>NC_044316.2:54098506-54412256 GCF_007474595.2 Lynx canadensis
CACAGCAAAGGAAACAATCAGCAAAACTAAAAGGCAACCAACAGAATGGGAGAAAATATTTGCAAATGACATATCTGATAAATGGTTAGTTTCCAAAATCTATATAGAACTTATCAAACTCAACGCCAAAAAAAAAAAAAAATCAAATAAAAAACCCAAATAATCCAGTGAAGAAACAGGCAAAAGACCTGAATAGATACTTCTCCAAAGAAGACATCCAGATGGCGAACCGACACATGAAAAAATGCTCAATGTCATTCATCATCAGGGAAATACAAACCAAAACCACAATGAGATACCACCTTACACCTGCCAGAAAGGCTAACAATAACCACTCAGGCAATGATAGCGTTGGCAAGGATGCAGGGAAAGAGGATCTCTTTTGCACTGCTGGTGGGAATGCAAACTGGGTGTAGTCACTCTGGGAAACAGTATGGAAGTTCCTCAAAAAATTAAAAACAGAACTATCCTATGACCCAGCAATTGCACTATTAGGTATTTATCCAAGGGATACAGGTGTGCTACTTCGAAGAGGCACGTGCACCCCAATGTTTATAGCAGCACTATCAACAATAGCCAAAGTATGGAAAGAGCCCAAATGTCCATCGACAGATGAATGGATAAAGAAGATATGGTATATATACTATGGAGTATTACTAGGCAATCAAAAAGAATGAAATCTTACCATTTGCAATTATGTGGATTGAACCAGAGGGTATTATGCTAAGTGAAATTAGTCAGTCAGAGAAAGACAAATATCATATGACTTCACTCATATGAGGACTTCAAAACAGATGAACATAAGAGAAGGGAAGCAAAAATAATATAAAAACAGGGAGGGGGACAAAACATAAGAGACTCTTAAATATAGAGAACAAACAGAGGGTTACTGGAAGTGTTGTAGAAGGGGGGATGGGCTAAATGGAGAAGGGGCACTAAGGAATCTACCCCTAAAATCATTGTTGCACTATATGCTAACTAACTTGGATGTAAATTTATAAATAAATAAATAAATAAATACATAAAATTTTAAAAAAGAAAGAAAAGAGAGGAAGCATTAGAGAAGCTCATTAAATGAGAGGACAGAAGGCTGAGGAAGCTTATACCTCTCTGAAGATTTTTTCCACTCTAAGGAGAAGCAAGGAGTTGAAATGGGAAGTAGAGAATGAGAGGAAAATGTTGGGATAGTGGCTAGAGAAAACGGAGAGGGAGCTGACATGTCTAAGGATTGCTAAGGGCTGCTGAGAGCCCAGTTAATTGAGACTGAGAGGGTGGTGCTAACTGGCACCATCACTGAATTGCCCCCGGTAGCACTCAGTCACCCCAGAATAAGACAGGGAAATGTACAGCTGCAGTGATAGAGAGTGAACAGTTTGGGATTTGTAAGGCAGAAAGACAAGGTGGGGAAGTAACATGATAAACATTGCATAGATGAATCTTGAGGTCCAGCCTCATTAGGGGAGAAAGTGAAGAAAAGAGAAGGGACATGGTGCACTTGTCTACATAAATATTAGCTGCTGTAACAGTCCTAAGATCTCAGTAGCTCAATGCAATACAGGCTTATTTCTTGCCTACTTTGCACAGTAAAGAAAGTCAGGGAACTCTCCAAGTGGAAGGATCTAGACTCTTTCCAGCATACAATGCCAACACCTTCAATACTGGTCCTGTTTTTATCATGCATTGTGGGGGTGGGTATTGTGTAGATGTCTTATGGGCAAGCCTGGAAGTGGTGAAACTCACTTTCACCCACATCCAGAGGGACCATGAGACAGAGGTTCTGCAGGGTAATGTCATCAGAAACAAAGTAAGCCATGTCTATGCCTAGTCCTTAGAAACATGCATTTCTGCTTCCAGGAAGATAGTCCATTTTTTCCCTATCCCTCCCCCAAAGGACATCTAACCCCTGGATCTGACACATAAAACAAAAATAGGAAGGTTCTGAAAGGTGAAGAGAAAGTAGACTGACAAGGGACCTTGAGAGTCAAGGAACAACAAATGAAATGGTAAGTTCTCTGGGTTTTCTTTTGGCTTCATATACCCCAAACTTGGAAATACCCCAGACTGGAGAAGACAGCAATCAGGATATATTAACAGGCACCGGGAGAAAAGGGTGAAAGAGCCTCAACAAAAACCATTCTCTTGCCAAAGAACCAGGAAATGGACAATCTAGCAAAACAGAAGCTTAGAGGGTAACTTTCCTACGTCTGGCCAAACCACAGAGAAAATGGCAGCCCCGCCCACCCAGCGCAGCACAGGGCGGGGTGTCCGGGAGCAGCGAGGCACAGAGCCCCTCCCAGACAGGGATCTAAGCAGTGCAGGCCCAGTGGAGAGCCAGAACTTGCAGCTTTACCCAACAGGGCTCAGATAGCCTCCTGGGAGTGCCTTTCAAAGCTGGGTCAGATCAACGTCTATGTATTGCCACAGTGCCCCGCACACATTCGGCCATGAACTTGTAAGTGCAGGTGGCATCATCTGCAGCCTGCACTGCATGCAGCATTCTGCGGGATTCTGCCTCGTTCACTCCCGTGTCTCTGGTACCTGGCCCCACATCTGCCCCTTAGTGGTGTTTAATGAGCACGAACTGATCAGGAGGAAAGAGAGCAGCCTGGAAAAGGTTTGGGGGACACAAAAGAATGTTCTGCCAATGGGATAAGATTATTTTGCATTAACCAAGTGTTAAAAAAACAAAAGTTCAACTGACTAAATTTGAAGATTTAATAGGCTTTATTATTTATTATTATTGGTGGGAGAAAAAGGACCAAAGACTGGACAGGGCTGTGGATTGTCGCCTCCAGGCAGATTCCCTGAGGCATACAGACTCTAACGCTTCTGAAGCTCCCTCAAGGACTTCCTTTAATGTTTTACCACTACAGCTTTGCTCTCGTTGGTGTTACTTCCCTCTGAGAGCCGAAAACACCCCCCCAAGACATACATTAGCAATCATCTGTCAAACATACGGCCCACTGATGTACATACATCTGAAGGGTCTCGTGACTGATGTTTTACTAGACGGTAGTAAATAATCTTGTCTTAGCAGCTAGCCCTTCAAGGTCCTGGAGACCTTGCTTCTCACATGCACAAATTCCTTAGAGACCTCTGCTATCCCTAACCCCCACTAACTGAAATGCAGTTCTTCCTGCCCACAAGTCCTGAGCCCGAGCTATAATAAAAGGGGCACCCAGGTGGCTCAGTCATAGATCATCCAACTTCCATTCAGGTCATGATCTCATGGTTCATGAATTTGAACCCTGCGTCGGGCTCTGTGCTGACAGCTCAGAGCCTGGAGCCTACTTTGGATTCTGTGTCTCCCTCTCTGCCCCTCACCTGCTCACACGCTGTCTCTCTCTCTCTCTCTCTCTCTCAAAAAATAAATTAAAAGATTTTTTAAATAAATAAAATAAATAAAGGCACCTTTTGGCACCAAAAAAAAATCTCAGGAATTCTTTCTTGGCCATTAGCTCCAGGCCCAACATCGTTACTATCATAAATCATGTGAAGCATCCTGATCAGGTCGGGGCTGGCGGTACAGGTGGTGAAAGAATCCCCCCAAGGCAGAACAAGAGAGAAGTTTATTGAATACACTTGCAAGGGGGCAGCGGGTAGGATAGCAAAAGAGAGACCGTCTGCCAGGAAGCAGTGGTAAGGGCCAGAGTTATGGGGTGGAGTGCTCAGTCATGGAATGTAAGGACTTTTCTGCTTTTTAGTAATCTTATAAACTGTGTGTGGTTGTAACTGGTCTGTAAGGGACTATGGCTATTTCCAGGTGGGTCGCTTAATGAGCCTGTTTGCCTCAGGCTCCCTCACTGTGGGCCTTTTGCCTTGGCTCAGGTTTCCAGTGCCAAAGCCTTGTTGCCTCAAGGTGGCCTCTACAAATCAGGTAGCAAGCACCCCATCTAGCAAGTAAAGAGATGCTCCTGGAAGCTGTACAAAATAGAAGGTTTTTATAAGAAGGATGGTGGGGCAAGGAAGTTATCAGCAAAAGAAAATAAAGATTATTTCAGGCAAGGTCACCTTTCCTTAGTTGGGAGAGGGGGAGGAAGCAGGAGGTCTTATCATGCAAATTCCTTCACTAATGCTCATTAGGAAATTCCAGATTGATTGGCTTAAAATTCCACTCCTGGGAGAGGCTGAAACTGCAGTTAGGTTAGGTATTAAGTTGGGAGTGGTGGGGAGGGCTTCCCACAAGCAACTCTTTTTGGGGACTGTTTGTTTACAACACAAGCAATACTTTGAAATTAGAGATTGAAAACGGGGATCAATGCCCAATTTCAACAATGAATTCATGGTGTTGGGAAAATAAGTAAAGTTATGCACCATAAGATGGCCTACAAGACTAACACAAACTCTAGTTTCTAGCTTATAGACCCCTTTTCCGGATTCTTCTTCCTGCCCTGCTTGCCTTGTGCCAAATTACTACTAATGCGGAATGCGGAAGTAATAGACTATTTTTGTCTCCCATGCTTGTGCTCAGGGCTCAGATCTTTGGAGAAACGGTCTCTTCTGAGCCCACCGGTGTTAAATAAATCTCCGATCTACCAAGATCTCTGAGTGCCAGTTGGCTTTTCCGCCAGCGTTCCAGTCTGGTTCCATAACAATGGAAAAAGTCCTCTCTGCCCTCTTTTGACTTGCAAGCTTAGCTCTCACAAGGAAAAATGTCATCTGGGCTGACTTCAGGTGTGTGAACTTACTCAGCACCCACTTTCCCAGGCTTTCTTGGGAAGGTCTTCATTCTTAGAGGATCAAAAAAAATAGCTTTTATACATATATTTTTCTAATAATTTGACATCTAAACTGATGCCCCATTTTTTTACATAAAACTTCATCTTTATTCAAAGAAATCCATTCAATAAATATCAAAGATATTTCTTTCTTGCTATAACACAATGTGAATCACAGTTAGAGGCGAAAGGTATCTACATGATCATCTAAGCTGACTTACGGGTTTATAGAAAGACCATACTAGAGAAGCAAGTACTTTTGTTGCCCCAGGTTCCATGGCTGCATGACTGTGGAGTCAGGAGAGGGGCCAGGTCTCTGAATTTGTTTGTTGTCCAAAAGTCATGTCACTGAAGATGAAAGGGGAAACTAGTTGCTATCACAGCACATCAGACATAAAAAAGGGATGTCTGGTCACCCTCACCACACCCCAGGATCTCTCTAGACAAGATAGGAAATGGGGAAGGAATTCTAGAAAGGGAAGCTGTTACTAGGAACAAACACAACGGGCACACACATGGATGCGTTGTTACTGGCTGGGTTGTGTCCCCACCCAGATTCATATGTGGAAGTCCTAACCCCACATATGTGTTTGGAGATAGTCTTTAAAGAGGTGATTGGGGTAAAATGAGGTCATTTACCATTAGGGTAGGCCCTAATCCAATGTGATTGGTGTCCGTGTAAGAAGAGATTAGGACACCCATACACAGAAGGAAGACTGTGTGAAGACATAGGGTAGGGGTGCCTCAGTGGCTCATTTGGTTAAGCATCAGACTCTTGATCTCAGCTCAGGTCTTGATCTCAGGGCTGTGAGTTCAAGCCCTGTGTTGGACTCCATGCTGGGTATGGAACTTTCTTAAAAAAAATAGTAAGACACAGGGTAAAGGTGTGTCTACAAGCCAAGAACTGAAGCCTCAGAAGAAACCAACCCTGTGGACATCTTGATCTCAGACTTCCAGCTTCCAGAATGTGAGAAAGAAAAATTCTATTATTTAAGCTGCCTCTTCGGTGGTGCTTAGTTATGGCAGCCTGCAGTAAGACTGATACCAGTGTCGCCCTCCTCAAATTTATATGTTGAAACCCTATCCCGGTGTGATGCAAAGGCCTTTGGGAGGTGATTAGGGTGGAAGGTAGAGCCCTCATGGATGGGATAGTGCCCTCAGAAGAGGCCGGAGAGCTCACTATCTCCTTTCCTGCCATCTAAGGATACAAAGAGAGGTTGGTCAACCAGACCAGACAGAGGGCCCCCACCAGAACCCAACCATGCTGGCTCCCTGATCTTGGACTTCCAGCTTTCAGAACCGTGAGGAAGACCTGTTCGTTCCTAAGCCATCCAGTCTGTGGTTCTGTTATGCTGCCTGAACTCACTGAGACACACGGTCACACACAAGACAGAGGGAGCAGAAGGTACTCTAGATCAAACCATCAGCCCACGTGGCCTGGCACACGAGACTCCTGCTGCCTGGTCCTCAGGAAACAAGCACAGGGAAACAAAATCATCACATGCCACCGAAGGAGAAGTGAGCTATGCCACAGCAAATGTGGCACTTCTGTCAAGTCAGGAGGTTGAGTGACAGGGGACACTTGGAAAATCAACTGTCAGCAGTGCCAAGTGGAGTTGTTTCCTTCTGATGAGTTGAAGAGACTCGAAATGTAGCCACTGCTCACAAGCAGGGAAGGCCGAGGTCACCTGTTTCCAGTAAGAGAAACACAAGTCTTCTCAAGGGAGAAGGAGCCAGCCTTGGAGACCCTTTGTCACCAGCTAGACCCCAAGACCTGACCTTTACTTCCCACCTGCTTGTACTCACTCACTTTTGTCTTGTCTTTTTCCTTAAGCTCTTCTTTCTGGCTTTCCTCTTAACTCAGGCAAAGGAAACCCAAAACCACCTCTCAGGCGATGGTGACAGTGACTGTCCTCACAAGACCTGCCTCCCACAGGCCCAGACCACCCAGACCTTTTGAGCTAATACTACCCCCCACTCATGATGGACAGTGCTAAGAGTGACCTCCTGAATGACCTCCCATTACCTTTATCTCATTATAATACTAAAATCTTCACCCAGGGAGGAACCTCAGCCTCATTTACATAAATACAATGTATGTAAAGGTGTGTTTCCTTTTTTTTTTTTTTTTTTAAAGGTGTGTTTCCTTAAGGTGCATGCTCTCTACTAGATGACAAGTCTTTCCTATCTAGTAATCCTAACCCTGAACATAAGGAACCCATTCACCCTCTCTTATTCATAGAGATCTCCTTATTTGCTGCAAATAAACATTTTCTTTGGGCAACAACTCAACCTGGTGCAGCTTCTGACTCCCCATGGAGCGACTCATGTTGGCTGGGTTACACCTTGGGCGTGGGAAGTTCTTGCCTGCTCTCTCGGATATGTCTTTCTCCACAACTCAATAAGAGAGAAGCCCTGTAGCACAAGACCGAAGTCAAAACTGGACCTCATCATGGGTGGGAGTTGTACTTGAGTTTCATGTATCTCTGCACCAGAAAAAAATAATTAAAAAAAAAAAAAGAAAGAAAGAAAGTAAAAGGGGGGAAGTCAGAACCCTCTCTCCCTTGCTGGAATCAGGATGCAGTACTTCCTCCAGAGGCTCCACGACCACATGAAGGCAAAAGCCCTCTGTCACTTCTGCCTTCCCCTCAACCACTGGGCATGAGCAAGGCCAGCCCCAGGGCCCTGGACACTTACCAGCATTGAATGTTTGCACCCTGGGGCACCCACTTTACAGGTGAGAAAATGGAGAGTACCTCCAAGAGATTAGGAATTCTTTTTCCCCAGGGGTCCCTGGGTGGCTCAATGGGTTAAGCATCTAATTTGGCTCAGGTCGTGATCTCATGGTCATGAGATCAAGCCCTGCATCAGGCTCTGCACTATCAGTGCATCTTGGGATTCTCTCTGTCTCCATCTCTCTCTGTTCCTCCCCTGTTCATGCTTTCTCTCTCCCTCAAAAGAAATAAACTTAAGAAAATAAAAAAGAATTTTTCCCCCCAAAGGGCAAAGCTATTTATTCAAGAATGTTTCCAGTGGGTTAGCTGACTACTGAACACTAATGCCTATTACAACGGCAGCTAACATTTTGGAATGCTTACTGTGTTTCTGACACTGCTATAACTCTTCCACAGCCCTGTAGAGTATGGAAGATTATCATCCCTGCAGATTATGGAGGTTAAGTGTTTTACCCTGGATCATGGGGTCCAAAAGTGTCAGAGTCAGGCTTCAGCCCCAAGCTAGTGGACTCTAAAAGGCACCCACTCTCAGAGGCTCACAGCATGAGGTGTAACTACACACACAGAATAACAAGAGGGCAGTTCTCACCAAAATCAAGAGGAAGAAGCTGGTCTTTATTCAAGGTGGTTTGATTGACCAATAGAATGCAGCAAAAGTGATGTTCTGGAAATCTCAAGGAGGAATTGTAAGAATCCTTGCAGTGTCCACCTGGTCTCCTGGAATGCTCTCACTGGGGAGGTCATCTACCATGAGAGAAATCCAAGTTGCCCAAGACCACCATGCTGAAAAGATCAAATGTGGGTATTCTGGTCAACAGTCTCAGCTTAATCCAACCTTCTAGCTACTTCCACTAAGCACAGACATATGAATTAAGTCACCTTGCTCCTTCCATTTCAGTTCATCCACTTGCTGAGTACCATCAAGAGGCCTCCATTAATGCCAGGTGCAAAAGAAGAATCACCTAGCCAAGTCCTGCCCAAAGTCCTGACCCATGAAACTGTGAGGTTTAATAAAATGGTTATTGATTTAAGCCATTAAGCATTAGGATTGCTTGTTATATAGAAATAGATAACCAATATTTATCTAAATATCTAAACAGATATTTATCCAAAAGATACAGAACTTTTTCTGTAGCAGAGAACTTTCTCTTTCCCCCTCTCTGGAAGCCCAGGGTTGGGAAGCATCGGGAACCTGCCCCCCTCAAAGACTCCATCAGGCAGCCCTGCTGGTGAGCTCCTGTGGTCCTCACTGCCACCAGCATTCTGCCATCTACTCTGGCTGCCTCTGTCCTTCTCATGTTAACCTGCAGACACTGCCTTCCTTTGCTTCTGGGCTTATGCATGTTCAGAACAACTGGGATCCATTTGTGCAGTCAACTGCCACATGTGAAGTCTCCACTGTGCACCAGCCCTACTTTGTGTTGGAGCACCCTACTGAATGAGATTCCATCTTGCCTCCAAGACTACCCACACACACCCTGGGTTGTCTCTGTGCCCTCTGGAGGACAAAGCCTGATTGGTGGCTTTGCTTAGGTCTCCAGATTGCCATCAGCAGGACCACCAACTATCTGGAGTTGTAGTCTGAATACTGGGCATCCCTCTGATTTCATTGTTCTTTCCCTAGTGAGTTCCCACTCCCTCCAACTCCCCTTCTCCCGCCCACCAGGCCTGCTCCTCATACTGGAACCATCATCCCACCTGGGACACTGAGGAGCAGAGCTGTGAGCAGGAGCATTGCAGAGTCTCGCTGTTCTCCCTGCCTCAGCAGCCAAAATTTGGGGAGCATCTACAGCAGCTGGACTGAAATAGCCTTCATTTTTCTTACTGCTTCTTTATGTCTCTTTTTTTTTCCCCCTACACTTCAGTTTGTTTTCCCATCACATCAAAATTTGGGAAAATACAATTGTTCAGAAGGAGAAGAAGCTGGAGGAAGACAAGCTGCTAATAGTGACAGAAATGCTGTGGTTTTGATTCTTTTAACAATTAGCATCACAGGGCACCCACTTCTACAAAAACTCCCACAACTTCCCAAAACAGACAAGTCACATTTTTTTAATTTATCATTGTGTCTTCAAATATGCTAACCAAGCAGATTTTTCTGGAGTCAGGACTGGAAGCTGGATGTTCACAGAGCAAGCCTTATAAAAACTACTGACATGGCCCTTATCACATCATATTATTATTAATTTGGCAATCATTTAATGAGCATCTGCTAGGTACCAGCCCCTACAGATACAAAGATGAATTAGAAATCCGCATCGGCCAGGATCCTGGTACACCTACAAGATGGTATAATTGAAGATAATTTGATTTGGCAAGGAATGAGTTAAAGGAAATCAACAAAAGTTAGAGAAAAAAAAACCAGGGCTAGCAGCAGCAGGGAGCCCTTACCACCCCTAAGTCTAAAGGAGGGAGTAGATGGGCACCGGGGTGGCTCAGTTGGTTAAGCCTCTGACTTCAGCTCAGGTCATGATTTCCTGGTTTGTGGGTTTGAGCCCCACATCGGGCTCTGTGCTGACAGCTCAGAGCCTGGAGCCTGCTTCAGCTTCTGTGTCTCCCTCTCTCTCTCTGCCCCTTCCCTGCTCACACTCTGTCTCACTGTCTCTAAAAAATAAATAAACATTTAAAAATTTTTTAATAAATAAATAAATAAACAAACAAACAAACAAATGAGGGAGGAGAGGGGATAAAAACCATAACCCAACAGAGCCACTGGAGAGACCTCCCAGAAAGTTGAGGGAGAAAAGCACTTGGCAGGGGCTGAGGGCCTTTGGTGGAAGGACACAGACATTCCCAACCCTGCAGGGAAACACCTTTCTTTCTGCCCTTCTACCTCCCACTGGCAATTAGCTGAACTCCACCAGAAACTGGAGAGTGAGGTTATGTCCCCTCTCCATTAAGACCAAGAACCCCTCCAGAATAGGCACCATGTGTGATTTATCTTACTAGTCTCAGCATTTAGTACAGTGGCTGGCTCACAACAGGCATTCAGTAAATGGGTGCTGCTTGAATAGATGAGTGTATGAGTTAATATACATCTACCTGGCAACCAGAGTCAGGGCTAAGCATCCAGCTGATAATTGCCTTCCAAAAAAAAAAGTGAAATGGTATAATGACCCCCAAGCATGCCCATGGAATTAGTTTGAGACACTAGTTGACCTACGGAAACAGGTTATCCTGACATTAGTCACCAGACCACTTCACACAAACAGGTGAACCAGCCATGTCTGATGAACCAAGAAGCAGGCAGACTCCAGGGGTCCATCTACATTGGAGAAAGAACCCTGAGAGCAGAAGAGGCAGGGGAGGGGGTCGACAGACAAGGGTCTCTCAAAGCCCTTCTCCTTGCACCTGAGCTTAGGTCTAGCCTGTGAGGAGAGTGGCCCTAGGCAGCAGATGATAGAGCTGTCCTCACCAGTCCTCTGTGACATATGGAAGGACAAGCATCATTGCCTCAGAGCCTAGACAGTGTGAGCCAAAAATGGGAAGAAGGATACAGCATGGCTACTCTGGGGCCCCAAGGGGTAGCAGATCTGGGTTCACCTGGAGACACTGATATTGGTGTCCAGGAGCATGCCAGCTGCCATGGCAGCAGTGTTTCACTCAAGCAGTTTCAGTGATCAGGAGAAGAGCAAGGCCCAGATTCTGTGTTAACCGTCCCTGAGACAACCCCAGAGCACTGCTAGAAAGGCTGAAACTTTGATGGGCATGGGAGTCTAATGCCAGGAATGAAATGTAAGTGGGGTCTCACTGCCATCACCCGATAGGCTGGCAAAGGGCACGGGAGAGGCAATTTTCATAGATCTTGGTAAAGTCTTTAGTCTTCATTGCAAAAGCATGGCAGCTAATTTTTCTGTTAAGATTGATCTTGTGGATCACAACCAGTACTCATGTTATATACATCCTCAACTCCTATAGGAAGTGTGAGATTCAGTGCCAATCATGGATGTCTGATCACCTCCCTCCTATATCTACAGGCTTCAGGAAAGAGCAACAGCATGATTCATTTATCCTGTCATTGAACAAGTATTCATTCTTACAGCACCTGCCATGTTCCAGGTACTAGGTAGGTTCCGGGGACTCAGAAGTAAGATAGTGTTCTTGTGAGTTTATTCTACCAACATTTATAAACACCCAAGAGGTGAAGGCAGATACAAAGAAGGAAGACCAATGGATAAATACATAAACAATAGTAAAGGCAGATGGGGTGAGCAGGACTGCTACCCTAGGCAGCTTCCTGGATTAAGAAATGGTCCCAGATCTTGAACCCTGGGGAGATAAATGGAAGTTTCCAGTTTAGGGTCCATGTTGGTTTCATTAAGCAGAGTCTTAAAGTCTTACACCAGAGTCATCCATATCTCCGTTTGGGAAGTGGCCATGGCACCACTACGTCAAGCACAATCTGGTGTTGGTTTGATCTTGATGACTCACCATGGGCCACAGGTATAAATGAGCCATCAGCTCTGATTATCCTCTTAAGCCCATCAGAAAGGGTTGAGTGCTGAGGGTAAAAAATATGGCTCCTCCAAATAACTAGCATCAGAGGCGGTTGTAGACAGAAAATGGAGGTCTTTGCTTCAACTCCCTGTGGTGCCTATTTTTTTTTAATTTTTAAATTTATTTTCTTTGAGAGAGAGAGAGAGTGTGTGTGTGTGTGTGTGTGTGAGAGAGAGAGAGAGAGAGAGAGAGAGAGAAGGAGGGAGTGGGGGAGAGGCAGAGGAAGAGGGAGAGAGAGAATCTTAAGCAGGCTCCACGCTCAGCACAGAGCCCTACTCAGGGCTCAATCCCATGACCCCGGATCATAAACTGAGCTGAAATCAAGAGTCAGATGCTCAACTGACTGAGCCACCCAGGCTCCCCATCTCTTCAGTGCTTTTCTGAGGCCATTTCACACAGATCACAACACAGAGCAGGTTCAGGATTAGGGGCACCTTCAGTGGGGGCAGAAGCAGGGAGGAAAATGTGATGAGCAGGGACCTGTGGCAGGAACAAGGGGACAGGTGAGGAGTGGCTCATCTGTTCTTCCCTGTCTTTCTCAGGATCCACTGTGGTCCCTAAGCCACACCCACTTTAATAACTGGCCCATGTAAGGCCACAGAGGAGGTTACCAGGTGTGAAAGATGTTAAAAGTACAACAGGGAAATATCCATTTCAAAGACACTTTTCTACCCTCTGTCTCTGCCAATTGAAGTCCACAAAGTAGCTAAGGCTATACCAGGATCCAAAAGAAACAGCTTACAAGCCACTCTTTGGGTAATGACTTCCATTAGAATGGCACCTTTGACTTTTCAAAGCACTTCTGCATCTGTTACATGATTTTCTCCTCCCAATAATCCCATGAATCATTTGGTTAGCATAATCAGGCTCTAAAATAGAAGCTTCTCAAAAACCATCACTTTTAAGCTTTTGGTCTTCCCTTGAAATTTGTTTTGAAGCTGCTTTTCCCTCTAAAATCTGGTTTTGTGTCATTTACAATAAATTTCCCAATGAAGATCTCTTTTCAATTTATCATTTGGCGAGAATGTTCTTTCTTTCTTTCTTTCTTTCTTTCTTTCTTTCTTTCGGTGCAAAAAAGGTGATTTTATTAAAGCATGGGGACAGGACCTGTGGGCAGGAACAGCTGCACTGGCTTTGTGAAGAGTGGCTCGCTATATACCATGAAGTTGGGGGAGGTAATGGGATATGTGTGATATTCCTCAAGCACTACTGGCTGCCCAAGAACAAAGGAAAGGAAAGAAAACACATGGCTAACTGATAGAGAGCACAGTCATACAGGACATGGTTCTCCATCAGTTTACAAATATGTTAGTAAATTATAAGAAAAAAGGCAATCTTATCAATAGTCTAATCTCCAGAAACCTGTAGACTCAGTTTCCTGGAGAATGTTTTCTTTAGGTGCCATAATTCATTGAACAACTCACTTCCAGGTCAAAGGAGTGAAGTTTGTCAAAGCAGACCAATATTAATGTGTGTTGTTATATCCCACTTGCTTGTCAACAGATTACCAAGAGACTGGGCTTTGATTTGTGTAGTAAAGATGTAACAAAGAAATGCCTGTAGAAGTACCTATTTTTATAGTGGACCTCACTCAGTAACAAACGACCAACCTTCACAAAGTATCTACCCTGGGGCAGGACCAGTACCAAGGGTGGGGGGATACAAAGATGAAAAGGGCAGTCCCCAGCCCCAGTAGGACTTAGAGTCCAGGAGGCAATCAGCCATAACACAATGTGCTAAAAGTGATAAAAACCCTGACATGGGCATAGCTGGGCATGACCAGCTATAGCTGGACAGGTTAGGGGAGACTTCCCAGAAGAGGTGATGCTGAACTAAGTCTTAGAAGAAGAAAAGAGCCAAAGCAGCCACTTAGAAGAAACCAAAAGGTGGGTCGGTCCATTGTGGCTGCAGCATGAGGCGTCATGGGAGTGGGGAGTGATAAAGCTGTACACGTTAACAGAGAAATGGGTCTTGGGAGGCCTCGAACTGCACCCTAAAGGTGATAAGTAACCCCTGTAAGTTTTTGAGCAAAGGAGTGATTGACCAGGGTGAGGTTTAGAAAGAGACCTCTCCTGCAGAGATATGTGGGGTGGACTGGAAAGAGGAGAGGCTGGTAATAAGAATCCCAATCATGAGAGTTACTATGAGAATTAGCAAAAAGAAAAAATTGAATTATTAAATAAACATCTAATTGACAAGACTTTTGACCAGGTATAGGATAAGGAGCCAAAAAAGAATCTAGAGTGTCTAGCCTTGGTAAAGATTGGGCTGAGGACACCATGAACTGAGCTAGAGGGAGGAGGCTGTGAGGGAAGTAAGAAGTGTGATCTGGGGCATGGGGAGTTGGAGGGGCTTCAGGAACAGTGGTAGGAGATATCCTGGTGAATGTTCAAGACAGAGGTGGTAGGTAAAAATGCTGACTGGAGCGTGTGACAGAGGGGCTTAGTAAGACCAACTGAATGGATGAATGTCCATCCAGGGTTGGAAAAGCGTGTGTAGGAACCACCAGGATGTCCATGAGAACACTGTTGCAGACCAAGAAGAAGACAGGGATGTTGGAGGGCCTTGGTTATTTAAAGAGTTGACCAAGGAAGAAGAGTCCATGAAGAAAACCAAGAAATTATGTCCAGAGAAATGGGAGGCCCAGGGGACTTGATAAGGCAAAGTTTCCCAAAGGGAGCAGTCAATAATATCTAATGGGACAGATGGGAAAGATGGCCTTCACATCTAGCAGAAGGATGTCACTGGAGATCTTTACTGCCAAAGGTCAAGGTAGGAGAGGAAAAATGGAGATGAATATCAGAATGATATTTCTCTGATATTTTCTTCCTCCTCACCATGAGCTTCAGCTCCTTAGGTCCCACAGCCAGCCTTGTCTTACACTTAGGGCTTCCTCCCAGGTCAGGGACACAGAAGCTGGTCAGTGACCCTGCACCCTCAAGGCTGCAGTAGGATGCTCTAAGCCAGCTAACTCCTTGACCTGCATGCCGGTGTCAACATTGCCAACAATCCTGCATTTTCTCCATGGTAATAGGGAAGGTGTGTTGACTGCGATCATCTGTATTGGAGACCTGCTGTCTCTTCTCTTCGTCTTCAGTTCCTTTGGTATTAATGAGGTAGGAACAGGAATCCCAGGTGGCTCCCCAGCCCCAGTGTTTCCCACATGGCTCCCAGCCAGAAGCTGGCATTGCATTTATCCTCTCTTCTGGCCACTTTCTGGCCATGGCCCCTCACTGAGGAGTCATCTGAAAAACGAATGCTCACATATCTTCTCAGCCCTCACTGTGGCCCAGAAATGCCACTCTCTGACACCAACACACACACATATTAAAATGGAAGGGAACATGCCTAAGGAAAGAGAACCAACATTTATCCAGACCTTGCTGTATGAAACACCTCTCAGAAGCCCTACATGGGAGATGCTGTAGCCCCATTGTACTGACAGAGAAAGTGAGACTCAGGGAAGTTGTATGGCATGTCCAAGTTCACAGTGACCCACAGTGAAAGAGGAGGCATTTGAGTCACTTTGTGTTTTGATCACTAGAGTGTATCACAGGGCATAGGGATAGGAGGCACCTGTGTGCTTTGTGATCAACATGCTTAGTAAATGTTTATTAATAGTTATAATAATAACCCATATGTATTGAAAGATTGTATCTGTTATCTTATTTCATACCGACAATTACCCTCTGAAAAAAGAACGATGATGATCCCCCATTTTGCAGATGAGGAAACTGAATCTTAGTGAGATTAAGTGATTTATCTAAGATGAAAAAGCCAAGAAGTAGCAGAGTCAAAGTTCAAACTCACATCCCTCTGTCCCCAAACCCCATGCTTTTAGCCAGTTTATTTGCAACCTCTATTGGTCAAATGAGGCCCATGAAGATAAAAAAACAGCCGTTCCCCTCCTGACCTTTCTCTGAGTAACTGCTCTGAATTCAGGATGCTGTCAACAAGGCCTCGGTGCATTCGCTTCAGTTTTAGAAACCCCAAAAACATCGTGGATGGGACACTGAGGATCACAAAGATTCTGGATATCTCCAGGCACGTATGCACGCTCTACCCACAGATCCCAGTTTCTTAGTTGATGAACCCCATAGAGGAAGGAACACATGCAAATACTTAACAGTCAAATACAAAGAACTTCTGCACATGCCCACCTACATTCACATGCACGGTCCACACTAGTCAGCAAGAGAAAGACAAAAAACAAGCTTCTTATCCACAAATCATGAAGAACCACACGAGCGGTAACTTAGGAACTGCCCAACATTGCACAATTGCTTCTAAATCTGGCCTGCAGTTTCGATTCCTAGATTTTATAGTAGTTTTTGAGTGAGCTCATATCGGGGAAGCGAGGGGGCATAGGGAGAGTGCCCCGGGGAAATTGGGGGTTATAAACAATGATGAGATACAGCCACGAAAGCAGCTCAGGGCTTTCTCTGCTTATTGGTTAGGATGTTGCAGATTTAATTGTCTGTTGTCATCCTAAATTTCTGGGCAAGGTCATACTAATAGATCCATGGAACTGTATAGAGACTCCGAAAACAAACTTCACATGTACACGGTCAATTGATTTTCTTTTTACTTAAAAAAAATTTTTTTTAACATTTATTTACTTTTAAGAGAGAGAGAGAGAGCACAAGCAGGGGAGGGATAGAGAGAGAGGGAGACACAGAATCCGAAGCAGGCTCCAGGCTCAGAGCTGTCAGCACAAAGCCTGACACAGGGCTCCAACTCATGAACCGTGAGATCATGACCTGAGCCGAAGTCAGACGCTTAACTGACTGAGCCACCCAGGTGCCCCCAGTCAATTGATTTTCCATCAAGACACCAGGGCAATTCCATGCAAAAGGAAAAAGTGCTGGAACAAGTGAATATCCACGTGGGAAAAAATGAACCTTGACCTCTACTCACTCCATACACATGATTAATTAGAATTCATTAATTAATTTTAAAAGGGCCACAGACCCAAACATAAAAGCCAGATCCATAAGGCTTTCAGAAAAAAAGCATAAAAGAGAATATCTTTGCAGCCTTGAAGTAGGCAATTACTTTCTTAGGACACAAAAAGCACCCCCATAAATTACAGATTAGATTTCATCCAAATGGAAGTTTCCTGTTCATAAAGTGACATCATTTAAAAAATGAAGAGGCAGGGGGAAAATATATGCAAAACATGTGTCTTGCCATGGACTGTAGACATTGAACATCTAGAATATATAAAGAACTCGTATAAATCACTGATAACAAAGGTGAGCAACTCAGTTTTTTAAAACAGGCCACAGATTGGAACTGACACTTCACCAAGGAAGATCTATGAATAGCTAATGAGCATATGCAAAGCATGTGCAGCTTCATTAGTCATCAGAGAAATTCGATTTAAAGCCACAACAGGAATGTTGTTAATTGCTATACAAAAATGTCACTATACTTAATGCCACGGAAATGGACACTTTGGTGCTTAAGAGATTACCTCTGTTTGAAACATTATAATCTTCAGAAAAATGATTTGGTCATACATACGTACAGACCCACTCCTCCTGTCTCTCCACCCAGCTACTAGAGACTTCAATGATTTTATGAATTTATTTCACAGACAAGGTAGGAACACAAATAGGGTATTGGCAGATCAGATATTAATATTAAGTTAAGTGGGGCACTTGGGTGGCTCAGTCGGTTGGGCATCCGACTTTTGCTCAGGTCATGATCTCACAGTCCGTGAATTTGAGCCCCACGTCAGGCTCTGTGCTGACAGCTCAGGACCTGGAGCCTGTTTCAGATTCTGTGTCTCCCTCTCTCTTTGCCCCTCCCCCGCTCATGCTCTGTCTCTCTCAAAAATAAACACTAAAAAAATATATATTAAGTTAAATAAAAATTTTAAATGTCTCCCCCAAAAAAGCCCCCACAAGGCATGCTACTTCACAGCCACTAGAAGCTTCCTCTTGACGGTTGCGGACTTTTCCCTCATTCCAGATCCCATATTTTATCTGTTGTTTATCTATTAGTATGCATTTCTGACTGGTTACCATCATAGTCCAGGCTGGGGTGATCTTCAATCTCATCTCGGCATGTGGCTGTGGCCAAGAGCCGCAGGGAATCTCTCCAGAAATAATCTCAGCCTCAGTTACAGAAGAAGAAGCAGGTTAAGTGTCTGCATGAGTCACAGTGAGTGACGGGGTCGGGATTCAAATGTTGGTCACCAGATTCCAGAATCCACATCTGTGTCAGCCCCAGGCACTGAGTCTAGGTCACAAGGTTGGATGTGATAGGACAATCATATCTAATAGCCATAAACGAATCCAGAATAAAATGGTTGGGAGTAACAACATGTTAGTGACAAGCCTATTACTGAGACAAACATAGCACACCATTAAAGAAACAAAGCAAACCAAATCAGCTTGACACAGGTGACTTTTGACTACCATTCCTGGTTACTAATTCTATCTTCAAGCAATGTTCAGAATGATCATTTGGTCTCCTGAACAGACCTTCCACTTGGTAAGTAAAGATCACCAGTTATCATGTCACAAATATTTCCCATCGCAAATAAATAAATTGGAAACCTGGCTTATGAATCAGTCTCTTGGAGGTTGTGGATGAGGTGAAACACTCTTATCACTGCCATTAATCAACTCTTCTCCTTGTGACAGTGAGTCTTATCCCCTTTTCTCTAGTACATGACCGGGGACTTAGGTGAGCAAATGTTTGCTGAAATGAAAAAACAAAATTGAGGGGCACATTGGGCTGTCTCAGTCCGTAGAGCACGCAACTCTTGATCTCATGGTCATGAGTTCAATCCCCATGCTGGGCTGTGGAACCTACTTTAAAAAAATCAGATAAGGGGTGCCTGGGTGGCTCAGATCTCAGCTCAGGTGTTGATCTCAGAGTTTTGAGTTCAAGCCGTGCGCTGGGCTCTATGCTGGTTGTGAAACCTACTTAAAAAATTAAATAAATAAATAAATAAACAAACAAAATCTTTTTAAAAATGAAATAAAATTATTAAAAAGAAAGAAAGAAAAACAAAACAAAATCGAATTCTCTTCCATCAAAGCTAAGTTCTGCCATGAAGCATGGTGATGTCCACTGAACTGAGACAACCCACCAAGCTCAACCTAAAAACAAGAGACTCTTGCCTATCCCTCTCTACCACCTGCCACCACCACCTGAGCACCTTTCTCTGTGCATGCTCCCCTAATGCTGTCCTCACCACCCCATTCGAATCCACTGGTCTTTCCACTTTCCTCAATTGTCCCTGAACTCAAGCAGTTGGGAAGAGCACTGGATTGGGAGTCAAAACCCTTGTGTTCTACTCTCAGCTCTGCCATTCACTTGCTAAATGACCTTGGGCAGGTAAATAAACTCTGAGCCTCAGCTTTCTCATGTATTGTTGTCATGAGAAATAAATGAGTTGATGAGTAGACAGTTCTTTGCAAACTATGAAGTGCTGTATTATCTAAAATTTCAAAATAAAACTTTATAAAATGTTATATGCAAGTGAGGGTGGTTGGAATTAACAATCTCTGGAATAACACAGGTGATTTTATCAGTTCTACTAAGCACATATAAATGGCTGCAGAAGTAACCTGAAAGTCTTTGTCATTTCAATTGTTATCCCTGATACCATTTTTACTCAATTCTCCATCAACACTTCTGCCCCAGGCACTGGGAAGAGAGAAAAGGAAAGTGACCACAAACAGGTTCATGTTTCTGGCCACAAGACTCACTTCTTCCCTCTACACAGGCCAGTCATGTTAGACTCCATCTGGGCCTACCCTGCAGAGACAAAGGACTACATTCTCTTACTTCTACTTTCATGTATATCTCTCATCATTGTGGCTTCCACTCACAACCCCAATCATTTTTTATTCAGCTGACTTTTTTTTTTTTCTGGAAGAAACTGAGAAGCAAGTGTTTGGCAAGCAAGTGCCAAAAAACAATAGCATGGCAATTTTCTGTTCTTGTAGCCTGAAAAACCACCAACAGCACTGTGGTCATGGAGAAGAAATCAGTGTGTCACAAACCACAAGTGCTAGTTGTAGGGTCTCCTTGAAGGGTTAAAAGAGCACTTTGAACACAAATGTTTATAGCAGTTTTATTCATAATTGCCATAAATTGGAAGCAATCCAAATGTCCTTCAGTAAGTGAATGGATAAACAACCTGCGGTGCATCATACAAAGGAATATCATTCAGTGATAAAAAGAAATTAGACAGAGAAGGGCGCCTGGGTGGCTCAGTCTATTGGGTATCCGACTCTTGATTTTGGCTCAGGTCATAATCTCATGGTTGGTTCACGAATTTGAGCCCTGCATCAGGCTCTGCAATGACAATGCAGAACCTCTTTGGGATTCCCTCTCTCCCTCTCTCTCTCTCTCTGCCCCTTCCCTGTGTACATACTCTCTCTCACTCTCAAAAATAAATAAATAAACTTAAAAAAAATGAGAGCATCATGGTGGCATGTGGCATTCCTCCTTTTTATCTCTCTCCCTTTTAACAACTAAAAATTGGCATCTGTCCACAAACAGTAGTGTCTCTGTGGAAGTTATGGAATCTGGTACCATACACCAAGAGACCCAGGAAGAGTGTTGCCCATTTGTGCAATGAGTAGTAGGCAGACAGACCTTGGTAAGGACTGCAGAACCAGCAGTAGCCAATGAGCTAGCCCCCACCCTCCCCACTTGCATTTGGGGAACATCTGGGGAGTGTTAGTGGGCAGATACCCATGAATGAGAGAGCCTTTGTAGAAGTCCAGACTTCCCAAGGAGAGATTCCAGCACTCCAGGGGAGAAAAAAAAATACAAATTTGGACACATGAAAGAAGATAAGAGGAACTTTGCCAGCACAACCCCTCCCTCAAGGCAGCAGAGTGTGGGGCTGAACTAGCCTGCAGCGACCTCTCCAGAGGGGAAAGGAGTGGGGGTGAGTGAGTGCCTGGCTTTTCCAGCTGTGTGGGTCACTGCTAGGAAAATCCATTTCCCTCCTGCAACAACCAGACTATTTAAGCATGTTCTCCATGACAGGGGCCAGGGAAGAAACCAAGAAAGAGGCAGATAAGAATATCAAAGGGCATTAAAGGGATGTGGTTCTTGCTGCCTGCATCCAGGACTTCAACAGGAAACTCCCCTATGAGCTGATGAGAAAACCTGACTCAAGGATCCCCCAGCCTGGACTGTGGGAACCCTAAAGACCCCAGGTGTTAAACCTATACCTCCCCACCCACCCTGCAGCCAGTTCTTTGGGCAAACTCCCAAGTGGGTGGCAAGAGCAGCCTCTGGTAGACCAGGAAGGAATGCACTCAGAAAACAGGCCTGGCCCTATGGGAAATGAAACTACAAACTTGAACTATAACGCCACCTTCTGGAAAAGAAGAGAGGTTTCCAACAGCCAGAGCATTGTAAGAGAGACCTACAAACCTAAGAATTCTGCCACAAAAGAGAGCAAGAAGCAAGAAGTGGACGTATCCATACAAGGTTGGAGAAAGTCCCAGACATAAGAGAACCAATGAAAATATCTCCTAGCTGAAGCCAACTAGTAAAGATTGGAAGAGGTGATTGCTACTAAAATGAGAAAACAGCTACACAAATCTCCAAGGAACATGAAGAATAAAGGACACATGTCCTCATCAAAAGAAAACAGTAATCTTTTAGTAACCAAACTCAAAGACACAAAATTCTGCAATCTACCTGATAAGGAATTTGAAATAGCTACTTTAAGGTCTCAAATAAGAAAGCACAGAAAAACAATTGAACAAAATTGGGAAAACAGTACATGGACAAAATAAGAAATTTAAAGAGGGGATAGAAATCAGGGGTGCCTGGGTGGCTCAGTCAGTTAAGGGTTCAACTCTTGATTTTGGCTCAGGCCATGATCTCACAGTCATAGGATCAAGCCTCACATCAGCTCCACACTGAACATGGAGCCTGCTTGGGATTCACTCTCTCTCTCTTTCTCTCTGTCCTTCCCCTGCTTGCATGCACATGTGCACTCTCTGTCTCTCTCTCAAAATAAATAAATAAAACATACAAAAATAAAATAAAGAAGGGACAGAAATAATTTTTGTAAAAAGAGCCAAATAGAAATTCTGGAGCTGAAGAATTCAGTGAATAAAATTTTTAAATGCAATAGGAGAGCATCACAGCAGAACAGACCAAACAGAAGATAGAATCACTGATGTACAAGATAGAGATTTTGAAATAATCTGAGAAGAGAGCAAAGAGATAAGAATGAAAAAGAGCAAAGAAATACCACATGATCTATGAGACCTCATCAGAAGTACAAACATCAGAATAATTGGAGTTGCATAAGGAGAAAAGAGATAGAAGGAGGCCAAAAGTTTATTTAAAGAAATAATCACTGAGAACTCCCCAAACCTGAGGAGAGACTTAGACACCCAACTTTATGAAGCTAATATATCATTAGTTCAATGCAAAATAACTTCCCCAAGATACATTATAATAAAACTGTCAAAAGTCAAGGACAGAGAGAATTCCTAAAGGCAGTGCGATAAAAAAAGATTGCAACCTACAATGGCACCCGCATTAAGCTATTGGTAAATTTATCAGCCCAAACTCTATAGATCAGGAGAGAGTGGAATGATATATTCAAAATGTTGGAAGAAATACTTTATCTGGCAAAGCTGTATTTCAGAAATAAGGGAGAAACAAAGACATTTCCAGACAAAGAAAAGCTGAGGCAGTTCATTACCACTATATCTGACTTACAAGAAAAGATGAAAGGAGTTCTTCAAGTTGAAATGAAAAGACACTAATTAGTAACATGAAAATATATGAAAATATACAACATACTGGTAAAGATAAACATACAGTTAGATTTAAAAAACTGTAATTTTATAAAATGATGGTGTGCTAACTACTCTGGTATAAATGTTAAAGAGAAAAGGTATTAAAAATTATAACTACAATAATTTGTTAACAAATACATTCAAAAACACAGGCAAAGATGACATCAAACACATAGAAGGTGGGAGTAAAAGGGTAAAACTTTTGTATGTAGTCAAAGTTAAGTTGCTATCAGCCTAAAATAGACTTCTCAATCTATAATATGCTTTATGAATGTGTCATGGTAACAACAAAACCAACCAACCAAACAAACAAACAAAAAACTCTGGTAGGTTCACAAAATATAAATAGAAGGGAATTAGAGCATACCACCACGGAAAATCACCAATTCATAAAGATAGGCCAAAAAAGAGGAAAAATAGTACAATGATTCTACAAAACAGCCACAAAGCAATAAACAAGAAGGCATTATTAAGTCCTTACATATCAATAATCATTCTAAATTAAATGGATTTAATTCTCCAATCAAAAGGCACAGACTGGCTGGATAGCTAAAAATAAGACCCAACCAAATTCTGCCTACAAGAGATTCACTTCAGTTTTTAAGGACACACCTAGGCTCAAAAATGAAGGAATGGAAAAAGATACTCCATGCAAGTGGAAACCAAAAGAAAGAAGGGGTGGCTATACTTATATCAGAAAAAAAAATAGACTTTATGCTAAAAATGGTAATAAGAGACAAAGAAGGTCATTCTATAACGGTAAAGTGTTCATTCATCAAGGAGATATAACAGTCATAAATATATATGCACGCAACATCAGAGAACCTAAATATATTAAGCAAATACTAAGAGATATAAAGGGAGAAATAAACAACAATGCAATAATAGGAGAGGGTTTCAGTACTCCACATCCAACAGCGGATAGATCATCCTGACAGAAAATCAACAAGGAAACATTGGACTTGAACCAAATGGACCTAACCGACATACAGAACATTCCATACAACAGCAGCAGAATACACATTCTTCTCTAGTACGTATGGAACATTTTCTAGGATGGATCACATGTTAGGCTAACCTCCAGGGAACGCCTTGCTTTAATTAAGAGAGCATCCAGGTTATATTTTATTTAAACAAAAGGTTCTGCAATTGAAAAAAATTGGACTGTTAAATATTTTATACAAAGTGTATGTA
Organism: Lynx canadensis; assembly: GCF_007474595.2. NCBI lineage: Eukaryota > Metazoa > Chordata > Mammalia > Carnivora > Felidae > Lynx > Lynx canadensis. Next base: position 54,122,453 of record NC_044316.2, read on the forward strand.
TAACCTGTAAGTAAATGATAAAGAATAATAATAAATGCACATCTGTGTGCCCCCTACCCAGCTTAAGAAAGAGAATTTCTTTAGTTATTTTTTTAACTCTTGTTTCCTGATTTAAATGTAACATATATTCACTATAGAAAATTTTCAAGATCCAGAAGGCAGAAAACAAAAATCACCACGATCCAATTACCTTACTGCTAATATTCTGGTAATAGTACTTCCCTACTTATTCGAGATGTATATTATTTTTCTGAAATTGAGATCCTATTATACAAATTGTGTCTTTTTTTCCATCATGACCATTTTCCTTAGAACACCTAATTTCTTAACATCCTTTCATCCCCAAGATTCCAAGAAAATAATCCTTAAATATGCTTATTTTTGAGTTGAGAGTTGTTTTCCCAAATGGAAATCAGAAGTAGAAGCAGGAATTGATAGATGGGGGAAATCTTTCTCATCTTGCTTCTACCTGAAACATAAACTAAATGAAGAGGTTGATTAAGTGCATCCTGTGTGTCTGGCAAAGGACAGTATCTGGAGAGTAAATGTTGATTGATGATTTAGTCTCATGAGGCTGACAGCGTCTCTGGAGATAAGAGGGAAAACAAAAGCCAACACTTCCATGATAAACAAAAATACCCAAGAAGCCTTCTTTACAGCTCAAACCAAGTTCTGTGTCCAGGATGGATTCTCAACACATACCAAAAGTACTTGTTGCCTGTGCCTTGTCATTGCATCTTATTTAATCATTATTTATCCAAAGGATAAATAAGGCATATCTGAGTGCTTTGATGGAGGCAATGAAGAAGCCAGCATGGGTATTGCTCTCAAGGAGTCAACAATCTACTGGGGCAGGTAGGGCTTGTAGACCAATGACTCCATACCATGTAGCTCCCTGAGCACAGCAAGTGCTCAAGAACACAGTGATAAGAGAAACACAGAGCTTTACTACTGGAAGAATCTCAGTGTGGAAAGAGATATCAGAGCAAGGCCCCTTTCTTAGGGCCTTTCCCTAAGGAAAAAAATGGTCTCTTCTCCTATGTCTACCACCATCTACCTTCATTCCTACCAAGACTCTCTCCCATCTCTCTGAAGGAAGCAAAGCCTTATTTAAATTATGTTTTTGGGCACAACCATTAACTGTGGACCAAACAGCAATTCCAGAGAATTGCAATATCCAGTGGGCTGCCCTCTGTCCCCATGACCCATCCCTGAAGCCTGGATCTCCCTTTCTCCATGCCTTGAGCTATAGGAAAACTTCAAGGCAGGCAATGAGGTCATGTGATGACTGGATATATATCAAACATAGGCAGTGCTAGAATCTGGGGATTTTTCCAGGCTGACCTTATTTAATGTGTCTCACAGCCATTGATCACCTGGCACACTGTGGTGCAATAGAGGACAGGACAAAACACAAAAGCGCTGACACATGCATTTGCCTCCTGCAAATGGGAAGAATGTGTGACCTAAGTTCCCTCCTCAGATATCTCATAAAAATAGGTTCGCCTCTCACTCAGCCACAACCAACGCCCTGTAACCTCACTTCAAATTTGGCTGTGAGGTGTCAGGTTGCTGACATTCACCTGACTGTCACACATCCCCGTCCTTTGTCACATCCTCCTTGTTCAGTTTTTTCAACAGTGTTTTCCTCCCTGTCTATCCCTAATTTTTAGAGCTGGTAGATGAAATAAGACCTTCTATCTGTTCCCACTTTTAAAATATCAAGTGTAAAGGAATACTCTCTCTGAATTAAAAACTTCCATGTTGAACCAGTTGAAGATTGGTTCAACTTCAACTAAGTTGAAGATCACCCTTACTCCTTCCTTTTGCCCTTTCCTCTCTACCTTCTTTCTCCTGTAATTCCTCTTCTCCCAGCTCACCCCACTCTCTCCTCTCTTCCCACGTTACGATCATCTCTCTTCTCAGTTCTGATCCCTCTATTCCCTATCTCTTTTCCTTCCATGGTTAAGAGTATAAGAGAGGCACCCAGGGCACAAAATTTAAGAAATCTTGAATGACCCTGAGAGTGACTGTCCCTAGCCGCCTGTCTTGCCTCACCCTAGACCTGTTCCCATTTTTTCATCCCCATATTTCTATCTTTACATCACTCAAATAAGTATTTTTCCTCCTCTCCTTACCTACTCCTTTGCTCTTTTGACCACCTGGTAGAATGTTTACTTTTTATATACATAACAACTACATTATGTAGAATACCAATTCAGGTATTGTATTAAAAGCCAATGTAACAATAACATACACAAGACAGAAATGTGCATTCATCTTTCTTATAATATCCAAAGGTAAACAGTGCAAAACTGACATGGCAGCTCCATGGGTCTTAGGGCCCTTCTCACCCATGACTCCGTGATCTTCAGGACCTGGCTTCCATCTCAAGGTCTAAGGTGGATGCTTCACCTTCCTCCACCACCTCCACTTCCCAGGAAAAGGAAGAGAAGAAGGGAAGGAGAGGGCTTGCTCCTTTCTTCTTAAGGGCATGACTCAGAAGTTAGAAATGTGGCTTCCACTCATCCTCTTGGCCAGGACTTAGTTATGTCACCTCACCGACTTGCAAGGAGGCTAGGAAATGTTTTGTGTTTTTTTTTTTTACTCCTTAACCATGTGCCTAGCTAAAACTTCCATTACTGTAAAACCAGGAAAGAACAAATATTTGGGGATTAACTAGCAATCCTTTTCACATTTATATTTTACTCAGGAATACTATCTTTCCTTGCTCAAAATAGTAGGGAAAGGAAAATAATAGCAATCCTTCTTTTCTTATTTTCTAAACAGGACTGGTTGCATGTAAATGTTTTCTTAATGTTTATTTTATTTTTGAGAGAAGAGAGAGAGAGAGAGCATGAGCAGGGGAGGGGCAAAGAGAGAGAGGGAGACACAGAAGCCGAAACAGGCTCCAGGCTCCTAGCTGTCAGCACAGAGCCTGACCTAGGGCTTGAACCCACAAACCAAATGACCTGAGCCAAAGTCAGCACTCAACTGACTGAGCCATCCCAACACCCCAGAACTGGTTGCATTTTTAGATGCATTTTAGATTCAGTTTAGATTCATAAAATCCTATAAGTGAAATGTATGGCAGAATGATGATGATGATGATGATGATGATGATGATGATGGAAGTAACACCAACCTTTCACTTTCTAAGTGCAAGACACTACAGAAGCTTTTTTATTAAGTCTTATATATTAACCCACCTTATCCTTACAACAGCCCTGTGTGGTATACATATTATCATCCATATCTTACAGATGGGGTAACTGAATCACAGAGAAGTTGTAGTGACATGCCCAAAGTCACACAACAGTAAGGGATGGATCAAGATTCAAAGCCAGTTAGTCTAGCTCTAGAGAAAAAAAATATAAGTAGACATTCTTCCTAAGTAGAAACATAGGAATATGTTGCACTGTTTCAGGAGGATTCATCTTAGAGAGCACCATGCTGAGCTCTGAGGGACTGGGGGTCATTCCCACTGTAGTCTATACAAAAGGTGCTCCCTAGTGACCTCATGTGGCCATCTGGGTCATGCCCTCCCTCCTTTCCTAAGAAATCTAGATGCTCTTCTTAATTCCATTCAGTATCCTCCTACTGCTCCACAGTTCTCCTAACCTCTCTTGGGGAAGTGAAGCCCTTTCTGAACAGTTCCTCAAAGCACAAAAGTTAAAAGGGATGTTAGAAGCCACTAATCCAGTAGTTCCTAAACTTGTCTTCATGTCAGAGTCACCCACAGAACATTATAGTCATGCAAATTCCCAAATGTCACCCCAAGAGATTCTCATTCAGAAAGTCAGGGGAAATCTGTATTTTTGATAAGGACACCCAACCTCCCCAGTGCTGAGGAAACCCATCTGAAGTCTCTATTGGGAAATATTCATAGACTGCTTCCCTCCGAATCCAGTATTTGAGTCTCCTCTACAGTATCCCTACCGAATGGACACTCAGCCTGTGCAAGGAGCTCACATTACACCTCAGGTTAATAGCAGCTCCCATGCATTGAGCACCAACTATATGCCAAACATCCTTTTGCCCATTTATTCCTCACAACCCTGTCAGGAGGTATAATTCCTTCCCATTTTAAAAATGACAAAACTGAGGAGTTCCTGGTGGTTCAGTCGGTTAAGCGTCCAACTTCAGCTCAGGTCATGATCTCGTGGTTTGTGAGTTCAGGCCCCACACTGGGCTCTCTGCTGTCAGCACAGAGCCCGCTTTGGACCCTCTATCCCCCTTTCTCTCTGCCCCTCCTCATTTGCTCTCTCTGTCTCTCTCTCTCAAAAATAAATAAAAACATTACAAAATAGTTTTAAAAAATGACAAAACTGAGGGACGCCTGGGTGGCTCAGCCAGTTGTGTGCCTGTCTCTTGCTTTTGGTTCACAGTTCATGAGATCAAGCCCCACATCAGACGCCATGCTGACAGCAAGGAACCTGCTTGAGATTCTCTCTCCCTCTCTCTCTGCCCCATCCTCATTTGTGCATGCATGTGCATGCACACTCTTTCTCTCTCAAAACAAATAAACTTTTTTTTAAAATGACAACACTGAGACTCAAAGATGTCAAGAAATTGCCCAGTTCATAGACCTGGTAAGTGGCCCAGGTGGACCTTAAATCAGGTCTATTTGAACCAAAATCCCCGGTTTGTTTCAATATGTCACGTCTCTTTCCAGCAGAATGCCTTGCAGCCTTATCCCCTAACATGTTTTTTAAGAACCAATTTGTTGTTTTAACTATTTTATAATTTTAAGTAATCTCTATTCCCAATGTGGGGCTCAAACCCACCACCCCAAGGTGAAGATTCATATGCCCTACCGACTGAGCCAGCCAGGCACTCCATTCCCCAGCATGGTTTGACATGAGGAATGCCACACTCTCCACCAAGACCAGGTCAGCACATGCAGGGAGTTTGAATAAATGCTTTGAAGACAGAGAAATAAAGACAAACATTCATGCATGCACCAAAGACATGTAGGAGAAAGCTCACAACAGTGCTGTTCACAGCAGATAAAAACCAGGTGCCCCCTGCAGTGAGAGATCAAATGAAAAATTTGTGATCTATTTACTCAACCAAACATACACAGCACTCAAAACAACAACCTACAGCAACATGCAAAAACAATTATAGCAATATAATTTTAAGTCAAAAAAACCTAAAATACAAGATGTATTTTTAGAAATGCAATGTATTTTTAGATGCAACAAAACTACATAAAAAGATAGGAGTGATGGACATAGGAATCAGGATGATCACAACCTCAGAAGGAGAGATGGGTGGGGTGAGGGGTGGAAATATGGTTAAATGTAGGTTATTGTGATGGCCCTAGCTTTTGCTTTAGGTTCTTATTACATTAGAAGGAAGGGAAGGAGGGAGGGAGGGAGGGAAGGGAAGGAAGGACCATTTAAGGATGAGTGTGATGAGTGTGTCAGAGTTCAATTATTTTGATTATTCCAATTCTGTGCACCCTAAGGTCCAATTTAAAGAAAACACTGGCAGGGCACCTGGGTAGTTCAGTCAGTTGAGCATCCATGACCCAGGTCATGATCCCAGGGTTGTGGGATAGAGCTCTGTGTCAGCTCTGTGCTGAGCATGGAGCCTACTTAAGAATCTCTCTCTCTCCCTCTCCCTCTCAAATAAGAAAGAAAGAAAGAAAGAAAGAAAGAAAGAAAGAAAGAAAGAAAGAAAATAAAGGAAAAATTGGCTAACAGATGCATAAATGGCTTAGTATCCTTGCATTATCAGATCTTGGAAGGAAGGATTCAATTCTCTTTTCCAAGTTTTGATGCTCAGGTCTGTGCCCAGAGTACCTTCTGCCTCTTCTGGAAAATACCTGAAACTGAATACACTGATCCCTGCAAGCAGGTGGCAGGCTGTGTAAGAGGGCCTGCCAGAATAGGATCATGGCCAAGTGGGGTGTGATTCCAGCAGGCAGATCCTCAAAAATATGATACCTCCTACACAGAGATGCACACGCACTCGCACGCACACACACAGGTGCACACACACACACACACACACACACACACACACCTGCTGCTGCTGACTATGGAAAAAATCATTTCTTTCTTATGTGGAAAAGGGTTTAAGCTCCACAGAGAGGAGATAAAGCATAAGGGGTGGCTAAGAAGAATACAAGTAGTTTGCTGACTTTCTCACTTTGCCTGAGCTTCCCTGCATGTTGGGCAAAAGAAGCTCACCTCCCTGGACTCTGAGCTTAGTAGTTCTCCAACACACAGTTAGCAACTTCTGAGACTCTGCCAGGGATAAATGTCCACAAGATGGAGAACGTGAGCTGCAAAGAGCTTTGAACTCAGTAGAGGGGCTGTGCCTGCCTGGATGCTCAGTTTGTCCCATGGTTGATAGTTGCTGGCCTGTGGGTGAAACAAGAGAAAGCTCAATACTAATGACCATTTACAAGGACCCCCGGTGCATGGAGCCCTAGCCCATGGGGGTTCCCCAGGTTCCTGGTAAGAGAGGCACCAGAACACTGCTCTCTGCTTTGTGGCATTCCCATTATGTACCAGTAACGGAGGTGTTGGCACAGATGTGGTACTTAGGTATCTCTGGAACGGAAAACACCCTCTGCTTCTCTCCTCTCCCCAACCCTGACCAAGTGGCAGGAAAGGTTGAAATTTAGAGTTAAAAAAAGTCCTCTATGCCAGGGCATTTTTCCATCTATGGAGCTAAAAGCCCTGAATGAATCTCCACAGTCCCTTTCTGAACCACAACTCCTGGTTGAGGATCCATGTGAAAAAGGCAGCTGCAGGATGTGGAAAACCTATCAACTTGGGGCTACACTTATGGGGACTGAATCTCAGCTCCATCTGCCACCTGCTCAATCTTGATTAGCTTATTGTCCCTGATCTTCACCCCCACCACTCATAGAATATGAAGAAAAGTAGCCTTCTCCAGAGGATTATTGAGCAAGGTTAAATTAGATAACATGCAAAGGAGCCTGGCACATGGTGGTCATAATAAAAGTTCATTCATTCATTATCTATCTGTGTCTCTCCCAGAAAATATCTAATAAAGAAGCTAGAGAAGACAAGGTAGCAAGAATCTAGTATCATGGAGAGTTGCCCACCTGACCTTATAGAGATTCTCCCTTATTGGAAGCTCCCTTATTGGAACTTCACCAGTTTGACCCCGTGGTGTGCTAGGACAATGGAAGACACCATTTGGGGGTTTTCTCAGGAAACAAGAGGGGCATTCCTTCTCAAATGTTCCCCTCTCTGTAAAGAGAACTTTCCTACTATTCTTCCTTTCTAATCTTATACTCTAATAAACTTTTGCCTGCTGCTCAAAAAAAAAGGGGGGGGGAAGAAGAGTTGGTGTTTGGAGGCACCTTCCTGAGTAAAGCCTTCCCTGCCCCCCATCTTCCTCCTCACCTCTGGGCAGAGTTGGTCACCCTCTTCTCCAGACCTACAGCATATTCAGTCCATATTATCCACTACAATGACCCCCCATATTGAGCACTCAATATATACCAGGCACTGCACTGGGATGAGCACTTCCCATGCTTTATTTCATTTACTCCTCACAATAACCCAATGAAGGAGGAAAGTGAAGGTTAGCAAAGTGAATTAATATATCAAGTTGCAAAAACAAAAAATGGCAGAGCTAGAATTCAGACCTGTGTCTGTTTTTTTTTTTTTTTAACCACTGCGTCATACTGTCTCCTTACATCCCATCACGGCTCTTATCACATTATATATATATATATATATATATATATATATATATACACATCTTAGCCATGCCTAGTAGGCTGTCAGCTCTTCAGAGGCAGGAACTGTGGCTCTTTTATCTGTTTATCCCCAGCACCTACCACAGCGCCTGGCTAAGAACGAATGCATGAAGGAAGGAACCATCTTCTCCAAAATCCCAAGGGAAGAGGACAGCACCATTGTTCCTCCTAGGCCACTATGACTCATAATCTCTATCCCCATCCAAGCTTTGCAGCATGAGGAGAGGGCAGGTGGCTGCATATACAGGCTGCACCTTCCCTGTAGTGCTTTTCTCACTCACATTAAGAGCCCAGAGCTTAGCCATGGGAGTAGTGCCAAGCCTTTCAGTGGAAGAGAGATGTTGCTGGATCTTTAATGTTAGGAAACCCATCCCATCTTTGCATTTCACAACGTCCTGCAGCATTAAATCCTTATAGGATTTATTCTGGGTATTTTCTTCAAATCCATTGAACTCAGCTGTTCTCTTGTTTCACATTCGTTACTACAGTTTATAGATTATTTCCTTAGTGACCCAAAATGAAACTGCCATTTAATCCCCACATGAGGTTCAGCTCAAACTTTCAGACTCAAAGTAGTATATTGGTTTAGAGTACGGAATCTGAAGTCACATATTCCTAGGTTCAAATTCCAACCTCCTATGTGAGCTTTTTTTTTTTTTTAAGTTTTTATTTATTTTTGAGACAGAGAGAGACAGAGCATGAGCAGGGAAGGGGCAGAGAGAGAGGGAGACACAGAATCTGAAGCAAGCTCCAGGCTCTGAGCTGTCAGCACAGAGCCTGACACGGGACTCTCGAACTCAGGAACCCCAATTTCATGACCTGAGCCAAAGCTGGACGTTTAAGAGACTGAGCCACCCAGGCGCCCCCTATGTGAGCTTTTTAAAACTCTGATCCTGTTTCCACTTCCGTAAAATGAATTACAACAAAAACTATCTTATAGAATTACTAGTTAGATTAAGTGAGAATATATGGGGCGCCTGGGTGGCTCAGTTGGTTAAGCCTCAGACTTTGGTTCAAGTCATGATTTCCCAGTTGGTGAGTTGAAGCCCCGCATTGGGCTCTGTGCTGACAGCTCAGAGCCCGGAACTTGCTTCGGATTCTGTGTCTCCCTCTCTCTCTGCACAAACTCCCTGACCACTCCTCTAAAACTTTAACCTGCTACAAATCCTGCCCACATACAGAGATATCAGAGCCATTCCCATGCCTCATTAAGCATGAAGGTAACCAAAAATCCTTAGATTTTTTAAAAAATCTGAAACATGAAAGAAAATAAATAAATAGCAAAACTGACCCTAACAAAGCAAAGATCATTCAGGAACAGGAAAGAAATTTTAAAACAGAGAGATTTGAGAAGATACCACTTCCATAATACAAAGATATAAAAAGGCATTGACCATGGTGGTTCCTCAAAAGATTAAAAATAGAATTGCCATATGATTCAGCAATTTCACTTCTGGATATTTACCCTAAATAATTCAAAGCATTGTCTTGAAGAGATATTTGTCCACTCATGTTCACAGCAGCCTTCTTCACAAAAGCCAAAAGGCGGAAGCAACCCAAGTGTCCATCAATGGTTTCTGGAAATGTGGTATGCACCCCTATGTTTATTGCAACATTACTTACAATAGCCAAAGTATGGAAACAGCAGTGTCCATTGATAAATGAATGAATAAAGAAGTTGTGGTACATACACACACACACACACACACACACAATGGAATATTAGTTAGCCATTAAAAAAGAATGAAATCTTGCCATTTGCAACAACATGGATGGGGCTACAGAGTAGAATGCTAAGTGAAATAAACCAGTCAGAGAAAGACAAGACATGATTTCTCTTATATGTGGAATTTAAGAAACAAAACAAACAAGCAAAGGAAAAAGAGAGAGAGAGAGAGAAACCAGGAAACAGACGCTTAACTATAGAAAACAACTGATGGTTATCAGAGGGGAGATGGTTCCGGTATGGGTGAAATTGGTGATGGGGAATAAAAGCACACTGAGTAATGTATATAATTGTTGAATGGCTATATTGTACATCTTAAACCAATATAACACTGTGTGCTAACTATACTGGAATTAAAATTAAAAACTTAATTTTTAAAAAAAGATTAACAAAAAAAATTGGAAAAAAAGAAAAGAAAATGTGGCACATAGATACAATGGAATATTATTTGGCCTTTAAAAGAAAGGAGAGTCTGGGAATGCCTGGGTGGCTCAGTCGGTTGAGTGTCCGACTTCAGCTTAGGTCATGATCTCATGGTTTGTGAGTTCGAGCCCCGCATCAGGCTCTGTGCTGAAAGCTCAGAGCCTGGAGCCTACTTTGGATTCTGTGTCTCCCTTTCTCTCTGCCCCTCCCCCACTCACGGTCTGTCTCTTTTTCTTTCTCAAAAATAAATAAAAACATTTAGAAAATAAAAGGGAGAGTCTGAACCTGCTACAACATGGATGAGCCTTGAAGATATTATGGTAAGTGAAATAAGCCAGTAACAAAAACATACTCTATGATTCCACTCCAATGAGCTACCTAGAATAGTCAGATTCAGACTCTGAAAGTAGAGTAGTGGTAGCCAGAGGCTGGGGTGACAGGAAATAAGGGGTTACTATTTGATGGGTACAGTTTCTCTTTTGAAGATAAAAAGAGTTCTGGAGATTGGTTTCATAACAATGTGAAGGCAGTTAACATTACCAAACTACACACTTAAAAATCGTTAAGGTGTGGGGCGCCTGGGTGGCTCAGTTGGTTAAGAGTCCAACTCTTGATTTTGGCTCATGTCGTGATCTCATGGTTCATGAGTTTGAGCCCTGTGTCTGGCTCCGTGCTGACAGTGCAGAGCCTGCTTGGGATTCTCTCTCTCTTCCTCTCTCTCTGCCCCTCCCCAACTTGTGTGCACACTCTCTAACTCTAAATAAATAAACTTAAAAAAAAATTAAAGGGAGCCTGGGTGGCTCAGTCGGTTAAGCCTCAAACTTTTGATTTCAACTCAGGTCATGATCTCACGGTTTTGTGAGTTTGAGCACCACATGGGCTCTGCACTGACAGCGGAGCCTGCTTGAGATTCTCCCTCTTTCTCTGCCCTTCCCCCTCTCACACTCTCTCTGTCTCTCTCAAAATAAATAAATAAGCTTTAAACAAAGTCATTAAGGTTTGGGGAGCCTGGCTGGCTCAGTCAGTAGAACATCCAGTTCTTTATCCCAGGGTAATAATGAATTCAAGGTGTAGAGATCAATGAAATAAATAAAACTTAAAAAGCTGTTAAGGTGGTGACTTTCATATTGTGTATATTTTATCACAATTTAAACATTTTGATTAAGAACAAAAAATAATTCTTAGAAATTGAAAGGAATTTTGCTAAAACTTTTTAAAAATGTTTTGGGGCGCCTGGGTGGCGCAGTCGGTTAAGCGTCCGACTTCAGCCAGGTCACGATCTCGCGGTCCGGGAGTTCGAGCCCCGCGTCAGGCTCTGGGCTGATGGCTCAGAGCCTGGAGCCTGTTTCCAATTCTGTGTCTCCCTCTCTCTCTGCCCCTCCCCCGTTCATGCTCTGTCTCTCTCTGTCCCAAAAATAAATAAACGTTGAAAAAAAAATCTTTAAAAATGTTTTTATTTATCTTTGAGAAAGAGCATGAGCAGAGACAGAGGAGACAGAGAATCCAAAGCAGGCTCTGCGCTGACAGCAGTGAACCTGATGTGGGGCTCGAACTCACAAAGCGTGAGATCGTGACCTGAGCTGAGATTCAACACTCAACCAACTAAGCCACCCAGGCACCCTTTGCTAAAACTTTTAAACGTAATGTGAGGGCTTAAAGATGAGGTTGAGGAACTGTCCTACTTCACAGAACAAATAGACAATGAGATGTAAAATGTGAGGTTTTTTTTTTTTTAAGAGCAAAAAGGGGGCACCAGGGTGGCTCAGTTGGTTGATCCTCCAACTCTTGATTTCAGCTCAGGTCATGATCTCACATGTGTAGGATAGAGCCCCATGTTGAGCTCTACACTGAGCGTGGAGCCTGCTTGAGATTCTCTCTCTCCCTCTCTCTCTGCTCCTGCCCTGCTCGCATGATCTCTCTCTCTCTTAAAAATAAATAAATAAACATTAAAAAATAAAAACAGCAAAAGTAACACGGATGCCTGACTAGCCCAGATGGTAGAGCATGTGATTCTTGATCTCAGGGTCATGCGTTCAAGCCTCATGTTGGGCTTGGAGCCTATTTAATAAATAGATAAACTCACCTTTATTTAATAATTTTAAAAAAGGAACAATCCAGAAAGCGCAACATCTCATTCCTTGGGAACTTCAGAAAATAATAGTGATAATTAAGGGGAGAAAAAAAAGTAAAATGAAGAGAATTTCCCAGAGAGGAAAAGTGACACACATCTTCAAACTAAAAGGGTCTGCTGAGTACCCAGCACAATGGATGTAAAAAGGTGTACAATTATATAAAGTAACATAAAACTTCAGAAAACTATGGATCAAGAAAAGATCCTAAAAGTTGCCAAAGAAAAATAAATAATGAAACAGCCCATTTCCAAAGCTGAGGAATTAGTCTGGCAACACCTCGAATTAGCAACACTACCTCCTGTTAGTGTACCAGAAGACAATTCGGTAATATCTTTAAGCTTATAGGAAATCATCTTCATTGTGAATCCCAAACAAAGCTGAAATCAAGTAAGAACAGAATAAGGACATTTTCAGATATGCAAAGACTCAGAAAGTCCACCTCCCATGCCCCCTTTATAAGAAGTTTGTTGGGGGGTGACTGGCTGACTCAATCAGTAGGGCATGTGACTCTTGGTCTAGGGGTTATGGGTTTAAGACCCACATTGGGTGTAGAGATTACTTAAAAATAAAAAATAATTTTTAAGAGGTTATTTGAGTGCATTTTCAAGTGACTTCCTCAAATACTTTCCATGAAGAGTAAACCAAGAAAAGTATGCCAAATTCATGAGGGAGTAAACTGAGAAAGAGGAAGGTATAAACCACAGGGAATACTGAACCCACATAGGAATAAGGCTAAAGGGAAATGTCAGGGTTATGGCCATGCAGCAGGCCCAGAAAGCAACATGGTCAGATTAAAGCAGGAAAAATAAAGCCCTATAGCAGAGAGGTTTGTGAGATCATAGAGAAGAAAACTTGGAAAGTAAGTCTTGAGCAAATGATGAAGCCCTGGAATTAAATCTTTAATTTAACCTTTAAGCAATTAGAGGAGTGCCTGGGTGGCTCATTTGGTTAAACATCCAACTCTTGGTTTCACCTTAGGTCTTGACCTCACAGTTCATGGGTTCGAGCCCCATGTACGGCTCTGCACAACCTGCTTGGATTCTCTCCCTCTCTCTCTGCCTCTCCCCACCCCCACCCCCGCTTCTCTCAAAAATAAATAAATAAATAAATAAATAAATAAACATTTAAGACAAAAACACATTCGCATCAGACGAGGAAATGATTGAAAGGAATTAGAAAGGAATTAGAGCGCCTGGGTGGCTCAGTCTGTTAAGCGTCTGACTTCAGCTCAGGTCATGATCTCACAGTTTGTGAGTTCAAGCCCTGCATTGGGCTCTGTGCTGACAGCTCAGAGCCTGGAGTCTACTTCAGATTCTGTGTCTCATTCTGTCTCTGCCCCTCCCCCACTTGTGCTCTGTCTCTCTCTGTCTCTCAAAAATAAATAAAAATGTAAAAAAAAATTTAAAGAAAGGAATTAAATGGTTTCTAAGAGAAAAGAAAAGTGAAGACATTGACAATATAAAAGATACAAAGAAGAAGGTATGTATCTCTTCTTCCAATAAACAAATTGAAAGGCAATCAGAAACTTCAGAGAAAACAACAAATACATACAATGGCAAAGTACAGATTAAAACAATGCCTGATTTTAGCAATGGGGTTTTTATTTTTAAAAAGAATAAAATTTTTTAACTTGGTGATACAAGTCTTTGAAAATGAAATGTAAAGAATCATAACTTACTATTTAGCCCTGCACATAAACTGTTTGCTTAACGATAGCAGTTTAAATCTTGGAGGCTTGGGAAGGTGTTCACATTTTAGAATAAACCTGTAAAAATTACAGAAGATGATAATTACACATTATATAACTATGATAACATTTAAAATGTGATTTCTATTCATTGGAAAACTTTGAAAATAAAAGTATACCTGACAATACCCCAGTAGCAACGAACATGTCAAGTACCCCGATCTTGGTTCCTGATACCACTTGCCAATAAAAGGAACCAGGGCTTCTTGAAGAAATTACTAATTCCAAGAGGACAGAATCAACAAGATAACCCCAGAGCTAGAATCCTAAAATCCTAGTTCCAGAAAGAAAGAAGTGTTCAAAACAAAACAAAGGATGTCAAAGAGGGATAAATGTTCAGTGGATAAACCCAACAAACACTACCTTAGTGAGGTGATCCAGGTTAATTAACATCATCAGTGATAAGTCTTACTTATAACACAACCTGTTGATATGATGTGTTGATAATGAAACTTTACCTCCATGGTCTTACTTTCAAAAAACATAGAACCTTGGTCTAACCAAGGGAAAAACATCAGCCAAATCCAAATTGAAGGACATTTCACAAAATACCTGACCAGTACTCCTTAAGCCTATCAAGGTAATCAAAAACAAAGAAAGTCTGAAAAATTTTCATAGTCTTAAGAAGCCTAAGGAAGCATAACACTTAAATGTAATGTGATATTTTGGATTGGGTCCTGGGAAAATACAAATAAAGTATGGATTTTAGTTGATAATAATATACCAACATTGGTTCATAGTTGTGACAAATGTAAAAATGTTAATAGTAGGGGAACCTGGGTGTGGGTGTACAATAATTCTCTACACTATTTATGCAACTCCTCTGTAAATATAAAATAATTCTAAAACAAAATGTTTATTTTTAAAAAGTATATCTGATAGAGGTTGGGAGATAAAGAGGGAAAAGAAGTGAAAGGAAGGGTGGGGTGCTAATAAATGATGGTAAGATAAAAGCTTATCTTTCTTATTCTTAATCTTTCTGAAGGATAACTTGAAAGTAACAATAGCAACAATGTATTTAATGATTATGGCTTATGGATAAGTGAAATGAATGACAGCAATGTCACAAGGGGTGAGAGGGAGAAATTGGGAATACTGTTTTTAAGGTACCTACACTGTACGTGAACCAGGAATGTCATCATTTGAAGATGGATTAAGTTTAGTTAAAAATATATACTGTTAACTCTAAGACAACAACTTAAAAGATTTTAAAGAAGAATTTTTTTATTGTTGTGCCAAGAAAGGAGATAAATGGAATTACACAAATTGCTCATTTAAAACCAGAGAATGCCGAAGGAAGAGGCACTTGGCAATGAATAAAATACAATTGCAAACATGACTGACATTAATCCAAATATATCAATAATCACTCTAAATATGAATGGCTTAATAAGCCAATTAAAAGAGATTGTCAGAGTGGATTTTTTAAAAAAAGACAACTACATGTTGTCTACAAAAACCCATTTTCTTTTTTTTTTCAATATATGAAATTTATTGTCAAATTGGTTTCCATACAACACCCAGTGCTCATCCCAAAAGGTGCCCTCCTCAATACCCATCACCCACCCTCCCCTCCCTCCCACCCCCCATCAACCCTCAGTTTGTTCTCAGTTTTTAAGAGTCTCTTATGCTTTGGCTCTCTCCCACTCTAACCTCTTTTTTTTTTCTTCCTTCCCCTCCCCCATGGGTTTCTATTAAGTACAAAAACCCATTTTAAATATAAAGACACCAACAGGTTAAAAGTAAGGGAATGGAGAAAGTTATTCCATGCTAACACTGATCAAAAGAAAGCTGGAGTCGCTATTTTAATTTCAGACAAAGAGGACTTCAGAAAAGAAAATTATCACTAATAAAGGGGACACTACACAATGAAAAGGAGTCAATTCTCAAAAAAAATGTGTTTGCATCTAAAAAACGGTGTCAAAATACACAAAGCAAAAACAGAACAAAACAGAGAAAAAGATGAATCCACAATTATGGTTGGAGACTTCAAAACCCTCTGTCACTAACTGATACATCTAGCATGCCCAAAATCAATAAAGATATAGTTGACTTTAAGAGCACTATCAATCAACTTGATCTGATTGTTATACTCCATCCAACAACAAAATACACATTCTTCTCAAGTTCACCTGAAACATTCCCCAAGATAGATCATAAAACACACCTTAGCAAATTTAAAAGAATAGAAATCACACAAGGTATGTCATTTTAAATTAGTAGTAGTAGTAGTAGTTATTTCAGGGACGCCTGGGTGGCTCAGTCAGTTAAGCGTCCAACTTTGGCTCAGGTCATGATCTCATGGTTTGTGAGTTCGACCCCTGCATCAGGCTCTGTGCTGACAGCTCAGAGCCTGGAGCCTGCTTCGGATTCTGTGTCTCCCTCTCTCTCTCTGCTCCTCCCCCACTCATGCTGTCTCTGTCTCTCAGAAATAAATAAACGTTAAAAAAATTTAAACAGTATTAGTTATTTGAACCTAAATAGCCCTAGAATGAAGAAAATTGATCTTTTTCCTATAACATTTTAATGGACACATTCCTTAAAGAATATCTATTTTTCTTCACTTTTTTTAGTTTTTTATTTTATTCTAGTACAGTTAACATACAGTGCTATATTAGTTTCAAGTGTAAAATATAGTGATTATTTTCCTTTACTGTTATTATTTGCTAACAATATGCTTTCTGTTATCCTCTGCCTGGCTAATGCCTAAGCATTGTTCACTCAAAACTTAAAAATTAAAAACTTTAATATAGTATGAAAAAGCATAAAGTTAATAATTGAAAAAATCTGTAGAAAATAATAAAATATTTATGACAGAAGAGATTAATGTCCTTAATATATAAAGAGATTTTATAAATCAATAAGAAAAAATGAGTAAATTTATTCTTGGCTCTTAGCCCACACAGCAACCAGAATAGTATCTTTAAATTCCAAGTCTGACCATGTCACTCCCCTACTTAAAGTTCTTCAATGGCTTCATATTGCTCTCAAAATAGAGTCCAAAACCCTTAACATAGCCCACATGATCTTGTCCTTACCTACCTCTCTAGACATTTCTCCCATCATCCTTCTCCTCAACCTCTGTAGCTCCAGTCAGGCTAGTCTTTTTTCAGCTCCTTTTGTTTTTGTACATGCTGATCTCTCTTCCTAGAGTCACACTATCACTCCCTTCATTTGACTGATGCTCACTCTTTCTTCAGATATCAGCTTAAATATCATTTCTCAGGGAAGTCTTCTGTCATCAACTCCAGATCATTTTGGATCCTCTATAATATGTGCTATTAATAACTTTTGAGAAAACAGATGAAATCGTGTTTCTGAATCCTCAGAGCTCAGAAGCAGGCCCTGAGAAGGGTAAAATTTCCCAGGAATGTGAGGCTCAAGGGAAAGCTACCATTGGCTTCTGGAACCTTCTTATCTATGACAGTCATGGATGGTGAGGAAGCCCAACAGAAAGTTGTGATGAGATCTTCTCCAAGCTATTAGTCCTTAAGTTTTTGAATAGACAACTTAGGGAACATAATGAAATCTATGGGACTTCTCCCCAGAAAAAAAATGCATATAAGTAAAACTTCTGACAATGTTTTCAAAGGTTCACAATTCCCTAAAGTCTATCTATTCACCTCAGTCTAAGAACCCCAATAGTAGGCCTAATGAGAATCTCATACACACAAACACACCAGTTCCCTGCCTTTATTCATTTAATCATTACTCATTGAGTATCTACAGACTTCAGTAATAATAACACTTTATAAATGAAATTTGATTTATGGTTTTAAAAAAAGAAAATTTTTCGTGTACATTCTCATGTACATTTTGGCCATTAGCCAAAAAGAAGCTGAAATCCAGGAGTAAAACACACCCTTTTAACGTTAGGCCTGGCCCTTTCCCTCCATATTGACCAATGGCCAGTGGTAATAGGACTTGTGCCTAGTGATAGCCACCTGATGAACACCAGGGTCATCATAGGAGAACAACCCGATGAACACCAGGGTCATCATAGGAGGACAACCCCCAGAGCCAAAATCTCAGCCCCCAATTCCCAGGGTGCCCAGTCCTATGCTCTCCTCTTCCAGATAGTGATGTAACTGCGAATGGAAGGTCCCAACAGAAGGCCTCCCCTGGTGTTTACATGAGGTAACCAGAGCTTCTCATCTCCTTGCTCACAGAGCATAATAGTTAACATTCTTTATGTTTTTAATATATGTCAGGCACCATTTAAGGCTATTTACATGAATTAACTTACTAAATCCTCAGAATACCACCAGAGAGTAGGTACTATTATTATCTCTATTTTGTGAACACTTAGGGAAGGTTAAGTAACTTGCTCAAGGTTATACAACTAACAATTTTCAGAGCCCAGATTTGAACTCTGGAGCCTGTACTCTTAATTAAGCCACCAGTCTGCCTTTCCTGAGCCAACTGTTCCTACCTTTTGTGGGTCAAGTGCACGCTAGAGAGTGTAATTAAAGCTCTGGACCCTCTCCCTGGGAAAATGCGGGTAAGAAGAATTTTGCAAAATAATTCAGGACTTCAAGGACTCTCATGGCCCATCATCTATGAACCTCAATACATACTGGAGGGAGCTGTCCGGGACCAAAACAGAAGCTGCGCCAGCACCGCAGGACTTCGCCCCTGCACACACGGGAGGAGAGCTGAGCTGCGTGGTATGACGGGGATGCTCGCTCACTGAGAATCAGGAAGAGTGAGCTCCTGGGACCGCAATGCCCTGGGAACGCAGCAGACGCTGAGCCTCCGAAGTCCGGTAGCTGAACCAGATACACACGGACCACCAGCTAGACTGAAATCTTGTATCTCTGCCAGCACCCTGGAGTCACAAGACGGGGGATTCTGGGCGGACGGGATCTCAGAACTCCGGTCCCGGGCGCGGGGAGACGGTATCGCTGTTCCTGGTGCTGAAACGCCGCGGTTGCGAAGGGGAACCGCCGCCTGCCTGCCCACCCCCCACCGCGTCCCCGGTACAGCGCCGCAACCTCTGTGAGAGCTGTCCAGTGCTGAACCCGGATGCGGCTGGGCCCGCGGGGCTAGACCCGAGCCTGCCGCACCCAGCGGAGCCCGGACCGAGCTTTTGGGAGCGCTGACGCAGAGCGCTGGAAGGCGAGAAGCAGTGGGCTCCACGCCGGGCATGGACCAGCAGAGACTGGACTCCTACCAGTGGGGAGCTAGCTTCAATGAGCACGTCCTTCATAAGGTAAGATCTCCGGCAGTCCCCTGCCCCCATCCCAACGCTGGGAGAGGGCGCCATCAGCAAGAGTTCTCTCCACTCCCCTGACTTGGCTTTGGGACTTAAAGAGAAATCAGTCCATATCTGTGAGCCTGGGAGCCCCTTCTGTTGGATCCTGTTTACTGCTCAAAACAGGCTTGCGTAAACACTGGGGGAGGGGCCGACGCCTCAGATTGTCAGGATCTCTGTTCATTTATTTAAGTCACCTGTGTCCCTTTCTCACTCACTTCCTCCTGCCTCAGATCCATTTGAACTCCTGTGTACCCTGAGCACCCTTGCCCGTCCGTGACCCTTCTGGTTGGCTGTTTGTCCTCTCACCCTTCCTTCACAAGCTCCAGCCCTGTTATGTCTGGGAGTTGTGGTCACAGACCTGAATTCCTGGCCAACTTGGGTGAAATCACACATAGAAATGATCTACAGCAGGAATTAGACTCCCTCCTGTCTCCAGAAAGCTGCCCTCCGGCCACAACTTGCTCTTAGCCCACCGGAAAGCATTTGCTTGTTTCAAAGCTGTAACTCATCCCTTGCCTCCCTCATTCAAATTTCTTATGCAACTCAATCCCCAATAATGTAGGTTTCCTCTCAGAGTGATCGCTGGGGAAACGTAGCAGCCTCTCTCTAGGCAAGTCTTTTAATCTAAAATCCATCACCTCGAAAGAATCAGAGCCTATATTTGCCACAAGTCATTATTGCCTCATCCTTTTCTCTGCCTTCCTCACTGAGCCCTTATATTTCCTACTTTGCTAATACCAATTTATCTCTTAGTCCCCTGACTAATGTCCTATACTCGGAGGTTATAGGTCCTACACTCGGAGATTATTTAAATCAAAATATCACTTTAAAAATTTCATGAATGTGGGGCACTGGCTGGCTCAGTCAGGAGAGCATGTGACTCTTGATCTCAAGGTCATGAGTTTGAGCCCTACATTGTGTGTAGAGATTATTTAAGTAAATAAATAAATTTTAAATAAACAAATAATAAAAATTCCATGAATGCAAGCTCTGAAATAATCCAATCCACTCTATTCCCCTGTTACACAGTTTATATTTGAGGAAACTAAAGTCCGGAGAGATAAAGTGACTTGTGCAAGAAAATAAGGTGGTAAATGGCAGAGCTTGTACTAAAAGCCAGGAACCATGACTCCAAGTCTAATACCTTTTTCTCTGTACAAGTGTGGTCCACAGGCCAGCAGCACTGGCCTTACTTGGGAGCTTGTTAAAAATGTGAAATCTCAGGCCCCACCCAAGACCTACTATTTGAATTTGTATTTTAAAACAATCCTTAGGAAATAAATATGCACACTAAAGTTTCAGACGAATGGGCCTGAATCACACTGGCTATTTACTTTTTTTCATGTTTATTTATTCTTGAGAGAAAGAGATAGAGTGTGAGCAAGGGAGGGGCAGAAAGAGAGAGAGAGAGACAGAATCTGAAGCAGGCTCCAGGCTCTGAGCTATCAGCGCAGAGCCTGATACAGTGCTCGAACTCACAAACCACAAAATCATGACCTGAGTGAAAGTCAGACGCTTAACCAACTGAGCCACCCAGGTGCCCCCACACTGGCTATTTCTGACACAAGTGAAGGAAAATCAACTAACAGAAGTGCATCTGCAAATTTAAATAGTCCACGTGACTTCTCCCTCCAGATCCCTGAACCCCTAAACGTATAGAGAAAGAGAGAAATGTATAACAACTACCCCAGCCAGGAAGTTTTAAAACAGTTACAGTCTGAAGTAAACTAGAGTAAGATGTAATTCTTTGAGGTTGTGAATCTAGCCTCAGTAGAATGTGCATTCAAGCAAAGGCATATAATTACAAATCAATTACAGTAGCATCCTGGTAATTAGATATATGAGTCTCTCAAGTTTAAAACATCTTATAAAGATGTAAATACTCATGTTGGTGCTTTAAGATTTGGAAGCCAAAGTTGTCAAATTATTGATTAGTGTGACTTTTTCCACCTCAATTACCCACATATGAAATATAGGATGTAGCCCACAAGAACTTCACTTCCTTTGGGTTTATTTACAACCGAATTGGGAGAGAGTCTGTTCTGACAACTTCCAATATATTTGAAGACAAATGTCTACTTAGTACTTGTGAATGCTTGGTTTCTTCAGCTTGATTGTGAGCATCTTGACAGCAGATGCTGCACTCAAACCTTCCGGTAACAGAGTAATGTATGTATAGAAAGTTTCCTTTTCGGGGCGCCTGGGTGGCGCAGTCGGTTAAGCGTCCGACTTCAGCCAGGTCACGATCTCGTGGTCCGTGAGTTCGAGCCCCGCGTCAGGCTCTGGGCTGATGGCTCAGAGCCTGGAGCCTGTTTCCGATTCTGTGTCTCCCTCTCTCTCTGCCCCTCCCCCGTTCATGCTCTGTCTCTCTCTGTCCCAAAAATAAATAAACGTTGAAAAAAAAATTTTTTTTAAAAAAGAAAGTTTCCTTTTCATATAATGCTGATCACCTCCTCCTAATGTGATTTTATTATTGTGAATGATTTTTTAATGTGATCCACCTAAGAACCTTTATGTAAAAGGGCAGGGAATAAACATACTTGTATTATGCTTAGGTTTGCTATATAATAGAGTCCAAGAAATTCTTGTTGATTCATTAGAACATATTGGCCATGGGAAGCAGAGTTCCCCTCCAACATTAGTTGCCAGAAAGAATGATTTTTAAGATCAAGTTTTTATTGAAGTATAACAAACACAAGAAAACCTCAAATCATATGTGTACATCCTGATGCATTATCACAAAGTGAGCACCTCTATGCAACCACTACCAAGATTAAAAGACAGAACCTTGCCAGCTTCCCAGGGATCCCACACACACACCTTTCCACATACTCTCCCTTCGCCTCCCCAGAAGTTTCCTTTACAGAGGGGAAAGTATCATTTAATGTTTTGACAGGACTTCCAGATTTTATGTAGGATAGTTTTTAAAACTTGCTAGAGAAGACACATTGCTGTATGGTGGATAGAAACCCCAGGCTTGAAATCAAACAGACCTTGATATGACTTTGAATGACATCTGTGAGCCTCACTTTTCTTATCTATAAAATGGGAATAATAATACCTGGCTTATTGTCTTTTGAAGGAAGATGTTAGATAATATAATGTAAATATGTAGATGTAAATATGTATTTCTCTGGCATGGTGGTTGTTTTTAGGGCACATATCTCGGGCTCCAGAGCAACTTTAGTAGGTGTCACATGGAGTGTCACCTAAAATAATGAATCTTTGTAAGAAGAATGGCAGTTCTATAAACAGAAACACACACACACACACACATTCTTCATGGGCACAGTCCCATGGGATTAAGCTCACACACCCACCTCACTCACTCATCAAGGCTTCCATGTGAACATCCCAACCCTGATTTTCTAGGTTGAATATTTCCTTTCTCTGGGAGGTGAAGCATGGGGCACAATAAAACCTCTCATTAAAATTCACTTATATGGAAAACATATGCCAAATATCATCAGCCTTGGATGGTACCTGCACTTTAGCTAGTCCCAAGAGTTAGAGGGTGACCCAGATGAGCCTGAGTAACTCTTAGAATATTCCTGGAGTGTGGGCTGGAAGCTGGGAACTGCTTGGAAACATTGAGTTCATCCATCACACGCTTGGAGTTTTTAAATAGAGTTGCTATTATTCTCACAAATCTGAATATTTGATGCAACTAAATAATTTAAAACATGTGAACAACCTTGCCTCTCTTTCACTGAGAGACCTCCTAGCCCTCTCTTGCTACCAGTATAGTCTTGAGAGCGGTCGAGAGCAATGGTGAGGCTTGGAAACTCAGGAACAGCCCACGGATTGCATTCTTGCTGTGCCAGGGCCTTAACATGAACTCTAGGAAAATGAAGCACGGAGCTTTGCCCCAGATGCTAGTGAATCAGGACAAAGAGACTCACTTCCTAATTCGCCACCACCAGCACTCTGATGCACACCCACATGCTAACCTTGTTCCAGGAGGGGCAAATAATTGCTAAGCCAAAGTCACTCTCCTCTGTAGCATCTCAGAAAGACCATTGACCAAGGGGGAAGAAAGATGTGAATGTCCATCCATTCATCCAGGACTTAGTCCTTGTTGGAAAAAAAAATGGAACTATCAGGGAAATAAGGACAAAACGTCTGTGTCTTACAAGGGATTTCCATTCCCTCTGACTCTGCTCTAACACTTCTAGCTGAGTGAGAAAGCCAAGAGGTCATCTCCAGTACCCCCCTCCTCACTTGTACTTTTCCTTCACATTTCTTGTCTACTGTTCATCCTGTGATTTCCACACCCTTTATCCTTATCCTTCTCTTTTTTTTTTTCACTTAAACAATGTTTATGGTAAAAGAATCTGATTCCACAGGAAAACCTGTACCCATAGGTGAGGAGATTTTACTTTCAAAATGAGTCCATTGTACCTCAATGAAGTAGTGTCGATGGTGGGAGGGGGAGGGGTTCTTTAAAAAAAAAAAAAGTAAAACCAAAGCCAGAGCACTAGCTCCAGCCCTGCCCGATTTCCATCCTCAGCTCAGGAACAAACAAACAAGCCAGTAAAAGTTAACTGTTCCCTGTTAGAATGTTTCCATTTGCCTGTTTTCCTCTCTTGCTGGCTCTGGCCGCTTTCAGATAAATAAATGAAGTGTGTGTTACGTCACTGAGGATCTCTGGCGGGTCTGAGACTCCCTTGACCAATTTGTCCTGCCCAGATCCCAGAGCAGGCAGCTGGCTTGGGGAGTGGTGCTGGCTGGTTCTCTTGGACAACCTCAGCAGGAAATGATGGTGACTCAGTCCAATATCTCAAAGCCATTTTCCAAACTCTTCAGGCCTCCCTCCCCAAGTACTCCTCCCTCTAATTTGGGCTTCCTGGTGTCTTTTGTGAGAAAATATCTAGGACTCACCAGTGTTGGTCCACTAAGATTTTTTTCCTAGAAGCTGTTCTGGGGAGTGGCTTTGACTTCCTTCATTTTGTGGGCAGGAAACCCAGATTTGCTGGAAGTAAACAGCCAGAGGTGAGCACCAGGCTGGGGAACTGTTAAACAGGAAATCTGAAGTGGCTCTAAAAGAATCCCAGTGTGCTCCTTGCTTCTGGCCTCCCGTTCTCAGGCAAGAGAAGCAGTCCCTGGAGACGGCAAGTGAGAACGGAGCCCACGGCTCCTTTGCCAACTTGCACAGCATTCAAGTAATGTGCTTCTCCAGTCCGCAGTGGCCCTGGACCAGCCTCCCACCGGCCAACCAGAGGAGGTTTTCTGGGGCCAAGTGAGAGCTCCAAGCCAACAGCCAACAACAGATCTGGAAATCTTAACCCTTAACTAACTGTACCAGTCAAAACCTCCCCAGACCTCACCCTGCTCCTCGAGGTAACAAGGTCCTATGAAAATAATCGTTTAAACAGGCAGAACTCAAGAATCCCCTAACAGATGATTCCTATCTCACTGACCCTGATGCCAAAGTCTGCTCCCTCCCTCCTTATTTGTATTTCTGCTTAGTGGCAGTTTTGATCCATCCACATGAGGGTGCTATTGAATGTTTTGTGTTTCTGAAAATGGGATACTTTTTAAATGTTTATTTATTTTTGAGAGAGAGGAACGTGGGCAGAGAGAGAGGGAGACAGAAAATCCAAAGAAGGCTCCAGGCTCTGAGCTGTCACCACAGAGCCTGACTCAGGGCTCGAACCCACAAGCTGCAAGATGTGGGAGCGGAAGTCGGATGCTCAACCGACAGCCACCCAGGCGCCCCTGCAAATGGCATACTTTTAAGGGTCTTGAACAACTAGTCCTCTGCCCCTGGCTGCCACCAACACACACACACACACACACACACACACACACACCTCCTTTCACAAGGTATAGGCAGGGCCAGTGATAATGTGTTCTTGGTCTCTATCCCTCCTCCTCTTTTGTTGTTAAGGGCCTTTTAAAGGCAAAGCAAACCTTTCCCCTCCCCTTCCTCCTCCTGCCCCCCTCCTACTCCCTTGCTATTTGAATTTTGCATCCACACCACTCCCAGAAAGTCTGCTTACTATAAAGCAGATCCGCCATGTATCAGAGCAAACCTCCAGGGGACTGTCAGGAACGTAGCACCCTGCTTCTTCCAGCCCCTCCCAGCTTCACACTGAGAAGCCCTCAACCCTCGGAAAAAATGACATTGCTGGTAAAGACTCAGCCCAGATGAGGCCGAGCCCCCCTCCAGCCCATCAGGAGCCTCGTCTTCTGTAGGGGACAGTCTTCCCTGAGATTCTTCTCCCTTCTCCTGCTCCCCTTGTCAGGTGTCATTAGGTTGGGAACAGAGAAGTACAAAATCATCTCTGCACTATCATCTGGAGGGACCCAGTGAGACTAATAATTGTTAATCATAAATGATAAAAATTAATGCATGATTCATCTGTGGAGCATTTTATAGTTTGCAAAATACTTTAACATATGCTGTGAGACTTAATACTTACCACATGCTTTTTCCAGTAAGGGTTATTATTAATTCCATATTATAAATAGGGAAATGGAGGTGAAAGGGAAAAAAAAGTCACTGCTCAAGGTCACAGTTGGTAGGAATTGTAGAAATTTAAATAATAACAGCAGACCCTTTATAAAGCAATGTGCCAGGCACTGTTCTAAGGACCTTACATCATTCAATCCTACAGCAATCCCATTTTAATCTCATCTTAAATTTATTTTTAAATTTATTTATTTTTGAGAGATAGAGTGAGACAGAGCACAGGCAACGGAGGGGCAGAGAAAGAAGGAGACAGAATCCAAAGCAGACTCCAGGCTCTGAGCTGTCAGCACAGAGACCGATGCAGGGCTCAAACCCAGGAACCTGATTGTGACCTGAGCCGAAGTCGGACGCTCAACCGACTGAGCCACCCAGGCACCCCTCATTTTAATCCCATTTTATAGATGAAGAAACAATGGGGCGCCTGGGTGGCTCAGTCGCTTAAGTGTCCGACTTCGGCTCAGGTCACGATCTCACGGTTTGTGGGTTCGAGCCCCGCGTCGGGCTCTGTCCTGAGAGCTCAGAGCCTGGAGCCTGCTTTGGAATTAGTGTCTCCCTCTCTCTCTGCCCCTCCCCCACTTACACGTGTGCATACATACTCTCTCAAAAAATAAACATTAAATAAATAAATAAATAAATAAATAAGAGTAAACAAGGCAGAAAGACAACAAGAAACTTACCTGAGGTCACCCAGCTAATAAGTGGCAGAGCCCAGATTCAAACCTTAGACAGCTGGACATGCAGTGGGATAGGGTCAGGAGAGGGCAAAGAGGACACAAAAGAGTGTCCTCGGGGCGCCTGGGTGGCGCAGTCGGTTAAGCGTCCGACTTCAGCCAGGTCACGATCTCGCGGTCCGTGAGTTCGAGCCCCGCGTCAGGCTCTGGGCTGATGGCTCAGAGCCTGGAGCCTGTTTCCGATTCTGTGTCTCCCTCTCTCTCTGCCCCTCCCCCATTCATGCTCTGTCTCTCTCTGTCCCAAAAATAAATAAACGTTGAAAAAAAATTTAAAAAAAAAAAAAAAGAGTGTCCTCATCTAGGGTGTTGGCAGCGGTCCAGTGTGTAGCCCCCAGCGCTGTAGGATCAGAGCCCACTTTTGCTCACTCACTCAAGAGTGGATCCATCTCTCCAGGCAGGCTCGTCAAGACTCATGTATTGTTCTAGATGCCAAGCCACATTATCTCAGGGGATTGTTTGCTAAGCGTGAAATCCAGAAAAAAAAGGAGACTTGGAGGGTTCAGATGTTTAATGAAATCAGGCTGATATGGTTTGATGGCTGGTGACGCTATGAACACAGCTTGAACGTGCAACTCCTGTGGCCCCTTCTTCCTCAGGTCCTCTCTACCCTGACCCCTGCCTCCCTGGCTATATTTATTCCTAGTATGGGGGGAAGGGGCATGCTGTTCTCTCCAGACCTCGTTCCCTGCACTCCTTTAGGAACTACTTGCCTTTGAGTTTGAGAATGCCCAGGACTCGACCTGACTGGGGGCAAAGGGGTAGGGATGCTCCCTCTTCCAGAGGCCCCATCAGACACACCAACAGTTGTCATCTTATATCTTTGCCTCCATCTTTCTCAGTGCCCTTGTCAGGACCTTAGGGATTTGGGCTTCAAGGGAGAGGACCACGAAAGAAGAAAAAGGTGATTGGGGCCATTTCTCCATAGCCTACCACTGCCCCATCCCACATGCCCCCCACTGAAACCGGACATCACTGTTGAGAATCTTGAGAATGAATTCAACAAACTTCTGCTGGGTATCATGTGTTCCTGAGAACCCAGGAACAGGGCCCATTCCCAACCCCCAAGGAACTGAGTGTGGCAGACGGGGCGGGTCAATGGGCTGACACAGAGATGATTCAGGCCCCATCTGACCTTTGCCCAATATGACACATGGACTTCAGTGTCTATGAAGACTTTTTAAAGGTCATGGACCCCTTGTTCTCGCGTAGTGGGAAGTGGGCCCCTGGGTCAAATGCTTGCAGCTCTCTCAGACTACCAAGTACTGAGTCCCGGCTCAGGGGCTGATCTGAAGGGCTATAAATTTCAAAGCTCCAGGAGGGGTTCCCAATGCTGAAGGCCAAAATGCCCCTGCACCCCAAAGATAGGAATCCCTTCCAGTCCATGTCCAAGACAGGGAGGGGTTCCCCAGTGTACCTCTGAGAAGTACCTGCAGTAAAGATCCATGGCCCAAGCTTGGCAGAGTCAGATGAGTAGCAGCAGAGTTGGCACCCCCTCCCTAAACATTGCCAAACATCTGAGCCAATAAACATCCAGTCAAACTCAAAAATGCCAGAGCTCTGACCGACCCCTGGGGATGACGGGTTGGTCCATGAAGGGAGTCTTGGGACAGACAGAGGCAAGGGGTCAGGTAAGCTCTGCAGTCATGCCCTCAGAGACCCTCACTCCCGCATACCTGAGGAGCAGGGTCTCTTCCAGACATCACAGTGCAGCACCACAAACACAAAGAAGGCCACACAGAGTAGCCCCTGACCACCACCTGCTTGTCTGGCCCACTCGCTGCCCTGTCCACCCCCTGCCCTGTTCACCACCTGCCTGCTCACAGATTTGCTTAGAGCAGGAGGCAGCTCATTAGCTAAAGAAGAGAATGGGGCTTGGGGTATCAAAAAAAAAAAACTAGGTTTTGTCCTGGCTATGCCACTCACCAATTGTACTTCCTTGGTTATTCCATTCAAATAGCCTTTTACAGTTTGCAAAACACCTGCATATAAGTTATCTCATCTGATTTCTACAGCCCTGAGCATAAGCCACCCAGGTTTCGTTGTTGTCTGTAAACAGAGAACTCTTGTGGTCAGGATCATTTTGATGGACAGTGACAAAACCCAAGTCAAACCACCTTAAACAAGAAAAGAAAATTCATTGGTTTGTGTAAGTGCGAAGCCTGGCGATGCTGTTTAGTTGGATCCAGGGACTCAGACAATGGCATCTGTCTCTGTCTATCAACATTCTACCCTCTAACTTAGCTTTATTCACAGGTAGGTTTCTTGTGGGGTCACATGACTGTCAGCAGGTGCAGGTCACATCCTCACAGCTACTAGTTTCCAATGAAGTCCTATATCTAATGCTCATTGGACTGAAATGGGTCACATGGAGGAGTCGGTCCCATCCAAGGCCTATTGACCACGAGTGGAAGAGAGTGGTTTCCAAGGAAAATGGGGGTGTGTTAGCTATAGACTAGTCATGAAAAAGCAACTTAGGACTCCATGGTAATCCTGGGGAAGGCTGGGTCCCAATATTTTCAAATCTTTAATGAAAAGTGACTGAAAAAGAACTGAGCTGAACTTGTCACTCTCCCCATGAAACTGGACTGTGTCCCATACATGGTGTCATTTAAGACTGGATACCCAGACTTAGGTTATTAACAATCAAACTTAGGTAATGAACTGATGTCACCCTATAAACCAATTGGCTTACTGGGACTGTGGAGCCAGACCTCACCCTATGAGTGGGTGTAGGCTGTCCTGTAGAGGAAACAGATGACCCAACTTTCAACTGCCCCAGGAGGAGGTCGATGCAGGGACAGCAGATGAGGACACAGGGAGCAAGCCTCAGGTTAGAATGAGGGGAAGTTCTTCCTCCTGGTTTTAGGACCAGGGTCAGTTGGTGTGAAGACGCCTGAATTTTTCCAGTGGGAGTAAGGCAAGAGTAGTCTATGGTCACATGGAAGCAGTTGAGAAGTGATATGGAAGCCTTCCAAACAAGGCCGGCTTTGTGGGTGTGCCACCTGGACAGTCACTTGGGGCTCCACATTTGGAAGGGCCCTGTGATTAGTTTAATACCCTGCTGTCACTATCTTGAGATCATCTCAATATGTTTGTACAAGGAGTCCCGTATTTTCATTTTGTGCTGGACCCCAGATTATGTAACTGTTACTGCTGTCAAGTAAGAACCCCTGGAGGGTCTGAACCCTGGTCTGTGCAGTAGTTCTGAGCTATTGACTTGGGTGCATCCTCTTCTTTTGGTCTCACTCCATGACTGGTTTCTGATGAGCCATGAAGAGCCAGAGAAGGGTTATCTCATGCTCTGGGCAGAATAGCAAAGGGGTGATCAGTACTCCCCCAAATGCTGTCACTGTGTCACCAGTGACATTCACTGGCGAGGAATGGTGGTACCCAGGTCCAGAGCAATCTGCAAGGGTAACGGGCAGCAGGAAGCATGGTGTGGACGGCAGATCAGAACACCCAAAAGTGGACAGGCAAGGTTCCAGCCTTGGGAACCTTGGGGTAGGTGGCTTCCCCACATAGGTCTGGGGAAGAAGTAAATGAGGCTTGTGTTTGTGACTTGAGCACTGGGTTGGATAGTTAACTTCTATTGGTGGCTATTGGTTAACTGCAAGAGCCATTATTATTAACACATGTCTAATTACAAAATTTGAGAAATGCAAAACAAAGAAAAAATTATCTGTGATGCCACTGTTTCAAAACATGTACCTTATATTAAAATGGAATTGCTCTCTAAAGTATATATATACGATTGACCTTTGAACAATAAAGGTTTGAACTGCACAGGTGCATTAACATGCAGATTTTTTTCAATAAATACCATATAGCCCACTATGGCATTTCTCTTCCTTATGATTTTCCTTTTTTAAAAAAATGTTTTAACATTTATTAATTTTTAAGAGACAGAGAGAGCAGAGCATGAGTGGGGGAGGGGCAGAAAGAGAGGGAGACACAGAGTCTGAAGTGGGCTTCAGCTCTGAGCTGTCAGTACAGAGCCCAACACAGGACTCGAACTCACGAACCGTGAGATCATGACCAGAGCCAAAGTCGGACACTTAACCAACTGAGCCACAAAGGCACCCCTCTTCCTTATGATTTTCTTAATAACATTTTCTTTTCTCTGACTTATTTATTGAAAGAATACAGTATGTAATATATATAACATACAAAATAAGTGTTAATCAGCTGTGCTATCAGTAAGGCTTCCAATCAACAGTAGACTAAGTAGTTAAGCTTTGGGGGAGTCAAAGTTATATGCAGATTTTCAACTGCACAGGAGTCAGCACTCCTAACACCCCCCCCACTGTTGTTCAGGGCGTTGTTCATTTCACCCTCATTAGTTTTAATGCTTACATAGTATTCCATTGTATGAACACATGAAAATCTGTTGTTAATTCTGAAATGTTGAAGCTTATCAAAAGGTACAGAGAATATCATAACAAAAAGGAAATGCCCATGTATCACCATTCATATTTACTAGATGCTAACATTTGGGGGGCGTCTGGGTGGCTCAATTGGTTAAGCATCTGGCTCTTGATTTCCGCTCAGGTCATGATCTTGTGTTTCATGAGATTGAGCCCCATGCTGGGCTCTGCACTGGTAGCATGGAGCCTGCTTGGGATTCATTCTCTCTCTCTCTCTCTCTCTCTCTCTCTCTCTCTCTCTCCCCCCCACTTCCCCACTCGTGCTCTCTCTCTATCTCAAAATAAATACATAAACATTTAAATAAATAAATGCTAACATTTTGCTGTAAGAAAGCCTTGAAGGAGACTTCTATGGGTCATGTGGGTGCTAGCCCCGTGAGACTTCTCAGAGATAGCTGGGATCTGCTGGAGGGATATTGGTGGGGACCCAAGGTCCCACAGTGGGAACCAGAAGGTTACTTTGGTTACTTTGAAATCACAGGACATAGGCTGTGGCACTTTGGTTAAATTCTGTTAGGCAGAGAAGTCATTGGACCCTGAGAGACATTTCATGATTGTCCAAGGCCACTCAGCAAGTAAAAGACAAAACCCCATCCCCAGGGTGTCTAACCCCAGACCTTGAATTCTTCCCCATTAGCATGCCGGCATGGCCCTCCCTGGACCCCTGGGATTCTCAGGGAAAGGAAGGCTTGAACTGGTAGCTTCCCCTTCTGATGCTGACTTCCTGCCATCCTAGTGCAGCCCTGGTAACAATTTCAGCCTGGCCCAGGACAAACACTAAAGCAGAGTCAATGCCAGTGGGGGACATTCATTCGCAATGCAGATTCAAGACTCTGCCTCCAGACCTGCCCAGATGCTGTTGGAAAGTAGGCCTACTGCAATGAATAACCATTAACTGGGTCTCTCAACTTTACCTCCTAAGGATTTGCCTCCACCAAACCCAACTGCAGGATAGCAACCCCAGGAAAGCAAGCCTAGACTTAGACCAACACCGCTCCGGGGAAGCCTCTCCTTCACTTTACCTCCTGTTTCTCCTTCTTCTGTTCTCAGGTCTCACTGTGTTTTAAGATAAAACACTTTACCTCTCCACCCATTCTACTTTGACTTCCCAGGAGTTGGTGGGAGATCACGAGGTCTTTGGGGTTTAGTGCTTCTGCTTTTCTGGCTCATTATTAATCTTGCAAAGGCTGTGTGAAATTTTGAAATGAAGTCATCATCTGAACTTTTGCAACTCTTTCCAGTGACCAGTGGGCTGTCACTGGGCACCATGGCTGAGACCAGCGGTTGAGACCTTTTGCCTCTTTGTCACAGAAACCCTCACTACCCTTGACAGAGGGCAGCATCCTACGTGGGAATGCCAGAAGGAAATTCTATGTGGCTGCTGTCAGAATGGCACACCAATTGCCAGATTCTTAAATAACATAAAGGCACAATTGGGCATTGGTTTTATTGGGGGAGAAAAATAATGTTAAAATAAGAAGACTGGCATCAATTTGTCAGTTTAGTACAGAATACTACATAATGCAGACCAACTCACCTGACCACCTTGCTAATTAACATAAGGCAATGAGAGTGGGTCAAGGGCTGTGTGGGACCCCTAAGCTACCTAATGCTTAGGACTAAGGTAAGGTATGTTTGCTTCCCTCCTTGGAAGGAAAAAAAGAAGCCAAATAATGAGCGACCATTTCTTCAGTAGTGGGGGGAGGGTGGGTACATGGGTGTTTGTTTCATTATCCTTTATAACACATACACACATTATATAGACTCATCAAATACTTTATAACTTAAAATGAAGCAATAAGCTAGTAAAAAACAGAATTGAGGACATCTGGCTTTGTATCACAGAAGACAGGAAGCTGATGGAGAGGGATGTGGGAGAAACCCCCCAGGATGGAATTTTTATTCTGGAACCTGTAGTAAACACCTCCTCTCTACTGAAGTAGATATTCTATGACACAAAGGTTTAGAATGTCTCTTCTCCATTCGTGACCCTTAGGAACAAAGTCTTAACCTCCTCCTTAATTCTGAACTTGTCCTCAGTGATTCCTTCAGCAGGTGAGCATCAATCACCCTTTCTTGTTGCAAGAACCACACGCCCTCAAGACAGGGCCATGTGAGTTTGTGGTTCACAGTGGGCTGCTTTGGGAAAGGGGTTGTGCTGAGTAGGCGGAATTGGACTGAGTCAAGGGGCCCTCTTCCCAACTGATGGAGGGCCATGGGGCCCTCATAAACAACAACCTTAGTCAGCATCCAGATGAGTAGGATTACTAGGGGTTTGGGGGGAACCCTAGGCCACAACCCCTGGAATGCAGCAGAGAGAGTTCATGTACAGAGAACATGTCCAATGTGAATAAGATCAGTGTCTGCCAGCCCTTAGCCCACATGTGAGCACCATCCTGGACAAAGTATCAGTCAATTTGTAGGCAATTACACACATCGTATTGGCAGAAAGCTATCAATTGTCCTTTCTTGGGAAACCTTCCTACTATTCTGGCTTGGGGGTGCTCAAATGTCCATTCTTTTATGAAATTAGGATCATAACAATTTAGTAGAAACTTTCTTCACCAAACCCTCTCTTAACCAAAGATTAGGTTAGCCGTAGATTAGATTAGCCAAAACCCTTCAATCTCATGGTCAATCATACACATTGGTTATAATTATGCCAGCTAATTAATCCATGTATAAACTAATCAACTATAAGTGTAAACAGAAAAGATATTGACCGGTGAAATGAGTGTGAGCAAAAAAACAAAACAAAAAAAACCCCAGCTATTTCTAAAAAAAAAAAAAAAAAAAAAAACAGATTGAATGCTTTGGAAAGACTCAATAAAAGCATGTCATTAAAAAAAAATGCCACCAAATTCAGAATGAGTGAGAGAATTATAAAATATTGGGAGGAAAAACATAAAAACAAAGAAAGGTTTCGCAATCCGATTGCTTCATAAGTGTCTACAATGTCTTGCTCCATGTCTGAGAAACTGGAACAAGGGCTCCAGGACACTACAATGTGGGCAGAAACACATTGTGCAGAAACAGCAATGAACCCTTCTTTCAAGAGACCCGCAAGTAAACAAAAGGCTTGGGTCTACATCAGAACACTAGTAAATTACTACACATTTAGATATCTTGAGTAGAAAAGAAGTCCCTTAAAGGAAGCATATATTTCTTCACAATTCCCTCACTTAACCAACAGTTTCAACAATCCGATCAATTACCAATTCCATTTACATTGGAAAAGACTGTACCTACTTGGTAAAATAAAAGGCTGACCACAATAATAGTCCCTCCCACTCTAAAAAAAAAATTATTGGTGCATGATACCAACTTATTCCAGCAGTCTGGCCTTTCCAAGGCTAAGTGGCTATGAACTCTACTTTCAAGGTGTCATGCAAAGGTAAGCTTCAGCGTCACTTCAAT
This sequence comes from Lynx canadensis, assembly GCF_007474595.2. NCBI lineage: Eukaryota > Metazoa > Chordata > Mammalia > Carnivora > Felidae > Lynx > Lynx canadensis. The sequence goes on from NC_044316.2 coordinate 54,156,535, forward strand.
CCAACACTTACCCTAATCATGTATTTTGGGGTTTGGGGTTTTTTTTTTAATGTTTATTTATTTTTGAGAGAGAGAGACAGAGCACAAGCAGGGGAGGGGCAGAGAGAGAGGGAGACACAGAATCCAAAGCAGGCTCCAGGCTCTGAGCTGTCAGCACAAAGCCTGATGCGGGACTCGGACCCACGAACCGTGAGATGATGACCCGAACAGAAGTCGAACGCTTAATCAACAGAGAACGCTTAATCAACAGAGCCCCCCAGGCACCCTCCCCTAATCATGTATTTTGAAAGTTACCAGCCCCGTATATTTTTCTCTCTCAATCGACTCTCAAAAAGGCTGCGTCTCCTGAAAGCCAGTAATATGCATACAGTTCTCAAAAGGAGGTTGTCCAAACCCTATACTTTGTGGAATCTTTAAACATTAATAATTCAAAAACCAAAAGAGGGAAACCCCAGCAACTTTAGAACATGCTATAAATAATTAGGCACTCAGTCAAAGCCGAGTGGTTAAATATCTTGGAATCTGTCTTAACAGAATGTGCTTTCCTGGAAACCATACAGCAAAAATGGCAAATGTCACTCTCACTCAAACCAGAGGAACTATATCTGAACTTCCTCGCTCTTGCAGTAAAGGCGCTAGTCCGACACCCAAAATCTGCCTTAACAAATTCTTTAAGGAGCAGCTGGATATGGCTGAGACAATACCAGGATACCAATCTATAAACATTATGAAACGGTTTCCTTTCAAACCTCTTACATGTGTTTGCTTTCCCTCCCCCCCACCACCACCCCAAGTACTTCCCCCAAGCACTCTCTAAACGTTAGCTCAAGCTTGAACAAATTGGGCTGCAGGCAGGGCAGATCCCTGCAGTCATGACCCAAACCCCAAGAACCCGAATGTTTCCCATGAGGACCACCAGTCAGCTGCAGAATGTAGATTGGACAGGACAGCTTTCCCAGATGTCATGAGCTAGCCAACCCCATCTCTCAGGACACGAGAAGGTCCCTTTTCAGACAGCCACCAACCCAGATGGCTGGAATTTCAGATTAAAACATTATCTCCAGCAATATATCCGACAGACACCTTTTCAGAAGCTTGAATAAGGCAATTAAAAGTGATCAGAGTGGATCTGTCTTTCTAAGTGGATTTACCTTTCCTCAGTTCAGCTAGGCTGCCAGAACTTTCCATCTCCAGCCCATATCTACCGTCAAGATGAAGGCAGAAGCACCCAGATTCCTCCAACCAAATCAAACTGAGCTGAATTCTAAACTTCCCTGGGTTTCTAGATTTGTGTCAGAAGTGTCAGCACACTAATTGGTGTCTGTGATAGATTACCAGAAAAGATGAGTGCCTCACTATCCAGAATAACCATGTACTTATAAGTTCTGTGAGGTGCTGACCGCCTAAAAACACAGCAATAAAGCCACGTTATGCACAATCACTAAAATGCACTGGCCCAAGGCTCTCTGTTATTCTTATACTTCGACTCACTCTGGTTTTGCTCTGCTTTGAGCTCTTCCACTTAAAAATCCCTCTGTAGGCACTTCCTGCTCTGTAAATCTCAATATTGGCTGGGTCAGAGGCACCTGGGTGGCTTAGTGGGTTAAGTGTCCAACTTTGCCTCAGGTCATGATCTCGCAGTTCATGAGTTCGAGACCCATGTCGGGCTCTGTGCTGACAACTCAGAGCCTAGAGCCTGCTTCGGATTCTGTGTCTCCCCCTCTCTCTCTGCCCCTCCCCTACTTGCACTGTCTCTGAATTAATTAGTTAATTAAAGTAGGCTGGGCCAAAAACAGTCTTACTAACCCAACAAGCTTCAATGACCAGTCCAGTAATATTTAAGTTTGCCCAAGCTCTGCAAATCTCTCCAGGATGGTACAGCTCTTGAGGTTCTAAGGAATCAATCATCTTTCAGGAAGTGGGAACAGGAGCAGAGAGCCACACATGCTGGGATGGGCATCCACCAAGTCTGCCTCCCCCCACACCGCCTGGGGTGTCTGTGGTTGTGGGAAGTCAGGCAACCCCAGGTCATTAATAGCAGCCCCTAAACACTTCTATGGCCCCTGTACCTGTGGGGGCAACTGCCTGTAACCCCAGGCGTAGCTCATCATTTCTTCCCAAGCTGTGACTCCTCTCCCTGATGCTTCATCCCAGCCTCCACCAAAAGAGACCTAAGTGAAGTAATAGACCTTTGTCCTGCAGTCAGGAGGAATCATAGGGAATCCTCTTTCCCCTGGCTTCAGGAGGATGAAAGAAATCTCTCCACTTCATGATTCTGGGAGTTTGATCCTGAAATTCCTTGGGCTGCCCAGGTGGCCCTTCATAGAATGACAGATACTTGCATCCCTGCTCCTGAAAGCTTGCCCTGTGTTCCCACATCTGGACCATCACATTATTTATTCGTTCAAGGCAACATAAAAACATTCAAGAACCCGCCATGTAGGAGACCTGCTATGCACAGGGGATACAGCAGTAAATGAGACAAAACCCTCACCTTCAGGCAGCCTAGAGCCTAGCTGAGAGGGAGAAACAATAAACCCACGTGCCAATAATGAATTTCATAAAGCAGTACCCGCTATGAAGGAGGTAAAACAGGGCAATGGGGAGATATTAAGGGTGGTGGCAGGACTACTGCCATTAGGGTGGTCAGAGAAGGCTGCTCTGGGAGGGGACAATGTGAGCTAAGATGTGATGGTACAAAGAAGCTAACTAGTCTGGGGTGCCTTGGTGGCTCACTCGGTTAAGCGTCCAACTCTTGATTTTGGTTCAGGTCATGATCTCGTGGCTTGTGGGATCAAGACCCAGCACAGAGCCTGGTTGGGATTCTCTCTCTCTCCATCTCTCTCTCTTTACCCCTCTCCCCCCCACCCCGGCCCCACACGAGTGTGCTCTTTCTCTCTCTCTCTCTCAACATAAATAAACATTAAAAAAAAGAAGAAGCTAACTAGTCACACATCTGTGAGTAGAACATTCCAGAAAGAAGATACACAGCAATTGTCAATGCCCTGAGAAAACAGCAAGCTTCATCTTGTCAGAAGGACAGTGGCTGGAGCTGGGGTCATAGAGGCAGACAGGGACCCATGTATCCCCTGGACCTCCTGGGCTGCAGAAGAAGCCACCAGAAGGTAATAAGCAGTGAGTGACCACATCTGTGCTTTAAAAAGATCCCTCTGGGGCACCTGGCTGGCTCAGTCAGTTAAGCATTCAACTTTGGTTCAGGTCATGATCTCATGGTTCATGAGTTTGAGCCCCGCATCGGACTCTGTGCTGACAGTGCAGAGTCTGATTCACATCCTCTGTTTCCCTCTCTCTCTCCCCCTCCCCAGCTCACACTCTCTCTCAAAAATAAATAAGCATTGGAGTGCCTGGGTGTCTCAGTCAGTGAGACATCGACTTTGGCTCAGGTCATAATCTCTTGATCCGTGGGTTCAAGCCCGCATTAGGCTCTGTGCTGACTGCCCAGAGCCTGGAGCCTGCTTTGGATTTCATGTCTCCCTCCCTCTCTGCCCCTCCCCTGCTTGTGCTCTTTCTCTGTCTCTCAAAAATAAAGAAACATCAAAAAAAAGTTTAATGAATAAGCATCAAAAATTTTTTTAAAAAATAAATGAGCTCAATCACTATTTTAAAATAAATAAATAAAATTAAAAGATCACTCTGACTGCTGGGAGGAGAATGGACTCTGGGGCTGAGAAGGAAAGAAGGACGACAGGCAGGGGACTGGATGGTTGCTTGGACTGGGCTGGTAACCACAGAGACAACGAGCCATGCTGGGATTCAGGACATAGTCTGGAGGGAGGGGTGCCAGGACTCTAATTAGAGCCTGGAAGTCCGACACCTGTAAATACTCGCTAACTGTCCCTGTGTGAGTGGCTCACGCACACACCCTCCTCCTTAGACACAGTGCAGGATAGTGGCCCCGACTCCAGACTCTGGAGCCGAAGTGCCCAAGTTCAAATTTCGACTTATCCACTTGCTAACGATAAAACTTGGTAAGTCACTGAACCTCCCTGAACCTTGATTCCTCATCAGTAAAATGGGGGCAATAACAAAGGAGCCCTCATAGGGTTGTTGTGGGGACTCAAAAACTAGTTACTGCGGGTAAAGCATTTAGGGAAGGCGCCACATAGCATGTGGATTTCCTGTTGCTGCCGTGACAAATTACCGCACATTTACTGGCTCCGTTAACACAATGCCAATTTATCCTCCTACAATTCTGAAGGCCAGAAATACAAAGTCTGTTTCACTGGACTATAAAGTCAGGGTGTTGGCAGGCTGGTTCCTTCTAGAGGCTCCAAGGGAGAATCCACTGCTTGCCCTTTCTGGCTCCTGGAGGCTGCTGGCCACATCTCTCCAACCTCTGCTTCTGTCATCTGCCACCTTCTCTTCTTGTGACCTTCTTGCCTCCCTCTTACAAGGAGCCTTGTGATTATATTTAGGGCCTACCTGTATAAGCCAGAATACTCTCCCTATCTCAAAATCCTCAACTTCGTAGCTCCTTTGCCATGTTCCCAGGTTCTGGGGACTGGGACACAGATAACTTTGGGGGCCATTATTCAGCCCACCATATGTGGTAGGCAATAAATAAAGGTTAATTATTACTATTATCATTATCTTTTTTTTTTTTTTAATTTTTTTTTTCAACGTTTATTTATTTTTGGGACAGAGAGAGACAGAGCATGAACGGGGGAGGGGCAGAGAGAGAGGGAGACACAGAATCGGAAACAGGCTCCAGGCTCCGAGCCATCAGCCCAGAGCCCGACGCGGAGCTCGAACTCACGGACCGCGAGATCGCGACCTGGCTGAAGTCGGACGCTTAACCGACTGCGCCACCCAGGCGCCCCATCTTTATTACTCCCTTGGCAGCTCCAGAGCCTATCCCTAAGCCCCTCCCAAGCCATGTGAGAGGAAAAAGGATGTAGAGAGACTCCCGTCTACCTCTCGAAAGCCCCTTGAGACCAGGCCCCGAACCCAGATGGAACTGGAAGTGACGCTAGCTGGACCAGACCAAGGCTTCAGTCACCATTTGGTCCCCATGAAGTGACTGGGGACAGAAAGCAGACAAAACAGGAATATGTTCACAGGCCTTGTGTGGGGTTGGAGAGGGGGGCCTGGAGCTTAGGCTAAGGCTTCCTGATGGTGCTATATTCCATGGACTCCTCAGGGTTCTTTCTGGGAACGTGGGTGACGAGGACGTCTGTGTTGCTGTAGGTTGGCTTCTGATCCAAAAGCTCCCAAGACAGAGCCGCATAGGAAATGTTCTCCTTCGGAAAGGGGGCCTGTAATACAGATGTCCAAGGGGTCAGAGAGGCAGGCAGGAGGTTACGCCCATGCATGGAGGAGGCCTTGGATGAGGTGGGGAAACAGAGCCTTCAGGGCTTCTGAAGGCTCCTCCCAGACCCTCCAGCTCCTGTCGCCTTCCCTCTGCCAGCTCCCTGAGCTCCAACCACAGCAGAAGAACTTCCCTCGACTCTGAACAAGGGCAGCACCCTTCACAGGGAATTCTAGATCACGACCTGTCTGGGTTGTGACCCAACCAGCATGAGGGCCATGTCTGATGGGACTCTGCATCCTCGAGTGCCAAGGACTTCTGTAGAGACACGTCCAAAGGCCAAAAGTCTGGGGAGGAGGGAGGTGTGGAGGGGAGCTCCAGAAGCAGGTCTTTCAATGGCTGTGGCTTTGCCCAGCACCCACCCCTCTTCCTCTGTGCCCACATGGGCAGGAGAAAGCCTATCTGGCTCCAAGGCCCACAGCAGCCCCAGGTACACACCATGGTGACATAATCCACTTCCTGCTGGTTTTCCAGGGCAGAGGAGGAGGGCTTTGTGCAGGCCTTCTTCTGGGAGGAGCCGTGGGAGGTTCCGGTTGGCTGTAGGGTCAGGTTTGCATAGCAGAGGTCCCCCTCCAGCGGCTGCATCACCTGGGAGAGGAAGTGGGTCGTCTTCCATAGAGGGTTACGGGGCCAAGCTCCCCTGGGCCCCCCTGTCCCAGCTTCCTCTGCAGCCCCCATGCCTACCCCCTTCCCGCCCTCCCCCCTTCTGTCTGTTTCCAGCATCCCATCCTCCCAGGCTCTGCAGCTGGGCCGTGAGCACAAGGACACGGTTTGTCTGATAGGTTTGGACAACAGCGCTCCAGGGACAATGAGGAAAGAGAGGAAGGCGCGATCTGGTGTCTCTGATCTGACCTCAGAAGCTCTCTTACCTGCTCTGGGGATGGCCCAGCAGCTAAAAGACAAAAACAATCAAAATCAGAAAGCCCGTCTCCAGACTCACAGGGCCCCCAGGTCTGGGGAAGAGAAATCTGGAAGATAAGAGGTGGATTCAGCTCCAGACTCAGAGACGTGAGACCTGGTTCCGATTCTGACTCCTCAGATGACACACTCTGTGACATTGGTCACTACCTCTCCAAGCTGCCCCTTCTCCACCTGAGAAATAAGGAGACCTCGCCAATCTTCCCCACATCGAGGAACTGTCATCAGCTGATCTGGTGGCCCTGCCAGCCCTTGGTGCCCGTGTGGTTAAGTTTCCTGCTGGGCAGTTGCAGGCACATATAACTTCTGCCGGAAGTCCTGCCCAAGATGCCCCCGGGTCTCCACCATCATCCATCATTCGGGAGTCAACTCAAAGTCACGCCTGCCTTCCCAGCTACCCGGGGTGCCGAACCCCTCCCTCCCCAGCTCCATGGCCCTTGATTTAGGTCTGTCTCGTCTCCTGTGATCCACCCAATTCCAGTTAGTCTTCGAGTGGGCCAGGGGCTGCTGGGCAGCTGAGCCCATCCCTTCCTTGCATTTCCAGTTGCTTGGCTGTGCCTGGTACATGGGTGCCCCATGCAGGCTGCCCTCTGAGTGGGGTGCAGGAGCTAGGTCAGAACCTTATGGACCAGCTTTCAGTGCTGGTGGTTCCTATTTCTCTCTGCCCCTTGGCCTCTACCCCTGATTCTCCCCCCACCCCCACCCCACCCCCATTAGAGGCAACAAAGAAACAGGTTCTTTTCTCGCCCTTGACTACAAGAGTCCCCAGGCTGTGGCAGGAGTGGGGGGACTGGAGAGCACCCCAGGAGACCTCAGGTCCTTGTGGGTTCTGAGAGGGGAGGGGTGCATTTACCCTGAGAATGTGGAGGCAGAACCAGCCATTGGCTCCCCCCACCCCGTCCCCCGCCCAGCCCCAGCTCAGCACCAGCGGCTGAATCTGATCACCTTTCTTCTGCTGCTTCATCATTCTCAAAGCCAAGAGTGAGGCCGCCACCAGGAGAAGCAGCAACACAGCGAAGATGAGGGGAAGCAGGATGCTGAGGTTAATGGAGTCAGCACTGGAAACAACAGAACGACACCATGCACCCCGGCCTGCCTCCTGCTTCTGGGCCTTGTCCCAGCTGCCTGGAAGCCAGGAAGGCCAACACCTTTTGACCTGGAGGCCTGTGATTTCCAGCCTGGGAATCCCACTCCTGAGTACCCTCAGAGATGGTAAAAAAATTTTAAAAAAAATTTAAGGAGAGGAGGGTTCCACAGGGTTTTGGTGGGTCCAGACACCTAATGGAAACTATATGGCAATGAGCTCTGGAAAGGTCTCCCTGCTTCTACGCTTGTCCTGCTGTACTGGATCAAATAGTGTCCCCCACCCCCACAATTCATGTTCATTCCCAACCTGTGAAGGTGACCTATTTGAAAATAAGATCTTTGCAGATGTAATCAAGTCTAAATGAGGTCATACTGGATTAGGATGGGCCCTCATCCAATGGCTGGTGTCCTTACAAAAGGGAAATCTAGCCATACACAGGTATGCACAGGAAGGCCCTGTGACAACAGAGGCAGAAATTGGGTTAATGCTCCCACAAGCCAAGGAGCCCCCCAGATGGCTGGCAAACACCAGAAGCTGGGAGATTGGCATGGGACCGCTTCTCCCTTTGAGCCCCAAGAAGAGGCTAACCCTGAGACACCTTGATCTCATCCTTCTGGCCTCCAGAGCAGTGGGAAAATAAATGTCTGTTGTTTCAGTGGCCCAGGATATGGTGCTTTGCCATGGCATCCTGAGCAAACTCATACAAAGACTATCTCTTATTTGTCACTAGTCACAGAATTTGTAGAATGAATTCATTCTACATGAGTGGGGCGGGGAGAGAGAGGGGGAGGGAGGGAGAGAGAATCCCAAGCCGACCCCATGCTGTCAGCTCAGAGCCCGATGCAGGGCTTGATCTCATGAACTACGGGATCATGACCTAAACAGAAACCAAGAATCAGACGCTTAACCACTCAGGCGCCCTGTTAGCTATTACTTATTAAAAGAAGGTTAGTAGAAAGAAACTTTTGAAACAGAAGGCAAATGGGAGAGAGAAAAAGAAGGGATTCCAGGCGAGAGTAGACAGATTGGAGACCTCCCATTCAGATTCTACAGGAAGGCGGGGCAAAAGGAGATCAGCCTATCTAGAAACAAGGTCAAGAGGGCATAGGAGGAATTGGAAAGAGGCCAACTCTTTCTCAACTTCTAGAAAGCCACTTTGGCTGCACTGGCCAGGCAGGCTACTAAGAAGCATGAGAGAGACTGTTTCTTCCTCTATAAAATGGGAACATGTGTATCTGCCTACTCCTCCTCGTGAGTAGGGTCAAAGAATTAAGAGACAGTGGACAAGAAAGCCCTCTGTGAGCTGTCAGGTGCTCCTGAGATGGGACAAATCATCAATACCACTGTTCTTGCCATAACGGTAATTAGGGGAACCCTAGGACTGCAAAGGGCACCCCCCCATTGGAGGAGTTCAAACAAGCAGACCACAGGAAACAGCACACCGGAACTGGCTTACCTGCCATCGTAGTGGTGGCTGGTCATAGTCGGGGGGCCTTTGGTCTCTGCTGGCGTTGTGGACATGGTGGCATTTGAGCCGGTGGTTGACACTGTAGTTGGTGCTAGGCATAGACCAGATTATACACTATTCAGCCTGCTAACCTGCCCACAGCCCTACACATGGCTCTGAGCCCAGGGGGAGCCTGGAGCTGGGCCGTGGGAAGGGAAGGGCCTATAGCCTAGACCGCTCTTTTCTCCCTGACCCCTAGGATACTCAGCCTCAGAGGCAGGCAGGACTGGGTACAGGTCCAGGGAGGATGTTGAGCAGGCCCTGGAAGGATTAGAGGGGGCCTAGTGTTACCTCAGGACAAAGGCAGCTGGAATTCAGCTAGACTTTAAACATTCCAACTGCCTATGACAAGGCCTTTGCCAATGCCTTCCCCAGTCTTATTTATTCAAAAAGGACAGGAGCAGAATTAAACAGCTTTTTCACTGTGGAGGCCATTCTGAACCTCAGGAATCAACTACACCACCACGACTATGCTGGGGCCCTTCCCCCTGAGAGTGGCACGGAACAGAGCAGGGGAATAGCCGCTATGAAGTCCCGGCCCTAAACTCCAGAAAGAGCAGGGACTCAGGGTACCAGAAGTCCAGGGAAGCATTGGCAGGAATTGGGGTCTCTGGGTCCCCTGGAAGGAGGTCCCTTTGTCCTATGGGCTGAAACTGGGACCATCACCTTGATCTCTGTTAGCAATACACTCAGGCACGGAGCCGTGCAGAGAAACACATGCCCAGACAAGCTCAATCCCATCCTGGAGGAGAAGCTGGGAGCCAAGAGAGCATCTAAGAGAAGCCCTGTCCCTCTCAACCCCAAGGGGTCAGTCGGGTTCTCAGAGAGCTCAGGACTCAACCACCCTGTGTGACAGTTCACTCTGAGTGACACTGAAGTCACTGGAGAGGAACCTTAGAGCCCAGGACAGAATGGGCCCTGAAGGCACACAGCCACACTTACACATACTCTTACCTGGGTGGACGGTCACTTTGACTTTGACCCCAAGGTCAATTCCATATCTCTCAATCCCACACCAGTAAATATTTGCATCAGTTTGCTTGAGCTTCTCCATGGTCACAGTGAAAATGAGGTTTTTCTGATTGTCCTTGATGGACACATTTTTTCTCTGTACCTCCTGCTCTGACCCATCGGTTTTAACAAGGATACGGCAGTTTCCCCAGTTGGCTCCTCGACACCACCACTTTTTGCTGTTTTTCCATGTTTGTACATAGTGACACTGCACCGTCAGTGAGCCCCCCACCAGGCCTCTGACCGCTTCTGGACCCGAGATATCAGATGAGCCTGGAAAACACAAATCCATGTGCCTGTCACCGCCCTATCTCACCTCCTGAGGAAGAGCCACAGCCTCCTGCATCACAAATGATTCCAATAAACCCAAGGACCTCATGAGTTGAATAACAGTCAAAGAAGGAATAGACCTTCCACAACACAGATCTTTGTCCTTCAAAACTCCACTGGGTCAAATCCATCATAGAAATCACCTAAGAGCACAACTACAGATCTCCGAGAATCAAAAATGTCAACACTGAGCAATGACAGCTTCCCATAGTCCACCCCACACCCTTCCTGTGGCCAAAGTCATCTGGAGAGCAAATGACTGAACGAAAGCGAGACCCCAGTACATTTTGGCCCACTCTCCTCATGCAAGATGTGGGCTCTGTGGCTTCAGACCTTTTCATTTTTCTAGAGTAACCAGGAATCTGGATTTTATATGGAACCTCTCCATTTTAAAACACTGGCTTGGGGCGCCTGAGTGGCTCAGTCAGTTAAGCATCCGGTCAGGTCACGATTTTGGCTCAGGTCACGATTTCACAGTTCACGAGTCCAAGCCCTGTGTCAGGCTCTGTGCTGACAGTTCAGAGCCTGGAGCCTGCTTCAGATTCTGTGTCTCCCTCTCTTTCTGCCCCTCTCCACTCGCACTCTGTCTCTGTCTCTCTCTCAAAAATAAATACACATTAAAAATTTTTTAAAAATAAAAATGGAGATATAATTCACATATCATGAATTTTACTCTTAATTTTTTTTGAGTGAAGGGGGAGAGAGAGAGAGAGAGAGAGAGAGAGAGAGAGAGAAGCAGGGCTTACCCAAAGCTGGGCTCGTGCTCACCCAACGTGGGGCTCAATCTCACAAACTGTGAAATCGTGACCTGAGCCAAAGTCAGATCTTAACCAACTGAGCCACCCAGGCACCCTTTACTCTTAATTTTAAATCATCTACTCTGGTGGTTTGGGGATATTCACAGAGCTTTGCAACCATCACCTCTAATTCCAGAACATTTTCATCACCTCAGAAGAAACACTGTACCTGGTATTTGCTCCTTTGGTAGAACTAGTCTACGTTCTGTCTATAGACTTCTCTACTCTGAAGTCCACATTTCGTATAAATGTAGTCATACAATGTATGGCCTTTTGTGTGTGGCCTTTTTCACTTAGTGTAATGTTTTTAAGGCTCGTCCATGGTATAGCCTATGCAGGCACTTCATTCCATGGTAGGGATAGGCCACACAGTGTTTATCTGTTCATCAATTGATGACACTTGGGTTGTTTTCCCTTTTGGGCTATTATGAATAATGCTGTTGTGAACATTGATGTACTATTGGTATTTGCCTAGAGATAGGTTTTCAACTCTCTGGAGTATAATATACCATAGGAGATTAAAAAAAAAAAAGTGGGGAAGGGGACAGTTTTGCACAAGTGTTGCTGGACCCTTTCACCTCTCCACATGCTCCAAGTAGGTAAAGATAGGGAGACTAAGAAGGTCAACACAAAATAGCAAATCACTTCTTAAACTAGAGGAAATTAGAAGTCTTTATAAAATCTCTGAATGAAAAGGGGAGCCTGGGTGGCTCAGTCAGTGAAACATCCAACTTCAGGTCAGGCCATGATCTCCCGGTTTGGGGGTTTGAACCAAGCGTCGGGCTCTGTGCTGATGGCTCAGAGCCTGGAGCCTGCTTCAGATCCTGTGTCTCCTCTCTCTGCCCCTACCCCGCTGGTGCTCTGACTCTCAAAAATACATACATGTTTTAAAAAAAGGAAAAATGGGGGCACCTGGGTGGCGCAGTCGGTTAAGCGTCCGACTTCAGCCAGGTCGCGATCTCGCGGTCCGTGAGTTCGAGCCCCGCGTCAGGCTCTGGGCTGATGGCTCAAAGCCTGGAGCCTGTTTCCGATTCTGTGTCTCCCTCTCTCTCTGCCCCTCCCCCGTTCATGCTCTGTCTCTCTCTGTCCCAAAAATAAACGTTGAAAAAAAAAATTTTTTTTAAAAAGGAAAAATGTCTGAATGAAAGGGGGCACTTTCTAAATTAAAAAATTAAATTTTCATCACAGAGGAGTCAGTAAATTTGACCACATATTAAAAAATGTAACACTTGGACATACCAGAAAACAGACTGAATGGAGGCAAAGAACACACTGCAAGAAATATTTGAAACAAATAATGTAGAAAAGGATTAAGTCATTTTTTTTAAAGAATATATAGGAGTGCTTGGGTGGCTCAGCCAGTTGAGCATCCAACTCTTGATTTCGACTCGGGTCATGATCCCAGGATTGTGAGTTCGAGCCCCACATCGGGCTATCTGCTGTAAGCACAGAGCCCGCTCTGGATCCTCTGTCCCTCTCTTTCTGTCTCAAAAATAAGTAAACATTATAAAAAAAAATTGATAAGGGGCAAGAAAAGGCAAGTCACAAAGAGGAAATTCAAATGGATAGTAAAATTGGAAATGTTCAATTAAAATATCTAGCAAATGAAAACTTTTTTTTTTTTTTGCAAATGAAAACATTTTAAAGCGATGTCATTTTCATATATAAAATCAACCAAGTTTTTGTGACTACTATGTTGCTGACATGGGTGATGTGGAATGGATATTCAGACACTCAGAGAAGCTGCTGGGAGGTATGTCACCAGTTCAACCATTACAGAAAGTAATATGGCAATTATGTAGCAAAATAATCATGCCCTTTGCTCCAGTGATTATATGTCTAGGATTTGACAGAGAAGCTAACAAACATATATGCGCCAAGGGATGCCTGGGTGGCTCAGTCAGCAGAGCATCCAACTCTTGATTTCTCCAACTCTTGATTTCAGCTCAGGTCATGATCCCAGGGTCATGGGCTTGAGCCTCACATTGGGCTTGGAGTGTACTTAAGATTCTCTCTCTCTCTCCCTCTTCCCATCTTTTCTGCTTGCTTGCTCTCTCTGTAAAATTAAATTTAAAAATTTGGGGGGCACATGGGTGGTTCAGTCGGTTAGGTGTCCGACTCTTGGTTTCAGCCTAGATGGTGAACTCGAGGTTTGTGAGTTGGAGCCCCATGTCAGGCTCTGTGCTGACAGTGCAGAACCTGCTTGGAATGTTCTCTCTCCCTGTCTCTCTGCCCCTCCCTCACTCGCTCTCTCTGTCTCTCTCTCAAAATAAATAAACTTAAAAATATTTTATTAAAAAATTTTTTTAAATCTATGCACCAAGATTCATTACGTAATTATTTAAATAGCAAAAATAAAGGAAACATGGTTAACATCCACCAACTGGGAAAATAAATATTCAGTAAAATGTAATGCAGACACTGATAATTTGCTTAGAAATACTGTTAACTGTGTGGAAAATCCTCCTACGAAATTAAAATGGATTTTTAAATCTCATATACAGTATAATCTCAACTAACTTTTTAAATATGCACAGAAAAAAAAAGATTGAAGGGAAATAAGTTAAAATGTTAAATTAACATTGGATTGGAGAGCCTGGGTGGCTCAGTAGGTTAAGCGTCCGGCTTCAACACAGATCTCGCGGGTCATGGGTTCAAGCCCCACATCGAGCTCTGTGCTGACAGCTTAGAGCCTGGCACCTGCTTTGCATTCTGTGTCTCCCTCTCTCTCTGCCCCTCCCCTGCTTGCCCTCTGTCTCTCTCTCAAAAAATGAATAAATATTTTTTAAAAATTAGCATTGGGTTGCCTTGGGCATTAAGATCAGGGACATAGGTTTTTTAATTTTTCCTAGTTCTTCTTTTTTTTCTGTACTTCCCTAAGTATCCACAATGAGCATTTATTACTTTCAAAATGATTGGGAAAAAAATAATGCCTGGACAGGGCTGTTTCATGGCATGGTAAGCAGAATAATGGCTCCGGAAGGATGTCAATCTCATGTGACAAAAGGGGATTTTGTAGATGTGATTAAATAAAGGATCTTGCGATGGAGAGATTATACTGGAGTATCTGGGTGGGCCCAAATCATCACAAAGATCTGTATCAGAGGGGGCGCCTGGGTGGCTCAGTCAGTTAAGCGTCCAACTCCGGCTCAGGTCATGATCTCGCAGTTTGTGGGCTCGAGCCTGCGTCAGGCTCTATGCTGACAGCTCAGGGCCTGGAGCCCGCTGCGGATTCCCTGTCTCTCTGTCTCTGTCTCTCTCTCTCTCTTCCCCTCCCCCACTTATGCGCGCTCTCTCCTCGCTCTCTCTCTCTGTCTCTCAAAAGTAACTAAACATTAAAATTTTTTTTTTAATTTTTTTTTCAACGTTTATTTATTTTTGGGACAGAGAGAGACAGAGCATGAACGGGGGAGGGGCAGAGAGAGAGGGAGACACAGAATCGGAAACAGGCTCCAGGCTCTGAGCCATCAGCCCAGAGCCCGACGCGGGGCTCGAACTCCCGGACCGCGAGATCGTGACCTGGCCGAAGTCGGACGCTTAACCGACTGCGCCACCCAGGCGCCCCTAAAATTTTTTTTTAAAAAAAGCTCCTTATCAGAGGGAAGCAGGAGGGTCAGGGCCAGAGGAGAAGGGACATTGAAGACTGATGTGGGGCCACACACCAAAGACACAGCAGCCTCTGGAGAAGTCAAGGAATCTGATTCCCTCCCAAAGCCACCCGAAAGAATGCAGCCCCGCTGACCTTTTTAGACTCTGACTTCCAGACTCTAACACTACAAATCTGTGTTGTTTTAAGTCACTACGTTTGCGGTAATTTATCTGGCAGCCTTAGGAAACTAATAAGGTGGCATTAGCCTATCTCACCTGAGCACTGGTGTTGGACCTGACCCTTGAACTGTCTGTTCCTCTCGCTTCTTAGAACCCTCTGTCCCGGCGCCCCCTGCCCACCAACCTCGGCAGAGCTCCCGCCCTGCTGTCTGAAGCCTCCCGATGACGCAGAAGGCACCCCTGAGGCCCACGGAGCAGCACCTTCAGCAGACATGGTTATTCACAGACTAGCTGATGGGGAGTAGTCCCAGATGGGGAAGAAGCTGGGCCCCAGAGGGAAGTGACAGCTTCACCATCAGTGAGTGACAGGACTGGACCCCTACGCCCACACAGCACAGGACATCAGCCAGTCTCCGCTCTGGGCCCCCCCCCCCCCGCACACCTGAGTCTTGTCCACTGTCTGCCACCACTCATGGCGAGGCTGAAGTTGGACAAAAGGGCTAATTTGCTCTGAAGATATAGGGTATTTAAAAATCCCTTCCTTTCGGGGCGCCTGGGTGGCGCAGTCGGTTGGGTGTCCGACTTCAGCCAGGTCACGATCTCGCACTCCGTGAGTTCGAGCCCCGCGTCAGGCTCTGGGCTGATGGCTTGGAGCCTGGAGCCTGTTTCCGATTCTGTGTCTCCCTCTCTCTCTGCCCCTCCCCCGTTCATGCTCTGTCTCTCTCTGTCCCAAAAATAAATAAAAACGTTGAAGAAAAAAAAAAATTAAAAAAAAAAAAAAGAAAGTAGTCTGCAAAGTCCAATGGGATACCCTGTTTCGTAGTTGTTTCTTGTATGCCTTTAGAACAATAAACTCTTTATTTTTTTTAATGATTTTTTTTAATTTTTTTTAATGTTTATTTATTTTTGAGACAGAGAGAGACAGAGCATGAACGGGGGAGGGTCAGAGAGAGAGGGAGACACAGAATCGGAAACAGGCTCCAGGCTCTGAGCTGGCAGCACAGAGCCCGACGCGGGGCTCGAACTCACGGACCGTGAGATCATGACCTGAGCCGAAGTCGGACGCTTAACCGACTGAGCCACCCAGGCGCCCCAATGATTTTTTTTTTTGAGAGAGAGAGAGAGAGAGAGAGAGAGAGCAGGGGAGGGGCAGAGAGAGGGAAACAGAGAATCCCAAGCAGGCTGTCCACCCTGTCAGGGCAGAGCCAGATGCGGGCTCATGAACCGCCAAGATCATGACCCGAGGGGAAGTCGGATGCCTAACCCACTGAGCCACCCCGGGCGCCCCAACAATAAACTCTTCAGAAATGGGAAGTGGTGAGGGGTAAAACGGTAGCTTGTTATGGCAAGTTCCGTGGGAGAGGCTGGTGAAGGGGGACAAAGCTTCACAGCGCCCACCAGGTGGCTGCTTGGCACCCAGCTGTGCCTGCTGGCTTCCAACCGCTGTTCCCACTCTGCCTTGGTCACGCGCACCCAAGCGCGTGCACGTGCGTGCACACGCGCACCAGCCCTACTCTCACATCTGCTCACCAACCTCCCCTGTTTCCAGATGTCGGGGGGAGAAAGAAGCAGTCTTTCATGCGCATTCGCTGCCCTGCTGATTTGCCTCCTAAGGGCGCATCCAACGTGGCCTTCTCCATTCCTACGACCCACCCCAGCTCTGCCTTTGCCAGCCTTGTGGTCCTGGACGCGTCACGTTCCTCCCCCACGATTCTTCTGCCAGACAGAATGATAGCCTCCCAACCTGCCCCACGGCGCTGTTGTGAAGCACATGACCGAGCCACATGACCCGTCTGCGCCTCAGACCTGCCCAGGCCAGACTCACAGTCCCTATCACAGACTTCAGGCTTGCTGTTCCCTGTGCCTGAAAAGCTGCCCCCGGATCCTTCTCGTCCCCCAGGCGTCTGCTCAGCCGTCTTTTCGCAGAGGCTCCTTGCAGCCCATCTACAGCGCCACCTCCCCCCTCTCCGAGTCTCTCTGCGTCGGGTCACCTAGCTCGGCTCTCCGCTGAGCACACACCGCTTCTTGGAGGCATCATTTTCATTTCTCCAACTGATGGAACGGATGATCAAATTCGGCCATGAAAAAGAATCACAAATCACAAAGGGCCCTCCGATTGCCGTGAGCACCCGTTAGAGCCTCACATGCACACAATGCCTCAGGCTACCCGGAGATTTTCCTCGAGAGATCTACTGCTCCCGATTCTTCCTCTGCTCCTCGACAGGTGGTTCACCTCCCATACAATTCACTCTTTTCAAGGGTACCACTCAGCGGTTCTTGGGGCATTCACAGAGCTGTGCTACATTGCCACATCTAATTCCAGGGCATTTTTATCACCCCCAAAAAGAAACCCCTTACTCTTACCACACACACTCCTTTCCTCCTCCCCCCGCCCAGCCCCTGGCAGCCACTAATCTCCTGTCTCTATGAATTTAGGTATTTTGGAAATTCCGTAGGAATGGAATCAGATAATATATGGCCTTTTGCATCTGGATTCTTTCACTTAGCCTGATGTTTTCAAGGTTCATCTGTGTTATAGCGTGTATCAGTATTCATTTGTTTTTACGGCCGAATAATGTTCCATTGTACGGGTATGACACGTTTTATTTATTCATCCATCAGTTGGTATACATTTAGGTCGTTTCCAGCTTTTAACGATTATGAATAATGTTGCCATGAACATTCGCATTTGTATACACCCGGGATGGAATTGCTGGGTCATGTGGCAACCACATGTTTAACATTTTGAGGACTGTCACATTGTTTTCCAAAGTAGCTGCACCATTTTACATTCTCATGAGCAATGTATGTGCTCTCCAATTAATGTGAAGAGTCTCGAATGTTCAGTTCTATGAAAAAGAAATATGGAGGGTGGGGTACAGCAATCATATTTGCCCCCTCCATGGGATACATTCAGCCGCCCAACTAATAGTTATTATTTTTCTGATCTGTAGATGGTATGGTTTCAGGCCCAAAAATCTCTGCCTTCCTGAAGTTTGTTTTCTCAAGGTGGGGGAAGGAAGAGTCAAACAGTGGAGAAAGATAATGCAAGGGAATTGCAATTTTAATGAGGTTTGTTATTAATGAAGGCTTCAGTGAGAATCAAAGACATGCAGGGTGCGAGGGACTGGAGCCTGAGGCTATCTGAGGAAGAGCATTCCGGGCAGAGAGAACCGCAAGTGCAAAGGCCCTGAGGCAGCAGTGTACCTAGCACATTCAAAGAACATCTAAGAGGCCAGTGCAGCTGCAGTGGGTTGAGCCGAGGGAGCAGAGTAGAAACAGAGATTGGGGAGGTGGGGAGGTGAGAGAACCAGGGGCTGCACCGTGTAGCTTCTGGAAGGTCTCTGTATTTTTACTCTGAGTAGGATGGAAGGTCATTGGAGGGTCTCGACCAGAGGAAAGACAGGATCTGGCTTGCATTTGCCAAGGATCATTATAGGATAGGACAGAAGAGATGTGTGAACCCCGGGTTTCGCCCCAGCACCTAGAAAAGATGGAATTTGCTAAACATAAAGATGGGAGAGAAAGGAATTCGAGGGGGGAAAATATGCTCAGGTCACATTTGAAATGTCAACATCTTAGTGAAGATGTGGAATGGGCAGTTGATTAAAAGATTCTGGGGTCCAGGGTGATGTATGCTAGCAATACAAAATTGGGCGTCATCAGGGTAGAGGTGGTATTTAAGCCAAGAGAGGAGAGGCAGGGGCTCCCGAGAGAGAGGCCCAACACCGAGTCCTCTGGCCTCCAGCATTTCCATGTCAAGAAAACCCCCATCATTTTCTTTTCTTTCTTTTTTTTTTTTTTAGTGTTTACTTATTTTTGAGAAGGAGAGACAGCGCTTGAGCGGGGGCGGGGCACAGAGAGAGGGAAACACAGAATCCGAAGCCGTCTCCAGGCTCCGAGCTGTCAGCACAGAGCCCCCGATGTGGGGCTGGAACTCACAAACCATGAGGTCATGACCTGAGCCGAAGTTGGACACTTAACCGACTGAGCCACCCAGGTGCCCCCACCCTTAATTTTTAATCAAAATGTTATCCATCAATTTACAGTTTCCTTCCGCCCTCCGACTCAGCCCCTCAGTAACTTCTGCCGTTTCCTTCTACCCGAAATGCCTAGAACCACCTCTCCCTCCCTGTCTGGCCAACGCCCCGCTTTCCTTCCTCCAAAGCCCCCTCTACTCTCCCTTCTTTCCTCCCCCATAACACATTCTCAAAGGTGAGAGTCCAGGAGCAAGCGTTCGCCGGCTCTCCCGAGCCACCAGGGCCCCTCTGCTTCTCTGGGACCAGAGGGGCCCATCAGTCTGTGCATCTGGAATTATCAGCCCCCGGGCGGTCAGGAATTATGCCTTTTCTGCCTTGTGCGGGGTTCCTTTATGAAGGCACCCTTGACATTTCCACACTGGCAACGGTGGGCACCAAAACCCCGGGAGAGGAATAGAGTAGATGACACACACAGACTCACTACCTGCAGAATCTCCTTAGAATGGAGCCTGCTTCTCAGCGGGACCCCTTGCCGGGCCCCCTTCTTCCTGCCCCAGAAGCTCTTCTCTAGCACAGACCCGGGCCCCGCTCACCTGCAAGCTGGAAAAGGAAGAGGAAGAACAGGAACCCGTGCATCTTGTCTTTGCCCGGCCCCCCTTGGTGGAGCCAGTCAGCTCCGACTCAGCTCCCGCATCTTCCAACCCTTCTGCTTTCTCTCATTCTTGCACTTCCTCCTTTGGCCACTTCCCACCAGTGAATAAGCAAAAAGCAGAAGGAGGTAGAACGGGTGAGATCTCAAGGCAACGAGCAATGAAACAAGTCACAGTGATCATAAGCAAGCTTTTGAGAAATACCTTCCTGTCTGCAACCATGATGGGGTCTCTAAAAAGAGGACTCAGCCACTCCTTCTAGGCCTTGCGGAAATTTGCAGACCTGGACCCCACGGGTCGGGCTGGTTCTTACCCAATGCTTCTCTTCTGGCGAGAAGACTGGGCGGAGGGAACGCAGCTCCATCCCGGAGGCCTTAGAGAGCCAAGGCTGAGGGATCCAATGCCAGAAACATGGAATTTCAGATGCAGCCTTGGGAGCCCAGGAGCTCAGCTGTGGGGGAGGTTGGGCCAAAGGCCAAAAGCCAGAGGAGAAATTCTAGACCAGAGATTGGAATGAGGGGGTGGAGGGTATCAAACCCCAGACTTCAAAGAAAAAGGTTCAAAGAGTAGGGGGATGTGAGCAGGGAACTCACGGTCCGATGGGCAAGAGGGGCCTCTGTCCTCAGAACATACTGGAAACTCTCTGCTGTGCCCCAGACCACCAAGTGAGAGCTTGTGGATATTGATACCAGCCTGACCCCTCCAGACACTTGTCAGTTCTACCAGGGGCTCCTTCCTGAAGAAAATGGCTCATTGCTCATGGCTATTACCCCCTCGCTCCACACCCCCCACCTTACAATAACGACCTGTGGAAGTAGGAAGAAGGGCAACACCAGCTTTGCCTGCCTTACTCCTTCTTCCTGACAATTTTATGTCCGTCCCCCATCCTCCCCATCAGGATCCCAGCAGGCCCTGGGGTGGAGCCCAGATGCCAGGAACCCATAGGGCCCTTTCTCGTACCCCTGCTCCCGGAGCCACTTTTGCTCTGTGTCACGCATACCCTGTGACATCTTGAGAAGCGAGGGAGTCCCAAGGAGGGATGTAAGCCCCTCTCACCCTGATCAGGAAGGAGCAGGTACGCAGGAGGCTTGTTTGCGTAGAAAAATACTCCAGCTGATAAGCCGAGCTTTTCCAGGATGTGGCCAGAGACAGCCTTTCACTTTACATATCTCCAAACTAAGATCAACAATCCCGAGTGAGGGCTCGGGTCAGCCCTCTGTCCCCACTGCTCGACAAGCCCGTCCTCTGCCCAGGGCACTGTACAGTTATGCTAAGAGACATTGGCCTCTGCAAACACAGATACTATTCGTCTTGCAGGGGAAATGACTGAGGAATTAAGCAAGTTGGGCCAGTCCTGGAAAACAGGGGGGCAGATGTTTGGAGAGTTGTGGGTAACCTTTCCTTTCTTGGGCATATTCGGTAAGGAGTGACCAGCATCCGAGGTCCTCCAATATTCTGCCTGCGCCTGGCCCTGGCTCCTGGGCCCAGCTTACCCAAGAAGGATTCCCTTTTGCATCAAGAACAAAGGAGCACCTGGGTGGCTCAGTCGGTTGAGCAGCCGACTTCGGCTCAGGTCATGATCTCGTGGTTTGTGGGTTAGAGTCCCGCATCGGGCTCTGTGCTGACACCTCGGAGCCCGGAGCCTGCTTCGGGTTCTGGGTCTCCCTCTTTCTCTGCCCCTCCCCCCACTCACGCTCCATCTCTCTCCCCTTCAAAAATAAATAAACATTAAAAAAAATTTAAGAACAGAGAATTATCTTTGAGTGTCTCTGAGTGGTGGCAAGACTGCTCCTCTAAACAAATGTCTCTGGGGACTCCAGGAAAGTCAGACTGTTCTGGGGACCCTGCATCCTCAAAGAGATACTGGAGGCCCTAGTCCCAGCTTGGCCATTGACTTCTGCATGAGTCAGTTCCCTCTGTGGGCTTCCACATTCCCATCTATGAAAGAAAGGGTTGGGTAGATCATCTGAGGCTCCCTTGCCCTAAAAGTACCTGTGTGTGTATGTGAGTCTGTGTGTGCGTGTGAATGCACACATGCACATGCATGAATACAGGTGCTTGTGGATGCGTGGGTGTGTGTGCATGCATGGATAAACATATGTGTGGTGCATCCGTGTTTATACGTAGGCATGTGTGGGAGCTATATATACATACATGTATTGTGCTGTTTGTGCTGCGTGTGCACACGTGTGTGTTATAGATGTGTACATACTGTGTGTGCCATGGTAATTGGTGTGAACACATGGATGCATGTGGATGCGTGTGGATGTGATGCGCGTGTATGTTGATGCCTTTGTTGGGTTCTCCGGGTTATAAGGAACAGAGATTTGCTCAAGCTATTTCTCTCAGTCACCGTGGACTCGCAAACTGCGATATTTTCAGAACCCAAACTATTCATTGGTGGAGGAGGTCCTGGACTGAAAGAACTGGTCTTGTTGGGTCTCTCCCACTCTGGATTAGAAGATCCCTGAGAGCAGTATCCCCAGTGGCTAAAAGCACATTTGGCACATAATACATGCTCAATAATAATTGTTGGAAAACGAAGAAACAAATGAACCGTTTTCAGCACGCCGTCATTCTTACCCTGGCCCTGTAAGGTCTGCTAAGGAACTGTGGACTGTCATCAACCATAATTGTTCTCAACCACTGTTCTGAACTCTTTCAGTTCACCTGGGACCCAACCACACCTCATCTTTTCTACCCACTACGTGCTATGCTCCATATTTTATACAGTTATCACATCAGGTCCTCACTACAAATAGCAGAGGAAAGGCGACATTACTCTCATTTTTCAAATAAAGAGATCTAAGCTCAGAGAGCAAGTAACTTGTCCAAGGTCACACGCTAGTAATGGCAAAGCCAGGATTCAACCCTGGGTCTGGCTCGTAAGCATGCCATCCTGCCTCCTGCTGGATGGGTTGAGAGAAGCCAGCTGCCTCTCGATCCTGTTCAGTGCTCACAATGAAGAGAGAACCTGACAACCAAGAGTTAATAAGACAGCACATCCTTGAGCTGGTTGTCAGCAGGGTATCCGCTCCATGGTTTTTTCTAAAATAGGTTCCCGCAGAATGAAAGGATGTACTATCAGGAACTGGAACTTAATCTAACAAAGCAAGTCACTGGTAACACTGACCTTCCCAGTTTCCAGATCTAATGCCCTTTTTCTGCAGTCTATGGAATGGGAAGCAAAGTCTCCACCAAGTTCTTATCCAGGCACTTGGGCAGAGGCAAAGATTCTTTTTGAGAAAAACATAGGGCTCCAGAGAGGCGGTTAACCCTCTGCAAGTATGAGGTGAAGGAGCCCCACGAATTTTCAGGACAGAGCATGGGCTGCCTTACCACGTGCCCCTCGGATATCCAAGGTAATACTCGCTGAAATCCACAAAGTGAAATTACTGCCATTCAGAAACTTGATGTTTCTTTAAGCATTGCGTAGCAGGCTAGATTCGTTTGGAAAAAATGAAATCAAGCATCTGTTCAGCAACAGTTAGGCTAGACATCAGTGTTCCTATTTGCTTTTACTTGAGTTACCCAGCACAGTATGCCTCCCAAACACATACAGACATATTTCCGAATTACAAAGGAGTGTGTGTTCATTACAGAAGGAGAATGGAATATAAATGAACACGAAGAATGCATTTTAAATCACTCCTGATCCCTCCATGCAAAGACAACTGTTGGTAAATACATGTACGTGGGGGTGCCCTGGTGGCTCAGTTAGTTAAGCATCAGACTCTTGATCTCAGCTCAGGTCTTGATCTCAGGGTTGTGAGTTCAAGCCCCACATTGGGTTCTGCACTGGACGTGAAATATATATATATATATATATATATCTATATATATATATATATATCTGTCTCCCTCTCTCTCTCTGCCCTCCCCCAGCTTGCGCATGCTCTCTCTCTCTCTCAAAAAAAGAAATAAACATTAAATAAATAATTAAATAAATAAGGTAGAGATAAGGCGAAAAGTAAGCCTTTTCCCCCACCCCATTCCCCACCCCACCACCCCAGAACCTCAAAGGTAGCCACTGTCGGTCTCTGCGGCCTCCCTGTAGAGAGCATACACACTCATATAATTCATTGTGTATCTAGGTGAAGTCAACATAAGTCAGCACACAAGCATATCTTCTGCTCCTTTTTTACTCCATAATATCATTTTTCCCAAACAGCACATATAGATCTACCTCATTCTTTTTTTTCTTTTTTTTTTAAGTAATCTCTACACTCAATGTGGGGCTTGAACTCAACGACCCTGAGATCAAGAGGTCCCAGGCTTTACCAACAGAGCCAGCCCAGCCAGGCAAGCCCTACCTCATTCTTTTATCAGCTTCGCAGTATTGCACTATATAGATATTCTACGGTTCAGTTTTTTTTATCTTTATTTATTTTTGAGAGAGAAAACCAAGTGTGAGCAGGGGAAGAGCAGAGAGAGAGGGAGACACAGAATCTGAAGCAGGCTCCAGGCTCCGAGCCGTCAGCACAGAGCCCAACGTGGGGCTCGAACTCACAGACCTCGAGATCATGACCTGAGCTGAAGTCGGACGCTCAACCGACTGAGCCACCAGGCGGCCCCTACAGTTTATTTAAGCAGTCCCAATTGCTGGATATTTGCGCTTACAAATGCTGCGATGAACATCCTTGTACACATATCTTGGTGAACTTGTGCACTAAAGCCATAGAACTGTTGAGACAAGGAATTTGCATTTGTAACTTCAGTAGATATTGTCAGTTGCTCTTCCAAATGCCCCAACGTATGTTCCCACCAATGGTGTAAGTACGAGTGTTTGTTTCCCCAACTCTCAGCCAATGTTGACCCTTATCATACTTTTACCAAAGCATTATATGTTATATTCATTCAGAGAAACATACCAGGATGAAATATACTGAGAGATGTTTAGTTCAAGGAATTGGCTTTTGTGACTCTGGGGGGCTGGCCTGTCCAAAATCTGTAGGGTAGACTGGCAGGCTGAAAATTCTCAGGGAGAAGCTGATGCTACAATTTTGAACAGAATTTCTTCTTCCTCAGGG
Organism: Lynx canadensis; assembly: GCF_007474595.2. Taxonomy (NCBI): domain Eukaryota; kingdom Metazoa; phylum Chordata; class Mammalia; order Carnivora; family Felidae; genus Lynx; species Lynx canadensis. The sequence continues at coordinate 54,180,942 of NC_044316.2, forward strand.
AAACCTCAGTTTTGCTCTAAGTTCTTTCAATTAATTGGATCCAGATTATTGAAGATTTACAAGTCAACCGATTGTATATCTGTAATATATAATCTGTACATCTATAACATACCTTCACAGCAACATAGAGATTCGTGTTTAATTGAATAACTACATGCTATAGCCTGGCCAGGTTGACACATTTACACACATTTACACACACACACACACACACACACACACAAAATCTATGTACTCATATTCTTATTCACTTTCCTACTAGATTTCTTTTGAGAGCTCTTTACACTACTACGTGTATTAACCCTTTGTCTGTCACACATCTTGCAAATATTTCCTCTCCATCATTTCTCATTTCATTTTGGTATCTTCTGTCAACCAGGACATTTTTATGTGTGTACAGTCAGATCTATCTTTTTCTTATGGCATCTGAATTCCCTGTCTGATTAAGAAGGTGGCTCAGAGTCAATTAGGAGCCATGGTAACCACCCCATTCACCTAGGTTTTCTAAGTGTTCCCCTTGAGTCAGGAAGTCACAGGAAAGCAGAGCGCTTAGGCAACATTTGCCCAGCTCCCACTGAGAAGTGTCTGCTGAAGTGCGATTTAATGTCAGGCCCTGGCTTTTAGCAAGAGTCAATAGAGGGGCACTTGGGTGGCTCAGTCGGTTGAGCGCCCGACTTCGGCTCAGTCATGATCTAACAGTTCGTGAGTTCGAGCCCGTGTCGGGCTCTGTGCTGACAGCTCAGAGCCTGGAGCCTGCTTTGGATTCTGAGTCTCCCTCTCTCTCTGCCCCTTCCCCGCTCATGCTCTGTCTCTCTCTGTCTCTCAAAATGAATAAACATTAAAAAAATTTTTTTATAAAAAAAAGAGTCAATAGAAAAGCTATAGGAAAAGCTTCACCTTCTCTGCAAAATCCCAACTCTTCCATTTTGTCACTAGAGGCCCCTCATATAAGAATCCACATAAGAGGGGCGCCTGGGTGGCGCAGTCGGTTAAGCGTCCGACTTCAGCCAGGTCACGATCTTGCGGTCCGGGAGTTCGAGCCCCGCGTCAGGCTCTGGGCTGATGGCTCAGAGCCTGGAGCCTGTTTCCGATTCTGTGTCTCCCTCTCTCTCTGCCCCTCCCCCGCTCATGCTCTGTCTCTCTCTGTCCCAAAAATAAATAAACGTTGAAAAAAAAAATTTAAAAAAAAAAAAAAAAAAAAAAAGAATTCAAAAAAGAGATTCCTCTCCACATCACATGCCGGCAGAAAATACTCACTCATTGAGAAGACTCAGGCAATAAGTACTACATACCCCATCTGGCTTCCCATTTTGTCGTGGATGCCAGGAAATCTAAAAGCAAATGTAACGCTCAGATATAGGAACAAGCCAGGTCACTCTGGGGCGGAAGATTGCTTCAGGCGGTATCATTACCTGGCCTCTGGTGTAGGCGGGTTTTGAATTCCTCAAATTCCTTTTGGAATGGATGGAGCCAAATACAAACAGAAACCAACTGACTTAAGACAGAACGGAAACACTTGTCTGAATGGTGGCAGAGTTGGCACAGAGGTCTCTGTTTGAACCACAATTAATTAACATTTTCACAAATGCTTCAGAGGAGGGAAGGTGCAATGGAAATTCTGGATCCAAAGTTGACATTCAGCTTCTCCAAGCAGTGAGATTTGGGGCCAACCTGGAGAATCTTCAGGAAAATCCTGGCAGCTGTTGAGTGACAGAATAACTCCATAGTGTATCTAAGGTAATGGATTTAGGCAGCCTCATCCATAATGTTTAGAATACAAATGGACACCCATAGACCACATGTCTCAATATTTTATTATTCTAAATGCAAGCTTAAAATGATTAAATCAAGAGGCACCTTGGTGGCTCATTCAGTTAAGCGTCTGACTTCAGCTCAGGTCATGATCTCGCGATTTGTGGGTTCAAATCCCGCCTTGAGCTTTGTGCTGACATCTCAGAGCCTGGAGCCTGCTTCAGATTCTGTGTCTCCCTCTCTCTCTGCTCCTCCCCAGCTCATGCTCTCTCTCTTTCTCAAAAATAAATAAACATTAAAATTTTTTTTTAATTTGATCAAATCAAGTGTATCCTATCTTCCTACTTCCTACCTTGACACATATATCTTCCTCCCAATCAAGAAGCCACGTTTGAACACAGGATTCTCAGAAGTTCTGCACCAAAACATGGCGGCAGCATCCTGCCCCTGCCCCCAGACAGGATTCAGCAGGACCTGAAATGCTGAACCTTGTCACCATGAACCGTGTTCCCACTAAACCAGAGAAATTCCCATTAAGATGGAAATGTTTTCATATGAGGAGAGAAGAAAGGGAATCCTTCCCTGTGAAAAGGAAAAGAATAAAGGGGAAAAGAATGTCAATACGTTATATCCTTTAATAAATGAAGAAGGTGGACATGAGCGGACTGAACCTTTACATTCTGGAATAGTCTTTCTAGGAAGCCCCTCTTCAAGCCTGAGGAAATTGGATTTGAGATGTAAATTATTATATTGTTTTCATTTACTTGTTTTTGAGAGAGAGAGAAAGTGCAAGTGAGGGAGGGGCAGGAAGAGAGGGAAAGAGAGAGAATCCCAAGTAGGCTCCACACTGTCAGCATAGAGCCGGAGGTGGGGCTCAAAGCCATGAGCCTCAAGATCATGCCCTAAGCTGAAGCTTAACTGACTGAGCCACCCAGGGCCCCTGAGATGTAAATTATTAAAGCCACTGCACACAACAAGCAAATGGAGCCCTTTAACCCAGGAGGAAATAAAAGCTGAATCGAATTTGGTTTGGAAATGGGTATGGGGGACCACAAGTCAGGGGACATTCAAAGTCAACATCACAAACAATCCCATGTTTGCCCTGCTGCTAGCTCAGTGCCACTGTCAGAGCCAAACAATGTTGGGACCATGGGTCCAACCCCAGGAGAACCTGTCCATCATTACGCTTTTACATTTTGGGGTTTTTATATCTTTATGGTTTTACGAGTCCAGCTAAAGTTGGCATCTCTTAAGCCTTTCCAGTGATCTTGAAGGGTTGTCTTTGGAAAGTAGCTACTATCCATTTTGAAACTAAGGCATTTACCCACTCATTCATTCATTCATTCATTCATTCTTTGAGAGCTTGCTGAGTCCCAGGCCTCCAGGTGCATGTATATTTCCTGTCTGTTGCTTATGATTTTCTTCCAAATATAGCACCTGACCTCCCAGGCTAATTCTCCCCACTGCTTCCTTCATGTACAAAAGTAGCCAGGCCCTTCTTTCTGAAACTCTGTTTCCGGGGCGCCTGGGTGGCGCAGTCGGTTAAGCGTCCGACTTCAGCCAGGTCACGATCTCGCGGTCCGTGAGTTCGAGCCCCGCGTCGGGCTCTGGGCTGATGGCTCAGAGCCTGGAGCCTGTTTCCGATTCTGTGTCTCCCTCTCTCTCTGCCCCTCCCCCGTTCATGCTCTGTCTCTCTCTGTCCCAAAATAAAAAAAAAAAAAAACGTTGAAAAAAAATTTTTTAAAAAAAAAATGAAACTCTGTTTCCCTTGAAATGTTGTGTCTCCAATGCCCTGCTCCATGACCAAGTATAAACTCTTCCCAAGGCATGTCTCCAGACATTCTCTTCCGAGAAGCTGGTGCCAAAGGGAATTACAAGTGCAGGGGTTTTATTAGGTGAGATACTTATGAAGAAATCGGGTGGTAGGAAGCTGGGAGAGGTGGGGAGAGCCCGCAGATCATGAGGCAGGTATGACCCCAAGCGAAGGAGAAAGGGCAGGAAGATTGTGTGAAAGTCTCTGGAAGGATCCGTGAAATGGTGAGGAAATCCTCAAGCCAAATTCGGCCGTTAGGGGAATCTTGTGGCTCCCAGTGACAGACCTGCCTCAGTGCCCCTACCATACTGTGCCTTTGGCTGGGAACTGCCAGTAACAAGCACGGCCTAGTGCAAGCACACTGTGGGGGACCACGGAGAGCACAGTGGGTGTCAGTCAGTATGCCCTCTTGGTCGGAAGTCTGAGAGGCAAGTTCTCATGGTCCTTTCAGATGTTCATCAACATGGGGTGACAAGGCTTCTCCTATGCTTTCATCCTCTTCAGTGACTTTGATAGGAAATCAAGAGTTCTGTGTGGTGTGTGTGTGTGTGTGTGTGTGTGTGTGTGTGTGCATTAGAAGGAGCCTGCTCCCACAGCCACAATGGCATCTCAGAAGCCCCATGCACACTGCAGACGCTCACCCCTCTCTTGCTCCCTTTCAGACCATCCTGGTGGGTGACAGCGGTGTGGGGAAGACATCTCTGCTGGTTCAGTTCGACCAGGGCAAGTTCATCCCTGGTTCCTTCTCGGCCACCGTGGGCATCGGATTCACAGTAAGCGCTCCCAGACTCTGGGGCCCCGGTGTGTATCTGTGAGGGTCCCAGCAGGAAGCAGGTGGACACTCACATTGGATCATTCAGGGAGGTTTAACAAGAAGACTACTTACCAAGGTGGAAGCAGGGTGTTGGGGAACCAGGAGGTATGGTGCAGTGGCCGTGCATACACAGGGCCTCCACTCCAACCCTAGCCTAAAAAAATGAGGGGAGGGAACCGAAGCCAGAGCTCAGGGACACAAGGCTTCATGGAGAGAGCTGGCCGGCAGGACCTGTGACCCTCAGTGGAAGAACACGGCAACTCATGGTAACCCTCCCGGAGCTAGCCCAGGATACAAGTCAGCTCCCCCACTACCCTGCTCTCCTCCTGTTCCCACATCTCCTGGGGCTCCCCTTTGGCTGAACACAACTGGAAACTAGAAAGAATGCCTCCTTTTTTAAGTTTATTTATTTATTTTGAGAGGGGTGGGGAGAGAGAATCCCACGCAGGCTCCGCACAGTCAGCATGGAGGCCAACACGGGGCTCGGACTCACGAACTGTGAGATCATGACCTGAGCTAAAATCAAGAGTCAGATGCTTAACCGACTCAGCCACCCAGGCACCCCTAGAAAGGATATCTTGATATAGATTGCTCAGGTCTACTTTCTAGGGCAATAAGAATATGGAGAGGCAAAGGGACGGCTTAAAATTTTAAGTACAGTCCAAATTTAACACTGTCACATGGGTCCTGGGAGCTGGCAGGCCAAGGGTCAAAGTTCTGTTTTTAGCACTCTGTCTCTTCCTGGATCTCCTCGGGATCAGGATAGAGCAGGGCACAGGGCCTGTAGGACCACACTCGGGACTGGGATGGTCACACTGGCGGGAAGAGAGAAGGGGAACCCCAGAAACTAGGCCTTCTGGTTGGGTCACAGCAAGGAAGGCGAGGACTCGTGGTGGCCGGGATTCAGAGTAAAAAAGAAATGAGAGCCTGGCCAGAGAGTGCAGGTTTCTCCCATAAGCAGGCTCCAGAGTGCTGGGAAGGGCAGGGCTGAGTCCTAGGAGAGCAAGGCTTCCCAGACAATTCCTGAAGCCTTGGACCAGGCTGCCACGCCAGGCATCCCCCACCTCAGGCCCATGCCCAGTCTGCCCCTCTGCACACAAGGTCAGGGGGAGCCCTCACAGCCACCAGCCTTCTCCCCCACTCCGTGCCCATCCTTCTGCCTGTCAGACTCAGAGGGTGCACAGTGGGATGAATGTTGGTGTGGATGAGGACCTAAAGACTGTGACTCACACCCCACAGATGCAGAGGGGTGGGACCTCCAAATTTTGCACTAGCCTGGTAAGAAAGCAAGACGACTGGCCCATCAGAAGGAAGAAAGTGTGTAATCACACTGAGAGCCCAAAGCAGGCGGAGACAGGACAGATCTGGCTCTCCCAAACCTACCACAGGACAAAGGAGGATCTTGGTTGAGCCAGCAACACAAACCACAGCTGGAAGTTAGAAGCCCTCTGAAGGCTCTGGGGGGCGGGAGGCGGGGGTCTCCTTCTTTGCTTCCTCCAGCTTCTGGTGGCTCCTGGTGATGCTCGCCATTTGTTGGCTTGTAAATACACCACTCGGATCTCTGCGTCTGTATTCACATGGCCGGCTTCTCCCTGCGTGTCCGCTCCTCTTCCTATAAGGACATCAGTCATGTTGGATTAAGGGCTTACCCTATTCCTGTATGACTTCACCTTAACTAATCATCCCTGCAACAACCCCCTTTCCAAATAAGGTCACATTCTGAGGGACTAGGGGCTGGGGCCTCAACAGAGTCTTTTGGTTTGCAGTGGAAGGTGAGCGAGGGCCATGTCACTCACTTCCTTTCTCTCGTTTCTCCTCGGCCATTACCCTCTGGCTCTGAAAACGTTTGCCCCTGCGGGGTTCTCGTGAGCCCTCAGGAGCTTAGAGCCTGAGACACTGAATGGACCGGGGTTGTATTTGCAGCAAGAGACTCTTGCCTCTGAGTAGCAGGCAATAAACGCACATCTGCAGAGTTCTGATCCCATAGGTGGCTCTCTGAGCCCCACCCTATGTACACAAGAGGTTATGGCAAGCCCAGCTCCAGAAAATAGCTCTGGCCAATGCCAAGACTCACAGGGCTAGAGGAATGTGTACACACAGTCCCCACCAGGCCTATAGTCACCCATAAGCCACATCTGCCCCTTGCGCTTTACCGCCAGCACCTAAGTCAAGAGGCCCTGATGCCCTTCTCCCCCGACACAGCCTTCGGTCAGTCCCGCTGTAATGCAGCCACCCAGTTCCATGGTAAGCTGTGGGTGCTTGTGCAGAATGTTGGCACAGGAGTAATTAAACGGTTAGCCCCTGAAGCGCAGGGCAGGGCCGCCCAGGCCACACTCCCACTGTCTGCCACCAGGAACTGCAGGATTCCTGGGTTGTCCTTGAGACTGCTCAAAATGATCCACGACTCCATGAATTCATTTACTACTAAATATTTAAGGCCTGCTCAGGGACAGGGGCTGAGGAGCACAGGTGAATAGGGCCAGCCCTGCCTTCAGGGGCGCCGAGATTGGGAGGTTTGGGGTCGGGGGAGGCTTTCCCATGCTGGAACATTCGGGGCACAGCCCAACAGGTCAGGGAGAAATGAGAGGTGATCTGTGCTAAAGGGTCAAAACCCTAGCACCCACCAGGGGCCGCGAAAAGCCACAGTTGTAAACGTGCTGCAAGGTGAATTCTGGTGGGTAAATAAAATTACATTCAGAGGAGCTCGGGCTGGGGTGCATTAGCAAAAGCAAAACTGCCTGTGCGCTGTGCTCAGAATGCACGCCTCCTCTCAAAAATCGTGCCTCGCTGCACCGGGGCCTTCCCAGCCCACAACCTCACCCCCACCCCAACCGCGACCGGGGGACGCCGGTCGGCCGCCAGCTGGCCGGGGCTCGGGCGCCCCCTGCAGGCCGCGCTGTGCAGCGGCAGCGGGAACCCGGGCGCGGAACCCCGGGTCGCAGCGCTGCCAGACCTAGCGCTACAGGCCAGGTTTCCGGAGACGGCTCCCTGTGGGAACCTAGCCCGGGCAGCCTGCGACCTTTGGGGACCGGTCCTCGGGCTGGATTCGTTCCACGTCCTCGGAGCACGAAGCCGGCCCAATTTGCTCAGGGCACGCCTGCCCCTCTGGCGCTGACCTGTGGTTGTGCGCGCCCTCGCGAGACAGCCTGCACCAGGCAGGTATCTTCGGGGTGGCGAGACATAGGGAGGAGCCTGTGGGGGTCCGGGCCGGGGCGGTGGAGGGGGGAAGGATTGGGTGGAGCCTAAGGCGGGGAGGTCCCAGCACTGTCCCCCGCCCGCCACCAGTCCTAGCTCACCTCTCGTCCAGGGGACGTGACGGGCATGTCTGGCGCCGCTGCCACCCGGGATGGAGAGGCGCCCGAGCACTCCCCGCCCTGCAGTCCGAGCTACGATGTCACGGGCAAGGTGGGTGGGCACTGTGCCCAGTACTGGGGACTCCCCAACCGGCTCTGAGGGCCAGCCCTTCCCACGCCCTTTGCCCTGAGACCCTGGCCCAAGCCTCTTGGCTGGCTGCGTCTGCGTTGCCTTCAGCCCTTCCCCCAGGGAGCCGGGTCTCCCGGAGCAGGGAGGAAGGGTGGAGACTGCCGACGTCTGGGCTGGCTCAGCGAGGGTGGGAAGAGGAAGGTCGGAAGGAGCGATTGACTGCCCACACAGCGGACCCCAACCCAATTTCCTTCTGCACACCCCGGGCGATATGATCTCCCGGGAACCCCATGCCTCTGCGTAAAGGTTAAGCGCTCAACCCTCCTGGGCACAGGCATCCCGAATGGTGGGAAATAGGGATGCCTGGAGACTCAGAGAGGACGCCCCCTGGCGGCGGAGCAGTTGTCGTTAACGCCCTTTTCCCAGCTAAGCTCTCCCCTGAGACTTAACATCCAGTTTCAAGGCCTTAGGCCTGAAGTTCTTTAGGTCCCCAGCTGCCCCCAAGCCCTACCCCTTCCCTTTCCACTGCTGCAGCCATTTCCTCCCGCCTTCCTCCAGGAGGATGTTGCTAACCAAAATGCAGGCCCACCTGGGAATTTTTAGAACCTGAGAAAGATTTTGTTGGTTCATCACAAGTCCCCCATGGGGGAGCTGAAGTCAGATCTCTGAGGCCGGTTTCCTCTAGAGGGCTGCCCTGTTACAGAAGCAGGTGAAGGTGGAGGACAGACACCTCCCCACCCCACCCACCCCCACCCTGGGGCGCATAGCGGAGGCGGGTACCCAGAACTCTGAAAGAGGTGCTGAGGGAGCCCAGGGCTTCCAATCTTCCTCTGCAAGTTTGGGGATGAGTGAGGGCTGCCCTGCCTCATGCTGCGTGGCCTTGAAAGAGACCTGCCTCTTTCTGTGCCTCGGTTTCCTCCCCCACCCCCACCCCAGGCTTACTCTCATCAGGAACTGAGGCCTCCACCCCCCCTTGTTTCAGGGGAAGCCAGTCTGTAAGTCACTTACTCACCCAGAGCCGTTAAGATAGGCGTCCTGTGTGGGCTGGTGGCAGGAAATGGGCCCCTGTGCCCTCAGGGGAGGGGGAGCTGCTAAGGGCCAGCCCCTAGGCTGGTGGGGACCACCTGACCTCCTGGCCTGACAGTCCAGCTGGGCCATTTGCTGAGGAGGTGGCAAGGCTGGGCAGCCGTTTGTGTTTGGTAGAATTGCCTGGCTGGGTGGGTGGTGGTGGGCATCTTTTGTTTAAGGCGGTCGTGATCTATAAAGTATACTGGAGTCACCCTCCCTCCTCCCCGCTCAAGGGCTAGGATGCAGAGCCAGGGAGCAGCGCAGGCTCCAAGGGCTCCCCAGCCCCCAGCTCTCCACCAACCCCCCTCCGCCCCCCCCCCCTCCCTGGGCCAAGCAGCATCTGTGGAGAGTTGACCCCTGGCCTCCAGCAGCCTACTTCCCCCAGGCTTGCCCCAGGAGACTGAGTGCAGGCCAGCCTGGGAAGAGCCTGGCTGGAGCTCCTTGGACCCAATTAGAGGGAATGGGGGCCACAGGCAGGCCCTACCCAGCCCTGGGCCGCTCTTTCCCAAGTCTTAGGCAGTTTATTGGTCCTAGGCGTTAACCAACTCTAAAGAGGCCTCAATGAAATCACCCTTTCTCCCTTCTAGTCACCGTGGAAACCATGCCACAGAAGGGTTAAGAATCTTCCTAACGTCCCTCAGTAGGCCATTTAGAAGCCAGGACCCCAGCCTCTGTATCCCTTTTGCTCAGACCCTTTACCTTTCCACCAAAGCTAGCTAATCCCAGTACATCGAGCCCACAGCCAGAAAAGCCTCTGGGCTCCGTTGTCAAGGTCAGAGCCTCAAAAGTAACTCAAGCCTAGTCTATGCTCAATCCTTTAAGTATGTAAGCAGCCAATTGGGAAAGTTCCAGCATTAGTCCAGACCTCTGGTCTCCAAGATTGAGGAATGACTGGACAGAGGGCTCCCTTCCCCTGCCCCCACTTGTCCTCAAAAGAAGATAGACGAGCAGTGACTGGCCAAGAATAAAGGGGAGACACACACACACACACCCACACTCCCTCCCCTACAGGGACCCGGGGATGCCAGTTTGCCGCCATTTGTCCCACTGGAGAGGTTTCTGCAGAAGGAACTTCAGATTCATTGTCTCCCCATTTCAGTATCAATTTCAACCCTCCCTAGTTCGTGCAACCCTTTTGTAAACATTAAATGTCATTAGAAAATTCCAGGTAAATGTTGTGACCAAAAAAAAAAAAAAAAAACACAGCAGTCGTAATTTTAGAATATGCCCTTGCAAATGACAGTGCCCTCCCCCATCAGATCTGATCCCCTCCCGTGGGTGGGAATCCCTGTCCAAGGTATTAACACTTCCCTTCTGGGCAGTATAGCCCCATCCACCCAGGCGCACACATGCAGAATCCACACTGACAGAGAGGGAATCCCAGCTTGGTGTGGCAAGGGGAGAATGGGGCCAGAGTCTAGACCATGTAAGTGGTGGTTCTTTGGGGCCACCAAGCACAGTTGCTCACCTGTTAGTGCTGAGGTCTCAAACACAGGCTTCCAGGAAATTGGGTGAGGACAAGAGAGTCAGAGGGAGGGCCTGAGAAATGAGCTGAGCCAAGGAGAGGCAGGGTGAAGGCAGCAGCGGGCTTTCCAGAAGCAGGTGCCCCTCAGTGCTGACAGCATCCGTCCCTGGCCCTCTGCCCCTCTTTCTAGGGCCTCTCTCCCTGGATGCCCAGAAATTTGACCCAACTCCCCATTAACTGCCTCTGCCCCCATCTCCTAGGTGATGCTTCTGGGAGACTCAGGCGTTGGCAAAACCTGTTTCCTGATCCAATTCAAAGACGGGGCCTTCCTGTCCGGGACCTTCATAGCCACCGTCGGCATAGACTTCAGGGTGAGGTGGCTGTAGGCTCCTCCTGCCAGCAGCAAGCCAGGGGGACCACAGCTCAGGCCCAGGGTGCTGTCCTCTCCTTGCCTGCCCTGGCTCCTCAGAGCTGCTGTGGCTCACTGTCCAGAGGGCACCAGGGACCACAGAGGTGGCCAGGTTCAAGGAGTCTGGGCACGGTGGGCTCCTTGCCCACCTATAGGATAAGTCTTACAATTCTGCCCCCAGAGCAGGGCAGACACATCCCAGGGTGTGAGCTGAGTTTCCTGGCCTTCGGTCCCCTTGCTCTTTGCCCCCTGAGCTGGGCCCTTCTGGCAAGGCCTCAGAGGTCTCCCTGGTCTTTCTGGAGTTCCCAGAAGCACAGCACTACATTAGGTTGAAGAGCCAGGCTGGCCCTGTGGGGAGAGAGCAGCTCACCAGGCTCCCTCCCTCTCATCTTGAGGAACCCATGTTTACAGATCTGCAGCAGGGACATAGCACAAAGGTTCCGGGAGAGTAAGGTCTAACCGAGGCTGGAGGGTGGGGGGAAGGAGGCTGTGCAGAGGCTGGGTGCCTCCCTCCCAATGGGAGGAGAACTGAAGCTTCCCTCTGGAGAACTAGTGAGCAGCTAGGGGAAAGCAGATTCTGCTGATGTAGTGCCCAGGATGCTGGGGGGGGGGGGGGGGGGCTTCTTATCTCTAAGGGCTCGCCTTGGCAGGATGGGGCGGAGCTCCAGGAGAGACGAGTGGAAGTGGGAAAGAGGCGGGGGCTCCCCCAGTCCTGTGCTGCCTGCTGAGGTCTAGGGAGAGTCAGGCAGGTTCTTGGGCTCCGGCCCTGGCATGTTAGCAGACAAGTCCCCAGAAGGGAGAACTGTGTCATGGGGATATTTGGAGACAGGCTTCTGCTGCCCTGAAGGGGTGATCTGGCTGGAGATGCCTCCCGGGCTCACCGCACCCCCTTCAGCCCTGGGGAGCCACCAGCAGGATGTCTGCTGCTCTGTTGGATGCCTAGGACCCCAGCCTCCCCTGCTTTCCAAATCCACCCTCCCTCTGCCCTTTTCTCTTTCAGAACAAAGTGGTGACTGTGGATGGTGTCAGGGTGAAGCTGCAGGTGAGAAGGAGGCTGCCGGGGAAGGAGGGTGATGGCGGAGCCCCGCCCCTGCTCCTCACCCAAACCACAGAAGGCCCCCAGCCCTGCCCTCCGCCTGGGGCAATTTCCTGTGGGGCCCAGAGGAAACGGCTTTTGTTTGTTTGATATTTGTTGAAAAAGCAGTTCCCAGCACCCTCGATCAAAGGCAGCTCCACGTGCCTTCAGACTAGCCTCGGCTTGCTCCAGCTCCCCCCCCCCCCCGCCAGTTTCCCAGGCCTCATATGCTCTAGGAGACAGGACACCCCCAACCCCTGGGCTAGGGAAGGGGCTATAGCCTGACCAAGCTTGAGAACTTAATGCCCCCCTCCGGGGCACCGTCAGATGTTCAGAAGGCCCTGAGCACCTACAGCAGGAAACAGCCCACCTCCCCACACATCTCTTACACTCCAGAGTGGGTTCGCTCGACCCAGCAGAGTCCCCGCCGGCTGCCTCCTTCTGACCATTTGTCTGTGCCTTCCTAGATCTGGGATACCGCCGGGCAAGAGCGGTTCCGCAGCGTCACCCATGCCTACTACCGAGATGCCCAGGGTGAGTCCTTCCCAAGCCCACTCGTAATGCCCAGCCTTCCGCCCCACGTCCCCTGTGTGAGCTCTCTTTCCTCCCGCAGCCTTGCTCCTGCTGTACGACATCACCAACAAATCTTCCTTCGACAACATCCGGGTAGGTCCCCTCCACAGGCCACCCAGAAGCAGCCGGGGCGGGGCCTCTGCAGGCTAGGACTGCTTCCTGCTTTATGGGGAAGGGGTGGAACCCAGAACACCGCTGCCTTTTGAAAAACACCTGAGCTGTGACTCAGAAGTAATAAACTGCTCCTGGGCAGCATGTGGGCATAAAGGCCAGGCAGGCTGTTGGGTGCCTGTGCCACCTGCTTGGCCCTGCCCGTGATTCATGAGCGCATTTCATGACAGAGTGTTCAGAAAGTACCCAGCTCCACCCTGGACAATTACCCACAGAGGCCAAGGGGAGAACCCAGGCAGGAAAGTCTCTACCCATACATCCAGCCCAGCTTGCAAGACAGTGATTCAGGCAGTGAGCAGTTCTGTCCCCGCCAAACCATTAAAAGAGAGTAGGGATAAAAATTCAACAAGTACAAACACCCACTGTGTGCACAGCACCATAAAGGTTTCACAGCTGCCTGACCTCAGGGGTTGCCAAGCAAATAGGGGTGGGGTTGGGGGGGGGGGGGGGGAGGAGAAACCAAAACATACAGATACAAAACAGCTTATAAAGAGGATGGAGATCTGTGGCACTCGTTGCCACCTCTGACTTCATGCTCCTGGTAGACATCACTAATCAATCACAGTATTTTTGATCACTGAGCCCTGAAGTGGCCTTAGAATCCTCAGCAGGGCAGCCAGGAAATCGCTGATGACTCCCAGCTGATTTAGGAGAGAAAGCTCTGCCATCTCGGCTTCTCTAGAACAGGGAGTTGCGGCATTTGGGGTTGGCTAGGAAAAACTGATCAAGACTGGAGAGGCCAGTACAAAGATGCAAATGAGAGAATTCAGGGAGGGCAGTGAGTAGCCCAGGAAAACCAACAGGACGGAAGAAGGGCTGGGGAGAGGGAGGGGGGAAGGGCTGGGTCTCGGGCCGGGCCTGGCTCAGCTCGTCGTCTCCCACAGGCCTGGCTCACTGAGATTCACGAGTATGCCCAGAGGGATGTGGTGATCATGCTGCTTGGCAACAAGGTGAGCGAGCCCATCCCCGCACCTCCTGCCCCACTGCCACACCACTCGCTCCACCCAGCCCCACGGTTGCCCCAGAGGGTTAGCTGGACATCCTTCCAGCACAGGTTTCTTTCCAGACTCCACGGCAAGGGTCAGACTTATGTGGCAGCTTCAGCCCATCTCATCTGCCCTCTTAAAGCTTCTCCCCTCCGGGGAAAGCCCAAGCTGCGGTCTGAGAGATCCAGGGACACCCAGCTGTTCAGCCTCGATTAGATCACAGTAGTAGGGTCACAGCCGAGGCGCTAAAAGTAGCAAAGGTTAGCCCCAACTACTGTCATCTCTCTGAGGCTGGTCACCACACCCCTGCGAAGGACAGTTTCCCATCTCACCAAGTGGCAGTGAGATCCGCTGGCTGGGAGTTGGGTAACTGCCTGAACAAGGCAGAAACCCTGGTTGGGGGGGGGGGGGGGGGGCGGGCCAAGCCTACCACCCGCAGTCCCATAGGCCACCAGCAGAGGGCAGGCAGTGGCTGCTCCTCAGGCAAAAGAAGGGCCAGCCAGGGCCTGAGAAGGGGCAGCTGGGGGTGGAGGTTTTCTTCCCCAGAGTGACCCACCTGGGCTTGACAGGCAGATGTGAGCAGTGAACGGGTGATCCGTTCGGAGGACGGAGAGACACTGGCCAGGGTAAGTGACTCCCCGTGGGCAGGGTGAGAGGTGGGGAGGGCCAGAGGCTGGCCCTGAGGACATTCTCTTCCTGGCAGGAGTACGGCGTTCCCTTCATGGAGACCAGCGCCAAGACGGGCATGAATGTGGAGTTAGCCTTTCTGGCCATTGCCAAGTAAGAGCTGAGCAAGGAAGAGAACCGTGCAGGGCAGGGTGGCACCATCTGGGAATCCAGTAGGGCCTGGCCCCTGGCCCAGCCCCTGGCCCAACCACATCGTGCATGCTGCGTCCAGTAGCCCCGAGCTGTGGGAGTGGGGAGGGTGCAGCTGTTCACTCCCTGCCCAGCCCACTGCTTCTTTCTCTTCAAGGGAGCTGAAATACAGAGCCCTGTGGCAGCCCGATGGGCCCAGCTTCCAGATCCGAGACTTTGTGGAGTCCCAGAAGAAACGGCCCAGCTGCTGCTCCGTCTTGTGAATACCAAGGGGCTGCAAGGGGGCTCCAGAGGCCCCCGCGGATGCAGCCTTCTCCCCCCAGATCTGGTTTATTCTGCGAGGCTGGGAGTTGGGGGACCCAGTGGACAGCCCCTTCCCAAGCGGGAGCTGTACTCCCACCCCTACCCTAGCTGCGTAGTTTCCCTGCATCCTGGGGGAGGGTAAAATATTTATTTCATCCTAATGACACATAATGTAATACAAAAAGGGAGGGAGGGGGGAGGCGGGGCACCAGAAAAACAAGGCAGGGAGCTGGTGGCCCTTTTGCCTTCTGCTACTCGGACTTGGGGGGCTGAGGCTCCCTCCTAACCTTGACAAGGGTGGTGGTGCTTCAGTTCAGCACCAGAGGGCAGTGACGCACTTCTGCAGCGTGAGGGCCAGATGTGACCCCGTGGCCACCTTCGCCTCAACTGGAGAGGCTAAGCAGACCCCCAACTTTCATTTCCTCCAGCTCCCAGGGAACAGTCTTCCCCAGTAAGATGGTCCCTGGTGCCGGGAGCTAGACCAAGGCTAGGGAAGATAAGAGATGTGGAGATCGGGCAGTGACGGAGCTCTGTGGGTGCAGCGGGGAGGAGTGATCCAGACTAAGTCTATCTGTTTGGCTGCCTCTGGCTTTCCTAGCCCCCCTCTGGGACAGGTGCCCCTTTTCCTCCAGCTCACAAGCCGAAAACATCTGGTTCCTGTTCTCTGGACCTTGGGTCCCAGGGGAACCCCACCTCCCGGAACCCCTGGTCTTCTCTACCTTTTTGCTTGTGCCCCTAGACACCTGAGGTCACAGCCAGGGAAAGGTTTTTCTCCTATCTCAAACCTTTGGCAGGTATGCACCCCCACAGCCTACTTCTAGCAGCCACAGTGCTTCTACTGGATTAAGAGTCAGTTAAGGAGACACCTCTGACTTCTGGAGCAGATGGGAGGCAGAACTGAGCAAACCTCACCCCACCACACATATGCCCCCAAACCCAAGCGCTGTCTCCTCCTTGACCACTCATGCCTTTTCGCTTCCAGACAGACACCAAGGCCAAAACTCTCCATCTCTCCTCCCACTGAGCCAAGTTAGGGAGTGAGAAGTCACCCATTACTGGGTAAACCAACACAGTGTGCAAAACAAGGTCATTTGAGTAAGACTGGGGAGAGGTGAGAGTCAGCAGAGTTTATGTAGGGCCAAAGTCACCGGTCTCCCAGGTCCCTGACTACAGCAAACGGAGGTGGACAGGAGATATGTGGGTCATGACCTGGAGGCACCTTTACTCTAGCTCTCCAGGCCAAGGGCAAGGGAGAGGATAGAGGAAGAAGTACACACTTCACATTTCTGAGGCTATTGCATTTGCTTTCAAGGCAGAAATCTTGCTCTCTGAGCAGAGTCAGCAGCTCCAACTTGGGCCTGATAAGGAAACTCTCCTAGGCTTCTCCCAGGCGAAGCAGGGAGGAGCCTGACCTTGCTGGGCTCTTCTGGGGCCCAAGGCAGGTCACAGGAGACCGAATCACATGGGCCGCGTTTGTGTTTTCAGAATTAAATTGCAGAATTTGGAAAGTACACCCTGTCCGCTGCTTCTTTGAGGTGCGCACGGAGAGGGGACAGGGGAGATCATGTTGAAATGATGCATGTTGGGGGAACTGTCACTGCCCAAATCATTTGATCCTCATCCTTCAATGCCCCCAACTGCTCACCTCACCCTTAACCAATCGGCACCCCAGCCTCTCCCCGGGCCGGGAGCTGAAAGGTTTATCTGATGGTCCCATTCGGGTTTTTTTTTTTTTTTGGTTTTTTGTTTTCTATTGGAAAAAGCCAGGGCTGTTTATCCTCTGCTCGCTATACTCAGAGATTGATTACCAGACTCTGTTCTGCCTCTCTTCCCCCACTTCCCTAGCCAAACGCTGACGCCAGTCTTCACACCCTTGTCCTAGGTGGCCTGTCCTCAGTAGGCAGCCCCGGGGAAGCCTGGGCTCCCTGCTGAGCCCTCACACAGTCCCAGCGAGGATGAGAGCCCGCACCCCTGTAAGCGTGTCCTTGGACAACGCAAAGTGACTCCACGAACGGGAAAATGTCGTTATTCAAACAACTTTGTTGGGTCAGAGGTGCACCTAGTCTTGTTCATAAGACTTTTGCGACCCTGCAGCCCCGGAGCTGGAGCGGTTTCCCCGGCAACAGTCGCTCCCACCCCTCATTGGAGTGCACACAAGGTTTTAGCTAAAGGCTGTTAAAACGTTAGAGTCCTTTACCCAAAGGTTGGCTCTCCACAATCCTCGCCAAATGTAGGAAAACCAGAACTGAGCCTAAGGGTCCCTCCGCCCAGTACCAGGAACTCGCCCCGCCCCCCGCCTCAACTCCGGCCACTTGGTAACAAACACTTCCACTTCCTGAGCCTTCTTTCTTCTGGCGCCGCGGGGCGCCGCGCAGAGCACTGGGCCCCGCCCCTGAGCGTTCCCATTGGTCAGAGTTGTTCACCCGGCCCGAGCGCCCCTGTTCGTGGCTTCTGATTGGGCCTTGGTGTCCACACCCTCGGCGCGACCCCGCCCCCGGAATAAGGGGCTGGAGCAGATTCGGCATCGCTCAGACGCCGCGCGGGGTGGGGATTGGTCCACGCGCTCCTGCTCCAACTTCTAGCAGTTCGGGGCCACAGCTCGCCGCACACCTGCTTGTTCAGCCAGTCTGAAGGCGCGGGGATTCCCTCCTGCGGTCCCTCCTGCCTGCCGGTCCACAGGGAGGAGAGAAGGGCTGGACCGTCCCGCCCCCAGCCCCCAACAGGACCCCACGTCGCACCACTGAGCCGGGCGAGATGAGCGCGGACGCGGCGGCCGGGGCGCCCCTACCCCGGCTCTGCTGCCTGGAGAAGGGTCCGAACGGCTACGGCTTCCACCTGCACGGGGAGAAGGGCAAGGTGGGCCAGTTCATCCGGCTGGTGGAGCCCGGTTCGCCAGCCGAGAAGTCGGGGCTGCTGGCCGGAGACCGGCTGGTGGAAGTGAACGGCGAGAACGTAGAGAAGGAGACCCACCAGCAGGTGGTGAGCCGCATCCGCGCCGCGCTCAACGCAGTGCGCCTGCTGGTGGTCGACCCCGAGACGGACGAGCGACTGCAGAAGCTGGGTGTCCAGGTCCGGGAGGAGCTGCTGCGAGCCCAAGACGGGCCCGGGCAGGCCGAGCCGCCGGCCGCCACCGAGGCGCAGGGGGCTGGTAGCGAAAATGAGCCGCAGGCCGCCGCGCCAGAACCGCGCGAGGTGGAGAAGAGCTGTCCGGAGCGGGTAAGTGTGGGCCGGGACCCAGCCGCGACTGGAAAGGGGTGGGAGTGGGGATCGGGAGAGACCCAGGCGCCCCTCGGACGCCCATCCCCGCGCCTGCCTTGTCTTTCTGAAACTAGATCCTCGAACGGGAGGCTGCTTCCGCCCTCCCGCCGACAGGTCAAACTGGCAGTTGCTGAATTGGGGCTGCGTCCCGCCACCCCCACGCCCCTCCCTCCCCAGACTGGGCTGGGACCCTGAGCGCCTTGCCACCTGCACTTCTTGTCCCTTGCCCTTTGGGAGTGGGGGTGAAGGAGGGTGGCTCAGGGGAGCCCAGTCCCCCTTCCTCGGTTCTGTTGGCGGTATCTGTTCCCGTTCTTCGGAACCCCCCAATCCCGCCCCACGTCGGCCACCCGACTCCCAGCCGCACCAGAGGTGCCAGCTTCCTCCACGGCCCCTGTGGGTGGTAGCTGAAGCTGGGGTGAAGCGACCGCCTCCCCGATTTCCAAAAGCAAGAGGAATAACCGCCCCTTTACTGTGCCGAGCTCCAGCACAAGGAGGGGAGGAGGGGTCGCCCACAGGCTTCTCCCCGCACCCCCCCCCCCCCCCCCCCCCCCCCCCCCCGCCCCGCCGGCTGGTGTGTGTATCATTAACCTCAGCCTGGCTGGACTTCATCCTCCTGAAGTACAGTGTGACTTTTAAGAGGAGACGAAGCCCCGCCATCTCAGGGCGAAGTGTGGGGGTGGGGTGCGGGGAGGAGGTGCAGAGGCGTCTCGGAGGTGGTGGTGGCTCTGCCACCCAGGAGGATTTATGAGTCTCAGGAATGTGAGGAGTAAGCGCCAGCTTGTATCTGGGAATGGGAGGGGAGGACTTTGGAAGAAGGGAACGGGCTGGGGGGAGGGCGGGGAGAGTGGTCCGGTGTCCCGAGGCCAGCAGCACTCACCAGGGGCAGGTGGTCTTGCCCTGTCATCATCTTGTCTCACTCCAGTCCTGGGACACGAAGCAGGCTGGTTACTTTTTGCCCAAGTTTGGTGTTTCCCCAAACGATCCCAGTGTGGACCAGCTGCAGGAGGGTCAGTAGCAAAACAGGAGTGGTGATGAGAGCCTCCTGTCCCCAGGGAGTGAAGGGGGACGCCTTGGGGTGCAGATTGTGGGGAGCTAGGCCTCTCAGGGCCCATTTGGCTTGCACCAGCTCTCCACCTGGTGGCAGCCTGTGGCAGGAGTATCCATGGTGCCAGCAGAAGCTTCCCTGGACAGAGAAAGGGCACTGTTCAGCCTTAAGGTAGAAGGTGGAGCCGGAGAGGACCAGCTGGTTTCGTGGAAGTGAGGTCACCAGGAGCCCCGTCCAGCCAGAGCTGGGTGCTGGGAATACCAAGGCCGCCAGGCTCCCACTTCCTGCCACTGCCAAGCTGGCGTTGGCAAGGGTGGGGGAGGGGTGGGAGCATCCCTGGCAGGGGCTTGACACCGCGGAGTTGGAACCCCTGACCTCTGGTCCCAGGCAGAAATCCAGTTTGAACTTTGTGCTGAGTGCATCGATTTGCCGTTCTCCCACCGCCCCCCCCCTTTTTTCTGGACTTTGGCACTGGCACAAGTAACCACCTCCCCGCCCCCATCCCCCACCAAGATACTGTTATGTTCAGCTCCTCCCATTGCCCTTTCAGTTTTTCTTTTTCTTTTTCTTTTTTTTTTTTTTTTCTTTTTCTTTGCTGCTGGGTGCAGGAGGGCCTGGGTGGGGAGGTGGATGATGCCAGGAACATGGAGACTTGACCTAGCACATTCGCTCCCACCATGCCGTCTGAAAAAGCAGGGGAGCTTCACTTCCTGCTTTCTAGGTGACCACAGAATCCGATCCCCCCGATGGTCATGTGACAACTGCGTTTGTTCCTGCTTTGTTAGGCCAGGAGAAGGGAGTAGAATCCCCTCCAGCCAGTCCTGGGGACACCATCACCAGGCCTCTTGGGGTTTCAGGTCAACAGTCAAGTCACATAACTTATCTGAGCCTTGGTTCTCCCATCTGTAAAGTGGGGTGCGTTGTAACACAGTGACACCCGCCTTGTCTAGAATTTTACAAATAATGGGAAGCACTCACGCCCCAAGTGGATGCTGAATTGAGCACCTTTCTTCCTGCCCAGGCATTTGTGCGAGGACCCTTTCATCTTCCTGCATAGCCAGTGCCTCTGGTAGGAAATTCCCATGAACTCTGGTATGGTGGCCATGCAGGTGACCCACCCTTGTCATTGCAAAAAAGAAAAAAAAAAAAAAGTTAATAAACATAATAAGAGTTATTTTTTTCCCTCAAAGGCATCTCCTATAAAGAATTTGAGTTTTACTAAGTTAGTTTTAGCCTGAATATGTTTGCAAAGTGGGGGCTATTAGGGTATCTTCATTGGCTCTCACAAGTGAAAAAGGTGTTATGTGGGACAGTGTTGCACCAAGAGTGGGTGGCAGGTGACATCTCACTGGAAAGACCAGACTGGGTCAAGAATCATACAGGGCAGAGGGCGTGGGGGTGCCTGTAGTGCTGTTGGAGGAGCAGGTGGAGGGGACTTGGAGCTCTGCCCACCTGCTTTGTCGGTGACTCTCCCCACCCCCTCGGAGAGAGGCGCAGCAACGCCCCTGCCCACAGCTCCCACAGTCACAGTGGTGCCTGGCCCGGCCTGAGCCAGCTCAGCTGTACTAGCTGGGCCTCCCCGAGCCACGTATCTTAACCTTTGTAGGCCTCTGTCTCCTCTTGTGTAAGGTGGGAGCCTAACAGCTTGCACCTGGGGTTGGGATCACATGGGGCGGTCTGAAAAGCAGTCGTTCTGTGCCTGGCACTAAGTAAGTGCTCAGCGAACGTCGCTGTTGGTATTTGAGTTGAGAAGTATTTCAGTGATTGTTGCATGCCCACCCATGGGGCAGCCAGCCCTGGATCGGCCTCTGCCTGGGCAAGTGCATCTGTGTCCCAGCCTGGTGCTCAGTGAGTGCTCAGTGAGAGGCCACTGTTCTCAGATAATCAAAGGGGGTTCCACAGCCCATCCCAATACAGCAACCCAGTACATCCTGATGCTACCCTTCAGCCTGGGGACTTGTCAGTCCCCTTCTCCACAAGGCATACTCTCCGAAAACCACTCACAGCCTTCTGGAGCCTTTCCTTGACCCTGCAGACAGAATGAGCTTTCCCCACCCCACCCCCCCAAAGTTTATTTATTTTAAGAGCATGAGATCGAACCCAGGAAGGGTAGAGAGAGGGGAAGAGAAAGAATCCCAAGCAGGTTCCGCATTGCAGAGCCTGATGTGGGACTCGAACCCGTGAACCGTGAGATCATGATCTGAGCCAAAATCCAGAGTGGGAGGCTTAACCGACTGAGCCCCCGGGGCACCCCCAAAATGAGCCTTTTCTTTGCTCACCTCCTCCTCCCTGTCCCGCATCTTTTATTGCTCTGAACACGCAATATTTGAATCATCTGTTCGTGATCTTGACCTCTGCTGCAGTGGTGAAGAGGGCAACAACTGTGTCTTCTTTGTGTTTATATCCCCAGCGCTGTACCTGGCACAGAGGAGGGAGGGGCTCAAATAATTTTTGAACGAATGAATGCATGATAACCACCAGGGACCTTTATCCTAATTCATGTCAGTCCAGCATACCTGGGCCCATTTGCGCCTCGGGCACACCCAGAGATCAGAATTCCAAGGAGTACCTACCTACTCTTTTCTCTTGCCTGCTGGAAGCTTCCATTTTAAGACTAGAAGGCTAAAATTCTGGGCTTCTTTGTTAGCTGGCTCTGGTACCCTAATTTTCCACTGTGGCCTGCAACCTTCAGCTTCTACTTCTGTGAAATGGGAACACCAATACCCCACCTTGCAGGGTTTGGGGGAGACTTGATGACATAAGAGGGATGTATGTGTGTGTCTCAGTGTGTCAGTGCCCAGCTTGGGGTGGTTTCCTGCCAGACCTGACCCTGATCCCAGAGGCAGAAACGGTGCAGGCCAGGGCAGTTGGAGCATGCGACTCTTGGTCCCGGGATCATGAGTTTGATCCCCATGTTGGGCATGGAGCCTACTTAAAAAATAAATAAAACTTAAAAAAAGAAAGAGAAAGAGGGAAAGAAAAGAAAAGAAAATCAAAAAAAAGAAAAGAAAGGAAAGGAAACGCAAACAGAAACGCGAAAGCACAGAGTGCAGGCACCCCCCAGGCAGCAAGGTGGGTGCGTGGGCACAATTGCCTGGAAGCCTACCAACTTCTTTCCCAGGACAGGCAGGCCATTTCACACCGACCAAGTTAGAGTTTGGGAGGGCAGAACAGGGTTTGAACTGCAGGGTGTCTGGATTTTAAATAGATGGGTATGTGTGATAGTTTGTGTGTTGGTTCCTGCTCTTAAGCCACATATTTGGGGTCTCTTTCTCTCCTGGTTCTTACCAGGTTCCTGTAAAGTTAAATTCTGGAGAGAGAGAATGGGGCGCTCTTCTCTGTATGTCTAGATAGGGGCCCTTCTCTTCCTCTCCATACTTCCCACCCCATGGGGCCCTGGGGAAGTGGGGGAGCACTTAGGAGTTAGGGGAGGAAGGGGCGCAGCCAGGGTTTCATTGGTGCTGCAAGCCTTTTACAGAGAGAAGCCAGGGTTCTCCATCCCGATATTAGATATTAGGTGTTCATCTTGCTGCTCTGAGTAGCCCTGCCGGGGAAGGAGACTCAAAATTTCTAGTGTCCAGCCTCGTGCCATAAAGATATCGATGCTAATTTCATGGATTCCCCTGACAACCCTGCAAATTGGGTATTATTTTCTGCATTTTGTGAGTTGATAGTAAGTGTTCAATAAGTGATAGGTATTGTGTCTAGCAACGTGCTGTGCATTAAACATGCCTCACGTCCTTTAATCTACACGACCGCCCCGCAAGGCCGGAATTAGCCCCCAACGGTCTACATGTGGAAACTGAAGCTTGGCCAGTTCAGCTGGCTGGCTCCTTACCACATAGCTGGGGTGTATCTTGGAACCCACCTCTCTCTGGCTCCATTGCTTACACATCCATTTGGCCATACAGTTGGGTTGACCTTGAGGGCCTGAGTGTCCTGCTGGGTGTCTCTGCCCGTCACATTCTGGGCCGCATAAGAGCCATCGCCATGGCATAAATTCAGGCTTGCTTGCATCAGCTCCTTGCAAGGAAGGGTCCAGGTAGCTTCTGTCCCTAAGGGATGGCCTTCAGCACCATTAGGAAAATGTGTCAGCCCTGATGGAAGGCCTCCGCCCAGAAGTGGCCTCACCCTTCTTCTGCAATGGGCTGGGGCTAGGAGTCTGGCCACCAAGTCTCTACCCCACTCCCAACCCCCTGGGTCCTAAGAATCTACCTTTGCTGGCTTTGGGGCTTCCCTGTAGCACAAAGGGCCCCTTCTGAAGACCATCCTTGACTGTTGGTTGGCCTTGGCTTTCCTTCTCCCCTGGAACAGAACAACTCACCACATAGCCCTCTGGGCAATGTTTAGTTTCCTGTGCCCTAGGAAAGGGCAGGTGGCACGGGTTTCCTAAAAATGGGATTCAAGTGCCACTGGCTCATTGTTGTCATCCGGCATAAGGGTGCTTTATAAGGTCATGGTGCCCGATTCAAACATGGGGGCTGATTTAGAAAAGCGTTTGGGGCTGACAGCGTAATGGTTGAGAGTGAGGCCTTTAGAAATATCAGCGGGCCATTGTGGCCGCCACCTGCCGCATGTGGCTCTTAGCACTCGAGATGTGCTAGAAGTGTGAAATGCACACCAGATTTGGAAGACGTAGTACAAACGAAAGGAAGTAACAGTAATGCTGTTAAATATTTTTAAGTGGATTACATGTTGAAATGATAACAGTTTGGGGTATATCGTGTTAAATAAGATACTTAAAGTTAATTTCTCTTGTTTGTTTTTACTTTAGTGTAATTTTAAATTACCTGCCAGCCTGACATCCTGTTTCTGTCGGGCAGTGCTGCCCCACATCTGAGTTCCGAGCCTGCCTTCTCCCCTCAGCTGGGTACTCGAGCCATTTATGTGATTTCTTTGGACCTGAGTTTCCTTCTCTGGGAAACGAGGGCAGTGATACCTTCCTCGCAGGACTGTAATTGGGTTTGAATGAGAAAGTGCACGTAAAATCCTAGTGCAGTCCTTAGCACATAGTAAGTGCTCATGAAACGGTAGCTGCTATTTATTTCAATAGGGCCCCAAGTATACAGGCTCCCTGAGGGTCTTCATCGGTCTTGGGACAGCCTGCAGGAGTTAAATCCAGTGGCTTCTGGAAGAGGGTGAGGGATGAGAAGGGACGAGAATGCAGTGCCCGCGGGGCAGGCAGGCATGGGGCGGCCAGCCTGGATGGTGTCCAGCCAGGCAGCAAGCAGCCCACGTACCAGCCTGCTCCGTCCCAGGCTTGCCCAGCCCTGGGGAGACCTGAGCCAAACTCCTTTGGGTGGGTCTCTGGCCGGCACCAGGAGAAAAGAACCAGAGGGAGAAGCTGGCTCAGGGCCCCTGCGTGTTGCGTTGGCGAAGCAGCCCCCGCTTGACCATATGTTTCTCTCCAGGATCCCACCCCAGTTGGGCTCCCAAGAGGGGCCTTCCCACTGGGAAACAGGAAGGACAGGACTAGGGGCTAGAGTAGCTCCTTTTTTGCCAATGGAGGTGTCCGACATCCCTCAGTCCGTACAGACCTGGGTGGGAAAGGTCCTCTAGGGTGAACTGAAGCCATATCAGGACCGTGGGGCAGCGGGCAGTGGCAGCCAAGCCCTCTGTACCCTGGGTGAGGAGAGGATACCTTTAAACCTAGGGCTCTGGTCTGAGCTCCTGGTCACTTCCCAACCTGCCCTAAGGACAGTGCCCCCTTGCTGCCCAGTCATATGTCACCCTCAGGCCAGGCCAGCTCTCGCCATCCATCATGGCTTCCTTGAAGAGCTGGTACCAGGCCCAAGCTTGTGTGTCCAGAGTCCCGTGGAACAACTGAGCTGCCTCCCAGAGCAGTCACGGTGCCTTAATGCCCAGCATACCCTGTATCCCACCCCCACCAGAACAGCCAGGACTCCTTCCCCACCTTCCCCCCCTCCCCTCACCCACCCCATTGTTGGGGCTGATCTCCCTGTGTGGGGCAGCAAGCATCAATCTTATCTGCAAAAACAAGAGCCCTTGGCTGGGTTGGGTTGGGGGAAGGGCAGGCTTGGGAGGTGAGGGTCACCTCTGTTGTTCCCTTAGCCACCCTGGTGGTCTTCCTGCTCTTTCAACCCATTCCTTCTGGGACCCACAGCTGGCTCCCTTCTGGAAGCAACCTGGCTGTTTTCTATAGGGCCATCACCATGACACCGATCAGGGAGGGGCTGGGCTCATTGGGGCGTCGGCCCCCAGCAGCCCTCCCCTTAGGAGCAACAGGGAGCGGCCCTGGGCCTGCTCCCCAGAGACGGGCACTGGGATTAGGGTATCGACTTTCCTCAGCTTTCCAGGTGGCTGCTGGTGGCACCTATTGAATAACGTGCCCGCAGTCCGCTCCCTGGGCTGCGTGGGTGGAGGTGACTGGGCGGCCACTCAGGGCTGGGCTGGGCTCCCTGGGAGAGAAGAGAGAATGGAGAGGATGGCCACAGGGGCCTGTGAAAGGATTTGGGACAGCGTCACAACCTGAGGGTGGGAGAAGACTCCAGGAGAAGAGTCTGGAGGCACTTCTCCTGACGGGGTCTTTTCTGGCAAGCTTGTCTGGTGTTGCTTGGAAGTGAGATTCAGACCCATCCAGCCCCCCAGCCCCACCCCCCCCCCCCGCCCTAGCCCATTTGCACTGCTCTTTGGCCACCGTTGCCTCTTGTTCCTTCCCCTTGCTTCCTGGTCTCCGCCAGGCTCCTCGCTGAGCAGATTCTGATTTTTGCTTCTGAGCTGTCATCGTTACTGGGAGCCCCACCTGGTACTCTGAACCATCTTGAGGCCATGTTCCCCATGGGAAGTTGCCCGCCACGCACCAGGACCAGGATGGCCTGGACTTTCCATCTACCCTTTTCCCCAGAAGCAGAACCCAGGTCCTACTTCAGGTCTGGGGGGTGCTGGGCCAGCCCTCCCCGCCAGATTCCCAGGGAGGCTGCCCCCGGGGACTCCTCATGCCAGCACCAGCCTCCACCCTGGCTGGGATGGGCTCCTTTGAT
Organism: Lynx canadensis; assembly: GCF_007474595.2. Taxonomy (NCBI): domain Eukaryota; kingdom Metazoa; phylum Chordata; class Mammalia; order Carnivora; family Felidae; genus Lynx; species Lynx canadensis. The sequence goes on from NC_044316.2 coordinate 54,206,914, forward strand.
GGGCTGACTCAGCAGCTGGCAGTGACACCTCCTGGAGACAGCTGGGGGAGGGGTGGACAGAATCAGGCTGGTCTCTCTGGAGGAATTGGAAGCCTCCACCCCTCCTGTGGGAAGGGGACTTGGAAAGGAGGGAGCTAGTTGGGGCCCTTAAAGGTGTCTGAGCGCTTCAGAAAACCACCTGGCGCTTCTCCCTGCTCAGCTACCCCCAGAGGGCAGTGGAGCAGGTCCCAGTGCAGGGGAAAGGGAGCAATGGGGTAACTGAGCCCCATTTCCTCTAATCCTAATAGCTTGGTACTTGACAGAGGGGAGTGGGGTTCAAAGCAGGCCCTCCAGCTTTAATGACAGATCACCAGACACGGCGTCCAGGGAGATACGCAGAGGGATCAGGAAGGGAAGCCTCTAGCACAGAGACCCAGGCCGATTAATCGCCCTGCTGGCCAGGAGCACTCCCGGAGCCGCCAGGCTCCCCCAGCTCAGGCTGGAGCTCTGGCCGCAAGAAGCCTTAAGACCTTGAGCACCCGGAAGGAAGGCTGTGGTTTCATCAGCGACCAGCTGCCTCCCTGCAGAGACTGCAGCCACGGTGGGAGGGCGCACCACGGGAGGGCAACCCGTGTTTACGACTGACTCCTGCAGAGGCCCCGGGCTCCAACTGGGCCTCCTCCCAGTCTGGACTTGGGTCCTTCAGGACCAGCCCACAAATGGTTTAAGGAACTCGGGGTCCAAGTCAGAGACCTGATTGGAGCTCTGGCTCTTGCACTGTAAAGCCCTATGACGTTAGGCAGTGGGCTTAACATGTGGAGTCTCGGTTTCTCCGTCTTAAAAATGGGGGTGACCAGCCCCAGCCAGGTTGCTAGGGAAGGCTCTTTGGAGTGAGGTGGGGAGGAGCAAGGATGTCAGAGCTGCCCCGTCCCATCCCCCCCCCTCCCCGCCCCGTCTTGATTCTCCTCCCCACTTTCTCAGGGTGATCGTGAGCTCAGCCTGGCTGTGGAAAGCCGAGCCGAGCCGAGCCTGCCTGGTGGCACTGGTCAGACCTGTTCCTGCTCACCTCGGCCTGGGGGAGGGCTGGGCTGTCAGCTTTGTGGAGGGATTAGCTGGAGGGGAGAAGAGCCTCACTAACTCCGGAACAAGATCCCCTGGGGACTGGGAGGGCTGTGGGGGTTGGGCGGAGGGGAGAGATGAATGAGGCAGGTGGTGGCAGGGGGCCTCCTGGGACTGTGCCCTGCAGTGAGGAGCCCAGGGGACCTGGAGAGCTTGGGAGAAGGGGATGCTTCACGGCCCCTGGGGAGAGGGTGCCTCCGTGCCCCGGGCCACACACACACTTTTTACGCTCACATCTTTGTCTTTGCTATTGTTCTGGGTTGAGCAGAGCCTGCTGGAGGAGAAGGGCCCAGGGCCTCTGGCCCAGATTAGGGTCCAACCATCACCTCTCCCTCCTAACTTCCTCTCCACAGCCCCCACCAACATCCTGAAACACAGGGAAAGACCTGCCTGGGCAGTTGAAGGAAGGCAAAGTCACCCTTCAGCCACCCCCCTGAGAGTGGAGGGGTGGGGAGCCCCAGATGGTAGCTGCCTCCTGGGGCTGGCAAGTTCGGGCAAGAGGCCTGTAAGCCCTCCTCTCCTTCCCTGCCCTCCCTTGCCAGCTCTACTCCCAGCTTGGGACTGGCATTTCAGAGCAAACTGGCCCCCACCCTCACCCCCAGAATCTCTCTTCTCTGCTTCAGGGGATTATTCATTAGTGTCCCCGATGCTGAGAAAGTCTACGAGTCCGAGTGCACAGGGATTTGGGAGTTGTAAAGTGTTTCTACCTATGCTAACTATCTCACTTGGCCTCAGAGCAACCCTGGGACCCTGGGAGGCAGGTGGCAAGAAGAATGGCCTATAAATGAGGAACCTAAGGCGCTAAGAAGGAAATAACTTGCCCCAGGTCACATAACTACTAAGTGGGGAAGCTGGCCCCTGGGCCAGCCAGGGTCTTGACTCCCGCCATTGCTCATCGCCTGTGGGGGGGATCACCAAGAGCTAGTAGACTGGCTGCTGCAGCCCTGCCCAGCCGGGCCTGGGAGGCGGGGAGAGGGTCCCCCAAGCCAGGCCTCAGGCTCAGGCTTCTGGTCAAGGTTTCAGTTGCTTGGGCCTTGCACACCCAGATTCCCTCCATCATGTAAATGTGTCCCTAGGTCTGCAGCTTCTGGGCTAAGCTGCTTAAGTTGGACCAAGGATGGTGAAAAACATTTTCAGCAGAGTGTCTGAGTGCTTGAGAGAAACCTGCCTGAGCCCTTTCAGTAGGTCCCCACTCTGGGCTGCAGCCACACAGGGCTCCCTTCAGCCCAGCCCTGATTTCATGGCCCCTTCCCCGTTCAGGCTCCTTGGGGACCAACAGGTTCTTTGGGGTTCTATGGCTGCCTTTGCCCTCAGCCTTGGTTCTGCTGATGGGGGGTCCCTGTCCTGTCCAGGACCTCTGGCTGTGCTTCTCCCCAGTCTGTGGTCATCTGGCTGCCTGCTTCCTTCCTTTTGGCTGGGCCATTTGGCCTGATGGGGAAAGGCTTTACTATAAACATGCTGACCAGCTTTCAGTAAACACCTGCCCTGCCTCCCCCGCTGCAGAGATCTGGGTACAAAAGGGCCAGGGATCCCCAGTCACCTAGCCAGGCTGAACTTTTAGAGGGGAGGGAGAAAGTAGCAATCAGAATAACACTATTTACCTTAGAATGTCACAAGGGGAGGGACTTGAGCTAATGTGGTCCTGCCTCCCATTTAACAGAAAAGGCGGCTGGCTTGGACAGGCACCTGAGCCGTTTGCTACAATGCCAAATCTCTGCACAGGTCTTCTGGGGCCCAGCCCAGCATTCTCAAATTGTCGAATTGTTCTGTGGGAGCTCAGCAAACTTGCCTTATTCCCCAGTGTTTCTTTGATGGGGGGGGTGGGGGGTGGCTATCAGGCACAGGGCAGGGAGAGCGGGACCTCCAGTGATGGAGAATGGTCATAGACCCTCCTTTATCCCCACAGCGTGAGCTTCGGCCTCGGCTCTGCACCATGAAGAAGGGTGCCAATGGCTACGGCTTCAACTTGCACAGCGATAAGTCCAAGCCAGGCCAGTTCATCCGGGCAGTGGATCCAGACTCACCTGCCGAGGCCTCGGGGCTCCGGGCTCAGGACCGCATCGTGGAGGTAGTGATTCTCACCCTCTTCCCAGGCCCTTCCTGACTGCATCCCCACAGATAAGCAATTCCTGGGGGAGCCATCGCCCTGTCTGCTCCTTGGTTAGTCCATGGGGCCCAGGTAGCCCACAGATGCCAGGTAGATGGAGGGATGGAGGGAGGGAGGGAGGGAGGGAGGCAGGCAGGAAGCCAGAGAGAGGAGAAGAGTGGTAAGGGGGTCGGCAGGAGGGGAGGGAGGGAGGGAGGATGGATGGATGGATGGGTGGGTGGTGGTGGACTTCTTTCCTGCCCCCACCTCCTCTGGGCTCTTTACCAAGAGACAGGCTCAAGATTCAGCCACCCATCCATCCCAGTGGATGTATGTGGCCACCTACAGAGTTTCCCACTGCTGGAGGCCTCCGTGCCAGCAGGTGCAGTCAAACACTCTTGTGCAGTGCTCAGGAGGAAAGGAAATGTGAACCTTGTGCCTCGGGCAGGCCCCAGAATCTCAGTCTTAGAACCTTAGAGCTGGAAGATCAGCTCTCCCAAGACTTCTCATTTTACACATGAGCAAACCACGGCCCAGAGAGGGAAGTCGGACACAAGTACATAGAAACGCTACGGCCCAACCCAGGCCTCCCCTATCTTTCCTGTCCCAGCTGTGTTTGTTTAGTCTTTTCTCCATATTTTCTTTGGCTTTTCTCATGTGTCCTGCCTCCTCATTTGACTGTCAGGTGGGAGGACCACTTGGCTTACTTTAAGACTCCACAGGCAACTGGGCAGGGGGGGGCCTTAGTGTCCCCAGACTGCCACCTGGCCGAGGACAAAGAGGACCATTTGTACCTCCCTCCACCTACCCCTCCGAAACTGTGCCGCTAACCCCTGTCCCCACCCACAGGTGAACGGGGTCTGTATGGAGGGCAAGCAGCACGCAGATGTGGTATCTGCCATCAAGGCTGGTGGGGACGAGACCAAGCTGCTGGTGGTAGACAAGGAAACGGATGAGTTCTTCAAGAAATGCAAAGTGACCCCGTCTCAGGAGCATCTGAACGGTGAGCTGGGTGGGGCAGCCGGAGGCCCCCAAATCAAGGATGTTGGCCAGTGCTCTAGATTTTACTGTGTCCCAGGGGAGGGGTGGGCAGCTTCCTGCCTCAGCTCCCTCCCTCTCCTTCAGGGGGGGGCCAAAGGTGGAGATTGGGAGAGGAGCCTGGTGTCAGGAGAGGAAGCGGGGATGGCAGTGGCTTTCTGAGGATGGCATATGACAGGGTGAGGCTGGCATGAGGGATGGTGAGATGGGACAGAGGCACTCATTCCCAGGCCAAACCAGCAGCACCAGAGGGAAGCCTCAGCCCCCCATCCCCGCACCCCTCGCAGGTTCTCCAAGCAGTGCTGCTGCAAGGGAAGGGTTAACTCCAGCTCCGCTTGGTCAGATCAGAGTCCAGTGACAGGGGCCCAGTGCCTCCCCTCCCTTCTCTCAGGTTGTCTTGGAAACCCAGGCTCACTGGCTCTAGAGAGCAGTGGGTCCCTCCTTGGTCCCTGGGCCCCTGCCCTCCCCATCCCCCATATTACACTGCCAAGCCTGGCACCTCCCCCTGCCCAAGTCCAAGCCAAACCGGGCAACCCTGCCGCCCGAGGGCAGTGAGGAGTTAAGCAACCCTCACTCCCTGGTCTGGACTTTCTCCCTGGGAAAATGGCTCCTGGGGGAGTTGGGGAGGGGGGTGTAGGGTAGGTGGGACCTCTTTGGACTTTGCAGCGGGTGGGGCCTCCCTCAGGGTGTCAGGATTTTATTTGTAGGAGGGTGATCTACTCAGAGGTCCTGCCACAGACCCCTATCCCTAGGTGGAGGGGCCAGGTGGGTCCTGGGGTGGGGGTGGGGGGGGCGGTCCTGGAAGCAGGGATGGGTCAGGTGGAAGTCCCCCGCAGACTCTAGGCACGGGCGGTCAGGCACTGCCTCACCCTTGTTTCCCATGTTCATAGAAACCAGATAGCCCAGGTAGTTCCTTTCTTTGGTGAGGGCAAACTGAGGCCCCAAGAAGCCCCAGCCTTCCTCTTGGCAACACGGTTTGGGGAAGACAGCTGGAATCTGGATTCCACGAGGCTCCTCCAATACCTCACCCTGCCGCCTCTGGCATCCTTCCCCCACCTACTCCTAAGAAATCAGCCCTCGGACATTCCTTCTTCTTATCTCTCTGGCTGGGTGGGATGGGCCCTGAGAACTACTGTGAGCGCAGCCTCGAGCCAGAGAAGCTGCACTGGGAGAGGCCTGGGGGCAGGTCTCCTCCCCAGGTGTCTCTCCTGCGGTCTCCAGGCCGCCCTCCTCCTCCCAGCTGGGTGTAACTGTCCGCAAGAAGAATGCCCCCCTCCCAGCAGCTGCCTCCTGACCACGTGAGACAGCCTGGCCCCAGTGGGGAAGGGGCCAGCATGGGGGGAGTGGGAGAGTGAGTGTCTCCGGGTCCCAGCAGTCCCCTGCTTGGCCATCGCGGGAAGGCCGTGGGTAGCAACAAGGAGGAAATGATGAGAATCGGGTGTGCCTGCCGTCCAGGCCAGCACGAAAGATGCACGATGACGTTAAACGAAGAGTTCAAAAGAAATCCACCCAGGCTGACCAGTCCCCAGAGGTGGAACGGGGACCCCAGGCTGGTGTCTCTCCTTCTGACCCCTCCTGCCACCACCAGTTTTCCCATGGCAGGGGGAGGGCACACTCAGGACACTGCCCTGAGCCCCCTCATCCCCTTGCCTTCACATTGGCAAGCACGAGGTGGGATTAGTTTCTCTTTCAGCCAAGGCAGGTACTAACCATAATCTGGGGTGTAGTTCCAATTCTGGTGACAGCATCACTACCTAGGAGCCATTTGAAAAATGTCGATTCCTAGGCCCATTCCAGACCCACTGCATCAGGCCCTAGTGCCAAGGCCCAGGGATCTGCTTCCCAGGTCTTAGGCAGCCAGCCTGGAATTTCATCCCTATCTAGAACATTGGTTTTCCAAATAGCTCATTACCCATCAGTGGTTCATGAGATCAACGTAGCAGAGACCAGCATACTTCTTTGAACGAAACTGAATCAAAAACATTGGAGAGCATTGACGAAGCAGAAGGGGAAATGTTGTTTCGTGAAACTTCTGTTACACGTGTGTAGTCTCTGTGTGTGTGCTGGGTCACCAGAAAGTCAGACAGACTTCTAGAAGGTTGCAGTCAAGATACTTAAACACTGACGTAGGGAACAAGGTCTAATTATGGCCTAAACCCCAAAGCTCTCCCTCCTCTCCAGGCACCACTCTGTCCGCATTCCCCAGAGCTTCTGGACTCACCTCTGCTGTTTTTTCCTTCCCGTAGGTCCCCTGCCCGAGCCCTTTACCAATGGGGAGCTCCGGAAGGTAAAGGCAGGCCCTCTAACACTTCTCTGGCTCTCACGCGGGGCTGCAGAAGGGTGGAAGGTGGCATGGTTGGGACAGGGACAGCTGTGTGGCTCAGGTTGAAACCCCCGTTTCCAAGCTGCTCCCTTCTGAGCTCCAAGCTATAGAACTGCCGGTGCACCCCTCAACCCCTGCCTAGCGCCAGGGCAGTCAGGAGAGAGAGAGGCCTGGCCGGGCCCCTCTGCAGCCCGCCATCCTGGTGACAAACCCCGCCTCCAACTCCCCACCGTACAGAAGAGGCCTTTCTTCCCCCCAAGAACAGAGCTTCAGTGTCTGGACGCACGCTGCCTGGGCCCTGCTGCTTCCAGTCTGGGTTGGAAGAACAAAGCCCCTCCTCCCCTCCTCCCTGGGCGGAAGGGAAGAGAAGGCAGTGGAGGCTGGGGAAGAGATGGTGGGGCCTGGTGCCAGCTGAGGCCGCAGAGGAACCCAGGCAGAGGCTGAGCACCAAGTCGGAGCCTTGGCCAAGACCTTCACTCCGAGACAGGCTGACTCAGAGTCAGACCACAGAGCTGGAGCTCTCTGCGGGGTCTACTGAAAGGTCTCCCCTCCCCAAGGGCTCCCCCCCAGGGCCCACCTGAACTTTGTGTCACCCCATCGGTGGGCCTAGAACTCTCATCGGCCTTATTCCTTCAAAGCCCTTCTTGGTTACTTTGGGGTAAAGGTTTCAAGATTCCTAGGGTCAAGTCCAAGTAAACAGGTAGGCCAGAAGGAATTCAGGGAGTATCACACGTGTTCCCGGTGCCAAGCGGAGGCTCTCTGTGCCTCACCCTCCATGAAGCCCCTCCATGGTCATTGGCCCCAAAGGCTAGTCAACCCTGAAGGCTCCTTCGGGAGGGCTGGGGAGGGGGTTCTGTGTGAGCAGTTCCGCTAATCCCACAACGGTCACTCCCACCTGGGTGGTGGAACCAGGCTGCCCTCTGATCCTTAGAGGAATGTAAAACTGTCAATCCCCAAGGGGCCCCGCCAGGCTCAGGCAGTGGGGCTTTGGGGTGGGTGTTAAAGGTTTGAGGGGAGCTTCTCTGACTGGGCACCGGTCTCCCCTGGGGGCTCCTCTCTTATTCAGGACTCCCCCACCCCATCCCTTGCCAACCCACACCCCTCCTCTCTGTTTCAGGAGAACAGCCGTGAAGTCCTGGCTGAGGTAGCATCTGAGAGCCCCAGATCAGCCCTGGCAAGATCCACCTCCAGTGATACCAGTGAGGAGGTAGGCTGGCCAGGCGGGCGGGCAGAGGGTGGCACTGAGTTACGGGAAGCCCATTCCCAGGCCACGCTCGTTCCTGGCACGCCAGCCTGCCTTGGAGGTCACATGCTATGCCACGTTCTGTTCTTGTGACCTGGCTTCCCTGGGCACTGCCCCAAGGGAGCCGGCCACCTTGCCGAGGCTGAGGACCGGGACGCCTCGCCAGGCACTGACTCCCGGCCCTCTGCCGCCGCTTCCTCCTCTTTGCAGCTGAATTCCCAAGACAGCCCCAGGAAACAGGACTCCACAGCACCCTCGTCTACCTCTTCCTCCTCCGACCCCATCCTGGACTTCAACATCTCCCTGGCCGTGGCCAAAGAGAGGGCTCACCAGAAACGCAGCAACAAGCGGGCTCCGCAGATGGACTGGAGCAAGAAAAACGAACTCTTCAGCAACTTCTGAGTGTCCTCCTGCGGGCACCAGGGAAAGCTGGTGCGACTGGGCCAGCCCCCCTGCCCCACCCGAGCCAGCTCCCTCTCCCTCCTCCCCACTCACTCCCCTCCGTAATCTACACACAAATCAGCACCAGCGTCCCTCCTCTATCGGTGAATCTGATTTTTCTAGAGAACCGTGCTCTTCCCTTACCTCGGGGAAGGTCAATGTTTCCAACCTGCCCCAGTCAGCAAGCAGACTCTGGCCTGCGTCTCCTGCGTGCTTCAGCCTACCAGGGGCGCCCTCACCACACCCCTGGGACCTCAGTGAAACCCATACCAAGCAAGGACCTGGGGACAGGCAAGAGGTCCTGTTCTTTCATGACCCCAAGTGATGAGTCAAAGGTTAATCAAGGACTGCTGATTACAGCAACGCTGTGGAATGGACAGGGGCCCGTCGTTCTCAGAGCTGCGGCTGGGGCATTTACTTTTGTTCATTTGATTTTTTTTTTTTTTTTTTTCTTGAGTGCAGTACCACAGACAGAGTTTAGAGGGATTTTTGTTTCCTTGATTAACATGATTTTCCAGGTTGTTGCATCCAGGATATAGCAGCAACCTTAGCCTTAAACTTTGTTTTTGCTCCTACTACATGCCCCCCCCCCCCACCGGGAGCCCCGGGCAACATGGGGAGGGTCTGGCCACCTTCTGCCCAGCCACCCCACTGTAAGGAAACTCCCATCAGAAATTCAACTGGCTTCCAAACCGCCTTGGCCTCTGTGTCTTCCTTTAGAGCCCTGGGTAGCCTCTGGCTGACAGGGTAGGGTACAGCTGGACGGGAAGACAGTCCAGGCTCTCTGACTCCAGGCCAGGGAACAGAATGTGGGCAGCTATAAATCAGAGGGCCTTGGGCCCTGCAGCTGCCTGAGCTTTGCACAAGTCCTGCCCCAGAGAAACAGTTGTAGGAGGTGGGAGGTAAGATCCACACAGCCAGAAGGCTTTATGCAGTTTTAATTCAAGAGTGCTGAAACTGTGAATCCCAAATGGAGCTGCATTTGGAATAGAAGACTTGGCTTTGATCTTTCCACTCAGCCAGTGGGGTGCAGGATCCCCTGGAGTGGGCTGAGCTGGCACCAGATTTTCTATCTTATCCGGCCGTGGACAGGATTGGAGGGCAGCTCTCCAGGACTAGGGGAAAACAAACCCAGCCCACCAAGTCGCAGGACATGCTCTGTGTCAGGTGGGGTGGAAGGGACTTTCCAAGGGCAAAATGCCCTGCTCCTCCTCAAAAAGATCCAGCGCTCTTACACCCGTGGCACCTGAGGCCACATCCCAGAAGCCTGACAAAATGGCCCACAAGGGCTGACACTGCCAGGCCCAGAGGCTCCTGGGTTGGTGCTTGCAGAGAAGAGAAGTTGATGCTACAAGAGACAGCTAATCAAAGGGAGTTAAGAATGAGTCACTATCTGGACATCTTGGTCTCTAGTTAGGGCTTAGAGTCCCACCAGTGGTAAGAGAAACCATTCCAAACCTTTTCACGGCACCAACGGCCTGGGGTCTGGCCCGCCCCCTCCTAACCTTGCCATTATCCTTTGGCCCATGTCGAGGTCCCTTCAGGTAAGCCAGGCCTGAAGACTGCCCCACAGGGCAGTGGAGGGACCCCTCCCTACCTCACCTGTTGAGTAGGGAAGCCCTGGGGGCCTCTGACTAAGCTGAAGGCCAGAACTCCTACCCCTTCCCTACCACTGAGGGGCCGGACACAGTACAAAGGGGGCTTCCAAATGCAGTCAGATTCTAGTGGGATTCACCAGGATCAAGGGGACTGGGAACTGAGGGCCTCAGCAGTAGTTCTGGCTCTGCCATCAAATGCTCCGACACCTTGAGCAAATCACTGCAATTCACCTGCAGGTTTCCTCCCCTTGGGAATACCCTAGGTACCCTTGAGGGTCTCTTCCGTGACTGTTTTGAAACGTGTCTGGCCTTGATAACCACCGCAGATCATGACTGGACAGTTAGGAATCCAGGTGCGTTCCCCCAGCCCCCACCCCCTCGCTCTCTGCCTGTTAAAGCACCAGGCAGCCTGGCGGTCCCGAACCCGTGCCTCTGGCGCCTCCTTGTGGCTCTGTCAGGTGCAGCTGCTCCCGGAGGCAGAGAAGTGAGGGGTGGAGAGTAAGAGATCACAGGTACCTTCAGGAAGGTACCGCTGAGTGGCTTCTGCTTCCTCCTGCAGCCCTTGCAACTGAGCAGAGGCTCCAGGCTTCAACAGAGCGGTGCTTCAGCCACAAGCAGCTGCATCCAAAACTCACTCCTGGGTCCAAAGAGAAGCAGCAAGGACAAAGGACACATGCTCACTTTCCAAGCCTCCTGTTTTTCAGGGCCTAGCTCGTTCACTTCCAAACTTCTTGGGGTCACACTTAGCCTACTAATGCAGAACAAAAGCAGACTGAGCTCCTCCTGCCCTGATCCTACCACGCTGACTAGACGCTGCAGGCTGGACCTTCTGGTGGCTCACCACTGAGGCCCAAGGAGAAAGCAGGGGAAAGTGCTGTGCAGTACGCTTTACTCCAGGTCAGGGCCTCCACTCCAGGGCACCGCCTCTGCCCTTCCAAGGGAAAGGGGGCGTCCTGGCCATTCACCAGGCCCCCATTCACCTCTGTTCCCACCTCCACCCTGCCTCCTGTGGATTCGTGCTGTCCACTCTAGGTCTGAGAGTCCACTCCAGGTTTCTCCTGGCCAGCCCTGGAGCAGTTCATCCACACTGCCAGCCTGAGGGAGGCCAAGGCAAGTCCAGCCCAGAATCTGAAGGGCCCCAAAAGGAGGCTCCTAGGCTAGATGGAGGTAGAAGCACTCTGCCCCAAAGGCCTCAAAGGTTCACCTCCTTTGGACTGCGTGGTCCCACCACCCCCATTCACAGAGGGTGGCTGCCCGCAAGGTCAGTGGTCAACAGGACACTGACAGCCCATCTCTATAGCACTTCTCTTGCACATGGCTGGTCTGCTCCAGAAGCCACTGCCGCTCATGTTCGGTCACTGTCAGTCTGAGCGTCACCTCTTGAAAGACGCTACTCACAGCCACCTATGTGAACCAGAGAGAGCAGAGCCAGCTAAGTTACAGCTATGAGCTCTAGCACCACTGGGGCTCACCGCCCAGGCCTCACCCTCCCACCAGTGACATCCTTACCTGCTCAAAGTGAAGCTTCTGGAACATCCGGATACTTGGTTCATTTCCTTGCCCAATTTTAGCCTCAAACTTGGTCAGACCTAGCTTGGACACTCCTCCCAGAGAAGATCAAAAGAGAGGGACAAGCCACAGGGTGAAGCCCCCCTCCCACACACACCTCCTGTCCTTCCTGTCCCATTTTGCCTTGGAGGCACCTGTCACCTGCCCCCCCCCCCTCAGGCCTGGAGAAGGCCCACTCCCAACATGCCCTCATGTGCCTTCACCCTCACCTGGGCCTGGCCACTTCTCCCACTGTCTGCTCAGACTTCCTTACCATAAGACATCATCATGAGAACAGCCTCGGTGCCAAAGCCTTTGCCCCTGCAGCTGGGCTCTAAGAAAAACAATGATAGTCACTGATGCTGTGTGCCAGGCTCCACCGCAGGTCCTGGACAGCTAAAACCTCATCTCATCCCTCGCAGCCCTACACAGTACTATTATTACCATTGTGCAGATAATAATACAGACACAGAAATTAAAATGACCTGCACAAGCGCTCACAGCTTACAGACCCCCAGCAACCTGACCCCAAAGCTGACCCTTTAACCTCAGTGTGCTGCCTCAGAAGGACAGTTTTGGAGAAAGGCTGTGGACCAAGAAGGACACAAACTAGAGGGGCTCCTCCCACAGCATGGGAAGATGCTCCAGATATGCTCATTTATTTTGGGAGGGTCCCCAGTGCCCAGTCCCCCCCTCCCCCAGCAAGGATGGGGCATGATGAAGTTGGAAGACCCCCAAACCAAAGGTTAAATTCGCATCTAAGCATAACATGGGAATAAAGGAAACCTCCACGGGTGAGCCACTAGGTGCTGGGCTTACTAACGTGGAACCTTCCATTGAGCTGAGGACCCTCTGCAGCCCCAGCTGGCTTAGGGTTCAGCAGATCGAGGGCCAGAAGGGAGGGAAGGCAGGGCCAGGTGGAACAAACCTGCAATCATGACCTCAATCTCCCCCAAGGAGGGGTCCCCTGGATCTGTGAGGAAGAGGTTCACATCTCCTGCCATGCAGCTCTCTTCAGTGGTGCGTGGCTGGGCCTGCCACTTCTCTGCATCCAGCACAATGAATGTGCACTCTGAGGAGGGAGGCGACAGGGTTATCGCCTCCACTCCCCAAAGCAGGGGAGTAACGACAGTCTTCCCACCCAAACCAGAGAGCTGCAGAACATCGCCTCTGTCTGCCGGGAGAAAAAGGGGCCCAGAGCTCCCTTTAGCGGATTACAAAGCCCTAAATTTGCCTCACGCGGGAAAAGACAGTCTCCCCTGAACAGCAGCTGTATTCTCAGGGAGCGGTAACCACAACTGGGTTTGTGCAAGAGATGTGAGGGGCAGGGCCTCAGTTTACAGCCAGAGCCCCAAATGCTTTACTCTCTCTCCCAGGCCTGATGCAGTGAGTGGGGAAGAAGACAGAAGCGTCAGCCACGGGGACTGGCTTCAGTGGGCATAAGAGTATGATGGTTTCAGGCACTTTCCGGGTTTTTCATGAAGGGCTTTTCACAAAGTTTCTGTGGCCCTGGAAGGGCTACAGCTGGGAATGAGAAAGGGAGAGAGGGAACCAGGAGACTGCCTCTGGAGCCAGCACAGGGCTTCTGCTTCTCACTGTCTGCATCTTCCCGCCAGCTCTGCTGCATCGAATACTCTTGCTCCAGGGTCAGGGGCTCAGAGGCTGTCAAACGCTGCAGCTCCTCCGATTTCATCCACTCGTGGTACCTGCAGGGACAGGGGGATGACCTTCGGCATGCAGGACTGATTCAGAAGCACGGGCCTGACATTTTATGAGATGAGGAAATTGGTAGAAAAGAGAGGCCCACAAGGGTAACACAGGGCTCATAAAAGACCCAAGGAAAGGGTCACAGTAGTTCCTAAGACAGAGAGTCACCAGCACAAGACCCAGAAGCAGGCTGGTCCTACAAGAGAGCAGCAGGAGGGATCAGTTCTGTCTGTCCAGCTTCCCATCCGGTCTCAGGGGTCAGTGCGGGGGAGCAGTCTGAACTCAAACATTCCTCAAATTCCTGAGTGGAAGTGTATAGCAGGCTGACCTCAGTAAGGAAGGCTGGACAGATCTCCACAAAGGGCGAGCACAGGAACCCCCAAAAAGAAAAACTGCAAATAGAGAATACACCCCCACATCCGCACCATCCCAGTCTACGAGACATCTGTCAATTGCCAATTACCGCCCCCCCCCCCCCCACACACACACACAAGAGTCTGACCCTGCCACTCAGTTCTGGCCTCTTAAAAACAGTAGACATCAGAACAACCCATCAGCTCAGTTTTATGACAAGCTGACATTAAGTCTTCAAGAACGGAGCATATTCACTGACGCCAGAAGAACGTCACTAATTTACAACTGGGCAGTTCCTTCTTCTCTTACACACATTCACTTTAAATAATTCCTTGCTGAAAGTCCAAAAAGGAAGCTGGGAGGATGAAAGGGAAAAGCGGGGGATGAGTAACTTGAAGGGAAGTCGTCCTCCTCTACTTCAGCATCCACTTTTTTCTGTCATTACTGCTCCAAGCGATGATGCTTCTCCTTCTTAGAGGAAATAGCCTCTGAGGTTGGGGCTAAGGAAGGGAGGCCCTCCTGGCTGCACCTTGGAGAACTGGCTTGCACCCCATGTTAGGTGGACCCTTACCTAGGCACGTGCTCTGAGGTGTAGGGTACCAGCACCACCTTCTTTCCCAGCAGCAAGATGTTCTCGTTTAATCTCATGGTAGCAGCCTGCAGGTGGGGAGGGCAAGCGCTTCAGGACCTTGTTTCCTCCCACTTAGGGTGGGAGCCCTGAGCCTTCAGTTCACTGAATGTCTCCCGGGGGCTAAGCTGTCAGAAGAACCTTGGTCCTTCTTTCCTTCCAAACACTTCAGAGAACACGACTCTAGACCCCTTGAGAGAAGGGGAAGCGGGCTGGTTAAAGATAATTAAACAATTCTTGAATCGCATCTCAGGGGGTTAAGCCTGAGCTGCCATGTCTGCGTGTCCCACCTCGCCGAACGTGGAAGCCCGGAGCTCAAGTACCGACACTTAACCCCAAAGCTCCCATCACGCGCCCCAGTCCTGACACTCGGTCCCACGATCAACTTTCAGCCCCGCTTTAAGCCTATTTCCAACCCCTTCTCCCAGCGACCACCCCCCCCCCCCCCGACCTGACTCAGGCCCTCTCTCCTCCCTACCCACCAAGCCAGGCCTAATTAGGCTCCTTCAGGGTGAGGCAGACTTAAATTCTCACTCCCCTCCCCTTAGTGTGGACCTGTGGGCTACTCTCCTCTAGCCCTTCCTTCCCCACCCCACCCCCAACACCGGGGTCCCAGAACGGCTCAACACACACCCACTCCCTGCCGAAGAAAGCGTCCCCACCCGAGGGGGCGATCCGCCTCCTGAGACAAGCCCAGCTTCCCCACCGGCCCGCGGCCTCCCAGCCCGCACGCGCGTGGGAGCGCCCCTCCCCGGTTTCCGCCACGCAGACGGCAGCCGCCCCGGCCCAATCCCGGTCCCGCCTCCGCAAGGCGCCCAATCAGCGCGCTGCGCCCCGCCCAGGGCGCGCACGGGCTAGGTGGGCTCCGAACGCGGGCGCATGCGCGCTGCGCGCGCTGGTGCGGGACAGCTGGCGCCGGCGGCAGCGGAGGGGTTGGAGGCGGCGGTCGGGAGTCAGCCGCCGTGCAGGTGTCCGGTCCGGCGGGAGGGTGGGATGGGCTGGGGCGGCGCCAGACTCGGGGCCCCTCCGGGAGGGAGGAATAAGTCGGGGAAAGGCTCGGAGCGGGGCTCTTGAGAAGAGGGGGAGGCTTGAGGCTGGGGAGCCCAGAGGCAGGGCAAAATACAGGTGGCGGGGGGGGGGGGGCGGGGAATGGAGGACTCGTTCCAAAGGAGAGGTTTGGGGACCAGGAGTTGGGTTGGGAGGCGACCTGGAAAAGCCCCCAGTTTGTTGCCCTAGGCGGAGGTGACAGTTATTTGGGCTGCCGTGTGTGGTAGCGAGCTCGCTGTTCCTGACATCAAACGTGGATAGCCACCTCAGAGTGTGCAAAGGGGGCGCTTGTGGTGGGGGAGACTTCGTGGCTTGTGGATCTCCTCGATTCACTTGGAGTCTGAGCGGCCCTGGATGCATTCATGCCCCGCACAGCAAGGAAAAAGTTCGAGGAAACCACCCTGGGGTCAGTCTTCTAGGGCTGTCTCTCATGGCAGATGTTGAGGCCACGTCTGTAATAAAAGTACGGGGGCGGGGGGAGGGGCGCCATCCAGAAGTGCCCCCACCCCCATCGAGGTCTGTCAGAAAGTTGAAGTCTGCTCTTTTGCCTTAGGGAGCCACAGGAGCCGGCGGAAAGAGAAGAAACCTAAAGAAACTCGGCTGCCCACCGACCCTTCCTGACTTTTGGAAATGGCGGGAGAAATCACAGAGACCGGGGAGCTCTATTCTCCCTACGTGAGTTTTACCCACATGGTTGCCACCGGCTCCTAGAGAAGCACGGTGCTTCCTCGACTGTACTAGCCATTGCCGCTGCTTTTGGACCCTGGCGAAAGCCAGGGTGGGGAACTCCATTCAGCAGGAGCCACGTTGCCGCTGTCCTGGCTCAGAGCATGTGATGGGAGTTGGCTCACGTGGTAGATGCTGGTCAGAGTGGTCAAGGAAACAAAACTGACTTGCTCACGCCTTGCGATATTTATGCCGGGGCCACTAACACTTTCGGGCTGTGCTGCTGTGGGTAGATGGTGATTGACAGCTGCTGCCTCTGGGTTTGCTCATCTCAGCAGTTTGAAAGTACTTTGGTTGCCAGCTGAGTTGTAAGTTGTGCAGCTTTTATGGTCTCGGGTGGCGTAAGAGGCAGAGAAAGCAGAGACTTCCAAGTGCAGTTTGCTGGAGTCTGTAATTAGAACAATTAGAAGGACTGATTTCTTACTGTGTTGGGTCTGCGTTACCCCCGGCCCCCACCTCCCACCGGTACACCCAGTTTATCTTCCTTGTGTAATAAAAAGATTGGTCGTGGTTACATCAGAGTCCTCTTGCCTGGATACCTAGCTGGAGGATTGGAATAATCACATGATTGACTCATGTTGCTACTAAGTATCCCAGGGAAAAGCAGCACTGCCTTAAGTAGCAAAAGTCCTCTTTCTAGGTCGACCTAACCTGTGGAGTCCCTGCTTTGTTTCTGCTAGCTTCCCAGACCCTCGAGCTGTGGTGTGATGGATAAGGAAGCATCTCTGAGGGGCACCTGGGTGGCTCAGTCAATTAAGCATCTCTTAATTTCGGCTCAGGTGGTGATCTCACAGTTTGTGAGTTCAAGTCCCGCATCAGGCTCTGTGCTGACAGTGTGGAGCCTGCTTGGAATGCTCTCTTCCTCTCTCTCTGCCCCTCCACCACTCATGCTGTCTCTCTCAAATAAGTAAATAAATAAATAAGCATCTCTGAAAATAGCTGGCAAAAAGCCATTTTCACACCAGAGTGTTCCTACTGGATCTGTGCCTTTTGTGTGTAGCACTAAAAGAGCCTCCTTCCCCTCAATAATTTATCGAGGGAAGTCTTTCTTGAACTTTGGACTGAGTCTCATTGTGGTCCTTTCATCTGAGGAATTGGGTAACAGCTCACAGCCTCCTCCTGGTATCAGCAGTGAAGTGTCCACATTGTCCATAAAAGTTCCTGCTGCTTCTCAGAGCATCTGTACGCTTAGAGATGAGAAAATGAGTTACACTGAGTTTTGAAAAGGAAAATATTTTGATATGCTCACTTTCTTGTGTGTCTCCAGTTCACATAATCATTTCACACGTCGGCGTATACCCACAGGAAATTGGGCAGTAGGCCTGAAGTAGGCCTGAAGGCCTCAGTGGGTTCTGCTTCCCACTCCCGGTTTTCCTGTGTGATTGGTTTTGTTTGAGGGCCTACTCTGGGCATTTGCCATAAACAACTGCTTGCATTCTCTTATCCTACCGGTGGAGAGAGATGGGAAGAGATGGGCGGTGGTGAGGTGGTATTAGGCAGGAGTTAGCAGTCAGGGTTTGAGGAGAGATCATGCCTTTTTCCTGAGTTTTCCCCTGACTCTGCCATCCTGGGAGAGAGGTTCTTGATCCCTTGTGAGACCAGGAGAAGGGCATAAGGTTCCCCATCGGCAGAGCCCAGAAAAGCAGTGGAACTCCCTCCACTGCGGACATGGCTTGGAATCCCCTGCTCAGCACAGGACAGGCATGACCCGCTCTCGAGGTCTTGGGAAACCGAGACACTGAGCACTTACTTGGTTCACGAAGGTGCATCAGCCCATAACTTGGGTTATTCGCAACACAGAGCCTCTCCCTACCTCTGTGTTGCCCTGTTGTCAGGTCTTTTCTGCTTCGCGGGTGTTAGGGATGTTTGCCTTAGCTTGCATTGTTCTGCATAAAAATACCTGTACTCGGCAGACTGGCCTCAGAGGACTTACCTGTCAGGCCCTCTCAAGGAGAGTGCCGGATTCAGAACACGGTTCAGGCCCACATGCCACCCCCACCTCGTCAAAGCGATCTCAGAACAGGCATGTCTGTTTCCCTATTTACGGGGACCAGGAGTGGCTCAGGACTGCGGGGATTGTGTGATCCAAATAGAGGATGCAGTGGACCACCACCTGCGCAAGGGTCAGTGGCCAAGGGCCCCCCTGCCAGCCAGTCTTGCCAAAGATCGTTGCTGTTGCTTTCAAAGGACAGGCCGCTTGCTTCCGCATCTCTTTGGCCTTCTGTTTCCTTTGACAAGTTCCTTTGACAAATTCCCCTTCATTGGGGAAGCGGGCAGAAACCACCGTTAACTCCTGCCTCGTGCACATCTGGGGGTGAGGCCGCCGGGCATTAGGTAAGGCAGCAGGAACGCTGCACTGACGTCCCTAGACTAGCACAGGGGAGCAGGTCCCCCATCCTGAGGAAGAGTGGAGAAGGGGAAGAGACGGTTTAGCCTGCAGCGGGGCTTTATTCTGCTTTTGGCCACACTTTCCACGAGGCTGTCCCCACAGAACCGTCAGGTAACCAGCAGAAGAGAACGTCTCCTTCCTCTTCCTCCTGCCCCACAACTACCTTTGACCTGGCTTGTGGCTTAGCTCAGATCTGCTTCCTGCTCCGTAAGTCTACTCCTACTTGGTCCTCGCTGACACCTTTGCTGAAGGTCAGAAGGGTTTAACTGTTGCCAGGAAGGTGAAGACATCTCATGTTATCCTACAGGGCTCCCTGAGCCCCCCTAGGCCCAGAGTACTCCCTCTGAAACTGAAGAATGTCAATAGTGCAAGAGAAGTGTGACTGCCCATTTCTGCTCCTAACTGCTAACAGCACGTATCCCAGTTAACTCCTTTTGTAAAGTTCTTAAGGGTGTTTTTTCTTTTTAATCAAAAATTTTTAATTTTTATTAGAGCTCCATGCCCAGCACGGAGCCTGATGTAGGGGCTTAGTCCCACAACCCTGAGATCGTGACCTGAGCCAAAACCAAGTCAGACGCTTAACTGACTGAGGTCGTGACCTGAGCCAAAATCAAGAGTCAGATGCTCAACTGACTGCACCCAGGCGCCCTTTAAAGGTCTTTTTCCCTGAGACTTATTTGAAGTTTCTGTTGGGATTATGTCTTTATCAGCAGTGGTTCTCAGCTGGTGGCAGTCTTGCCCCTCTCCCCCCATATCCCAGGACATTTGGCAACGTCTGGAGACGTTTGTGATCATCCCAGCACAGGCACGAGGCTGGGGAGTACTAGAACCTAGTGGGTAGAGACCAGGGATGCTACTAAACATCCTACAATCCACAGGACAGCCCCACAACAGAAGAATCTGGCCCCAAATTCCAACAGTGCTCAGCCAGAGATAGACCCTTGACCCTTCATCTCAAGACCTTCAGGTATCACTGAATTCAAAAATGCCTCTTGTACTGTTACAAAACTTTTTGGCAAAGAACCGTCACTTTCCCTCTCACGAGAACCTTCACCAAGGCCATTTTCCATAAAGAAAAAGGGTCTACCCTTCATATGTGTTCTTGCTTAGAAGGGCAACATGCGGAGAACAAAGCTGCAGGGAGAGATGTAGGAACACGGTTCAACCTTGGTTTGATCCTTCTGGGATCTGTCTGTGTGATCACACTGAGACCATGGTGTTTACAACGGGACAGAGACTGTGAGGCTTACGTTAGAGAGGACCTCGCCAGGTCCAATCAGCTCAGCCAAGGATTCCTAGCTGGAGGCTGTGTGCCAGGCACCCTGAGAAGCGACACCGGGACCTCAGTTGTAGCAATGGGGAATGGATGAGTACACTAACGTCGAGAACCAGGACATAGGAAGTATTCTTGCTCTAGGGGTTCAAAAGTGGGGGCCGAGACTGGAAGGGCTTTGTGGGGGAAGCAGCATTTGCGTGTGTCCAAGTGCTGGGTGGGATTTGAGGGGCCGGTGGCCTGTGCCAAGTGTAAACAAACTGAGCAGAGCTCTTTCCCGTCTGCAGGATGCCTTCCTATCCAGCACTCAGATGTGCACTTAGCGCCTGCCTAGGAGCCTGTCCCTCCCTAACCACTGCCCGGCCCCTTATCCCCCAGCTCTATTAAAACAGCAACGACAACAACAACGCTGGGAGAATGGGCCCCAATTTGTGTGATAAAAAATTCAGTACATGGTTGTTTTAGAAAAATTTTCTAAATACAGAGAAGCACAGGGTGCCTGGGTGGCTCAGTCAGTTAAGTGTCTAACTCCTGATTTCATCTCAGGTTGTGATCCCAGGGTCATGGGATCAACCCCCACATCAGGCTCTGCGCTGAGCATAGAGCCTGCTTGGGATTCTCTCTCTCCCTCTTCCTCCAACCCCTCCCTCTCTTTCCCTCTCCCCCTCTCTCCCCACCCCCTGCCCCTCTCTCTTGCTTGTGTAGTCTCTCTCAAAATAAACTTGAAAATTTATACATATACGTGTGTATATATACACACATACATATATAAAAAGTACATATTTCAAAGAACAAGGAAGTAAAAGTGAGAGATGGGTAGGTGTTCACAGAGATTAAGTGTTTCTGTTGCTGTTTTAAACAGGGATAAGCAGTAAAGCAAACTGTAAATGAGCCAATGTCATAGAACACAGGAAGACCCGTTAGGAAGCAGCGGTCACAGCCCAGGCTGGAAGCGATTTAGGTTGTAAACGGGAGTATGACCAGAGGTAGCGACAAAAGACTCTTCAGAAGTAGAATCGCTAGGACTGGGATACGCGGGAGGGGAGAGGCGGGGGTGACTAGAGACCGTGGATTTGAGGTCTGTAGAAAGACTGATGCGGAGGTGAAGCCACAGGACTGAGTGAAGTTGCTGAAGGAAAGGAGACAGTTTACATCAGAACGTAAGAAGGAGTAAAGACTAAGAAAGTCATTGGATTGGGCAAATAGGAGGTCATTGGTGATTTTGAAGAACATCGTTTCAAAAGAGCTCTGGGAGTGGAAACGCAAAGTTCAGAAACTTGGAAATGAAGGTAGAGGAAATAGGTAGCTTCTTTGGTGAGTGGGGTTAAGGGTAGTGAGAGGATTGTGGTTTTTTTTTTTTTTTTTAATGTTTGTTTATTTTTGAAAGAGTGTGAGTGGGAGAGGGGCAGAGAGAGAGGGAGACCAAGAATCCCAAGTAGGCTCTATGCACTGTCAGCACAGAGCCCAATGCAGGGCTCGAACCTACAAACCATGAGATCATGACCTGAGCTGAAGTCTGACGCTTAACCGACTAAGCCACCCAGGCGCCCTGAGAGGGTGGTGTTTTAAAGGTGTCAAGGACATTTGTAGGCAGAGGGGAGGAGCTGGTAGGAAGAAGATTCCAGAAAGAAGGACTGAGCCCAGAAATTCAGGTGCAGGAGGAAGGTCACATGTTCCCCATGGGTAGAGAGGGAGTGGGAAAGATGCAGACACTGATTGTTGAATGAAGAGGGAGTGAAGCTGGCGGAGGGCACATCAGATGGCCTCAGTCACCTCTGTGACACAGGAAGCAGCCTTCAACTGAGAGAGGTGGAGGTCAGGGGCTAGGGCTTGAAGAGGTTTCCTGTGGGAAATGCCAAGAAGTCCATGGTGGAATAAAGAAAATCAGTGCTGTTGGAGCACAGGTGAAGGAACCATTCATCTGTGGTAAAACCAGTCATTGTAATTAAAAAAAAAAAAAAAAATTCCGGGAACTTTTAGCAGCTTCATATAGGAAATAGAGGAAGCAGGCGCTGGGTCTGTCCAAGGCTGGGGTCGGGAGGGTCAGAACAGGGGAGGGTGTGTGAATCATGGGTAGAGGGTAGAGAGCACTTTGTGGAACTAGCCCATTGTACACGAGGCCAAAGAATGCAAATGCGGCCAGAGTGGAGGGGGTGGCCTGCGTGGGGAGGGTGGGGGGACTGCAGGTGTTGGCGGGAACGGACAAGGCTGCAGGAGGCTTCAGCTCAGAGAAAGGAATTTCCTGATCGAGATCTAGAAACAGGAATATTACAGTTAACAACTAGAGTCAAGGAGCGCCTGGGTGGCTCATTTGGTTGAACGTCCGACTTTGGCTCAGGTCATGATCTCACGGTTCGTGAATTCGAGCCCCGCGTCGAGCTCTGTGCTGACAGCTCGGAGCCTGGAGCCTGCTTTGGACTCTCTGTCTCCCTCCCTCCCTCTCTCTCTCTCTCTCTCTCTCTCTACCCCTCCCTGACACACACACTGTTGCATGCATGCTCTCTCTCTCTCAAAAATACATTAAAAAAAAAAAAAAAGCAGCTAGAGAGTCAAGTCAGTGTGAATGAGAATTTAAAATCTGAAGTCAGTGACTCAGGAATTGCACGCAGAGCCTGGTTGTCAGGGGCGAGGGAGAGGGTCTGCTCGTGGGTACCTGTCTCCTTTTTGGAGTGATGAAGCAGAATTAAATGATGGTGCTAAGAACCAGTAAATTGTGTCCTTTAAAAGGGTGGTTTTTTAAATTAAGTTTTTTAATTTTAATTCCAGTATAGTTAACATACAGTGTTAGAGTGATTCAGTCCCATACAACCCCGGGTGCTCATCACAACAAGTGCACCCCGTAACCCCCGTCACCTATTTCCCCCATCCCCCTACCACCTCCCCTCTGGTACCCATCAGTTTGTTCTCTGTAGTTAATACTCTATTTCTTAGTCTCTTTTTTCCCTTTGCTCCTTCATTTTGTTTCTTAAATTCCACATATGAGAGAAATCACACGGTATTTCTCTTTCTGTATTGACTTATTTAGCGTTACACTTTCTAAATCCACCCATGTTGTTGCAAATGGCAAGATTTCATTCTTTTTATAGCTGAATAACATTTCAGTGTGTGTGTGTGTGTGTGTGTGTGTGTATGTATGTATATATGCCACTTCTTTATCCATCTGTTGATGGACACTTGGGCTGTTTCCATAATTTGGCTGTCATAAATAATGCTGCAGTTAACATAAGGGTGCATGTATCCCTTTGAATTAGTGTTTTTGGTATTTTTTGGGTAAATGCCCAGTAATGCAATTGCTGGATCATAGGTAGTTCTATTTTTAACTTTTTGTGGTGCCACCATACTGTTTTCCACAGTGGTTACACCAGTTTACATTCCCACCAGCAGTGCACAAGGGTTCCTGTCTCTCCACATCCTTGCCAACACTTGTTGTTTCTTGTGTTGTTGATTTCAGCCATTCTGACAGGTGTGAGGTGATGTCTTGCTTTGATTTTCATTTGCATTTCCCTGATGACTGATGTTGAGCATCTTTGCATGTGTCCGTAGGCCATCTGGATGTCTTCTTTGGGGAAATGTCTGTTCATGTCTTCTGCCCATTTTTTAATTGGATTATTTGGGTTTTGGCTACTGTGTAAGTTTTTTATATATTTTGGATGCTAATCCTTCATCAGATATGTCATTGGCAAATACCTTAAAAGGGTGAATTTCATGACATGTGAATTCTATCTCAATTTACATAAGAATCTCTATCTCAATTTACATAAGTCAGTGTGGACAGGGCGGTAGGGAAAAGGAAGCAGCATGAATGTTGACATCCCAACGGACAATGGCAAGAATGGATGAGAGCAGGGTTGGGTCATGTGCTGAGAGGTCTTGGGAAGAGTGCAGGTTTTTTGAGGTCAGCGCTGCGGTTCATCCTTGCGCCGGGTACCCCAGATGTGGCAGTGTGTCCTCAGGAAGCCTGCAGCCTGGTTGGGCAGAGAGCTAACCTCTGAGATGCAGCTTTGAATACTAGGAAATGGCAAGGTGATGGGGCGGTGCCCAAAAGCAGAGAAGGAACCAAACACCGGAGACCTCTTGGAAGGTCCGACAGAAGGCGGGACTTTAGCCTTCCAAGTGTTGATGTTCCCTTCCCTAGCATTTGGTTGCACAGCACGCCTTCTTAGAACCTCGGCCGAATTCTCCCTTCTGACCTGCTTCTCTGGCCTCCCTGCCTCCAGTTTGGCTGTCACCCAGGGTCATCTTTGGGAGCCACTGCCGGGAGAGGTTAATTAATTTCAGAGCTTGAAGGTCACTTCTGTTGCTTCCAGGTGGGACTGGTGTACATGTTTAACCTCATCGTGGGCACTGGTGCACTCACCATGCCCAAGGCCTTTGCCACCGCCGGGTGGCTCGTCAGCCTGGTCCTGCTGGTGTTCCTGGGCTTCATGAGGTAAGAGGCTGGCACGCAGGGGCCGGGAGGAGGCTGCCCAGGGAGTCCTGACTTCTCTTCATTAACATGAGGGAGCGTGCCCGGGGGGCAGGGAGATGTCCATGGTGAATCCTAACCAGAGTGGCCCAGAAACAGGAAAGGAGACGCAAAGGCCTCCAGGTCTCATGCTAACGGAGCAGTTACACAATCTAATCAGTTAAGAGTCAAGACATCCAACCGGGCTTTGGAATGTTTCACGTGGCGCTCACGTTGCCTCTCTGACTGGTTGACCTCCCCGGTTGTATGCTTTAGTGATGGTACCATCATCAATTTTTGTTCTTCGAGAAAATACCACCTGGCCACAGAAAAAGAATCTGACAAACATCTACAGTGATAAGGGAAGTCAGTTTGGAATTTAGAATTTGCTTAAGATAGCCCACAAAGTAAGTGATTATTAACACACGGGGAGGCTCGTAATCACATGTTAATCTCAGCCCACTTTGTGCCTAGCAGCAAAGAGGTGCCCGGTGCCTTCCCAAGCTTTCAGGGGCACCCGCTCCTAGAGCCAGGTGTGTGGGGTTCACCAGCTCGTGCCTCACAGAGGGTAGATCCTACTTGAGGCTCCTCTCGGATTCTGCATGCAGGTGGGGAGTCATTCAGCAAGTGCCCCAGGCTCGTAAGGGATTTAGGACTATGCATTTCCAGGTGGGAATCTACAGGCTGCCAAAAAGAGGCAAGGGAACACCTGGAAACACCCCTCAGAAGGACCTTCCCTGGGAGAAGTGACACCAGGCACTGTTCTTGGGTTGGGTTACAGGTGAAGCAAATTGGGACGTAGAAGAGGCTGGATGGGAAAACGCTCACATTTCTGTTTCTTCACTCATTTTCTCTTGGGGGGGTTTCGTGGCCATCCTTGGCTCATTACATACTGCAAGTCCTTGTCCTTCTGTGGCTCTGCTGTCCCCTTTAAAGGACCTTCAGCACAGGCAGCTGTCTGAATGGGAGGTGATTATTGGGGGCCCCCAGGTAGGGGCGGCCATGTCCCCTCCCTGCTCAGCCCATTTATATTTGAACATGATCGATGAGTTGGCTTTGTGCAACCATGAGAATCCTTCTTATGCCTTAACTAAGATTGATTCTAGTTTTATTTGCAAAAAGAAGGGAAAATCTGAAGTCCTTAAAATGGTCACTTAGGCAAGATAATGAGAAACCTTTCCAGAAGGTGCTGAGGCCCTGGAATGGGAGTTTCAGGACTGGCTGCCCTCCACCCCCCGAGATGGAGCGGATGTGGCTGAGCAGTCAGCCTGTGGCAAGTGAAGGCACTTGAGGAGGGCTGGGCTAGAGCCTCAAGAAGGAGGGAGATGACTGTGCTGTCTGGGGTCCTTCAGCAGGGAGAGACTCCACCCTTGGGTTTACCAGTAGGAGGGCGGCTCCCCCCTCCCTCCCACCCTGCCCCGCAGCTCTGCTGACTGGAGGACCCATGCACTCCAGCTCCGGCTGAAGTCTGGGCCTCTCCAGCTTCCCTAAGCGGAAGAAGAGAGAAGATGGTTTTGCGCTCTAGTTTGACTCCGCAGCAAATGTCTGGTGCCACCTCTCAGTGTCCTTTTTGACTCGAGCCATAAAAATGCAAGCTTATTTTTACATTTGCTAGGTTATCAGGAAAGTAAAGGTACTGCCGAAAAAGGAAGGAAAGACAGAAACATGGAAACACATTCTGGAACCTAATGTCCTTTCCAGTTATCCGTGCTGTGCCCCGTCCATCAGTGAATGGACCTGGGAGCTGACTGCTTGTCTGTGTCCCAGCATGGAGAGTGGAGAGCTGCCCGCTGCCCTTCCCAGAAGCTTTCAGAAGGCCCATTGTGAATCGGCCTCCTCCCTGCTCTGCCCCCAGCAGGCCCTCTCTTAGTGTGCGGTACCACATCGCCCCATGTCCCTTCTTCCCCCAGGCTCACGCTCTACCCCTGGCCCCCATCAGCTTATTTCACACCCCTCTCTCCCGTGCATCAAAACATATTCTAAACATAGACAAGGACATGAAGGCAAGCACGCAAGACGTTCCTTACGCACACACATTTTACCAGGTCAAATGCATCTCGAAAGTCCCCTAGGGAACAGCTCTCAGAAGAGAGAATGCTTTGGGCTTCTTGGTCTTGAAACGATTTTTCCTTTTTCATTGTGCCACCTCCAACCTCCCACCTGCCTTTGACAATTAAACTGTGCCCTTACTCCGCAGCTTTGTGACGACTACCTTCGTGATAGAGGCCATGGCCGCGGCCAACGCTCAGCTCCACTGGAAAAGGATGGAAAACCACCAGGTGTGTGTATTGCCCTTGT
Organism: Lynx canadensis; assembly: GCF_007474595.2. NCBI lineage: Eukaryota > Metazoa > Chordata > Mammalia > Carnivora > Felidae > Lynx > Lynx canadensis. The sequence goes on from NC_044316.2 coordinate 54,233,155, forward strand.
CTCCAGGCTGCGCCTCTGGCCAATTGTGTGCTAGAAGAGGCAGCCCTCAGGGGCCAGTTCTTTCCCTCCCGATGTGTAAGGGGCTCACGTCCACTGCATGTCTCCAAGACCCTTGTTCCAGAGCCAAAGCTTTACAGCCGCATAAGCTCACTGAACACATGCAGCCTCTGCTCCCTTAGCATCATGTCAGGGGTCCCCTTGAGCCCCCTACCGTGAGCTCACTCATCATTCTGAGCCTCTAGTCCCAGGAACAGCATTGCAGCTTCAGATCTGACATCTGCGTGTCTGTGCCTTCTCATGTGACAGCACGGAGGTGTTGAGAGGTGCCCCTAATTAGATGCCTTCTGGAAAGAAAGATCAAAGGAAATGGGTTTTCCAGTTTCCCGTGGGTTTTCTGTAGAGTTATGTGCCCCTCTTTTTTCCTTGTTTGTCCCCTCCCTCCCCCCGCCCCACCCCCTCCTAGGAGGAGGAAGAGGAGGACTCCTCCACAGCCTCCGACAGTGACGTCCTTGTTCAGGACAACTACGAGCGGGCAGAGAAACGACCCATCCTTTCAGTGCGTAAGTCTTGGGGTTACGGGCCGGCAGGCATCTCCCTCTGGTCCACAAGCTTCTTCCCTTGTAGAGGGAGCAAGGGAGTCTCTCTGCAGAGACCATCAGGCCAGAGCACTAGCCAGGGACCCGGGGTTCACCACTTGCTCATGTTAGCGGCTTGGTCAGGCTACTCACCTCATCACCCTGGGCACACTGGAAGCTTGAACTGATGTGAGGTGTTCCACTCATCCTCCTGTCCCACCAATCACGCATGTCTGGCAGGTCCCTCCCCGCTCCAGCCGAGCCAGGGCCACGTGACCCAGCTTTTCTTCTCCCCTCCATTACCAGCACCCCTGGATCCCTCTCTATATATTGTTTTAAACATTTCGAGTGGAGAAACATTAGAAGTTTTTGCAAGAATTTGAAATGCTGGGGCACCTGGGTGACTCGGTTAGTTGAGCATCCAACTCTTGGTTTCAACTCAGGTCATGATCTCGTGGTTTGTGAGTTCGAGCCCTGCGTCAGGCTCTGTGCTGACAGTGTGGAGCCTGCTTGGGATTCTCTCTCTCCCTGCTCTCTCTCTCTCTGCTCCTACCCCACTTGTGCTCACTCTCTCTCAAAATAAATAAACTTAAAAAAAATAAAGAGAATTTGAAATGCTTGAGGATTTCCTCAGTCTAGAGAATTTAGTGAACTTAGTGCCCCCTCTAGGAGCTTCTCCGAATGAAAACCACTTTCTCTTCCTTGTCCTTTTGGCTCCACAGAGAGACGTGGATCTCTGAACCTTTTTGAAATCACAGACCGGGTGGAGATGGGACAGATGGCCTCCATGTTCTTCAATAAAGGTATGAGTTCTTTCTCAAGGTGGGGTGAGGGCAGTCCAACAGACCTTGACAACTAGGGAGGGGGCTGACGGCGTCGGCCAGATCCCAGTGCGTTTGCGAGGCCACCTTGCCGAGAGGCCTGAGCCGCTCTCATTGTTTTCCTGAATCTCTCCCCACTCATCAGCATTAGAAATAGAGAAGCAGCTCCTTGGCTCTTCTTGCTCATAGAGGTCAGGAATCCTAAGCAGCTTTCCAAGGAAGGAAGCCAGTGGAGCTGGCTGGTAGTTTTATGCCTCTTGCTCGATTGCTTCTGACTTGTCTCTCTTTCCTTCTGGACTGTTCAGTCTAGAACAACACGGGACAGCTACCTGTGACAGTGGTAGGATACACCATGCACATGCCTCTGTGTGTGTGCCTGTCTGTGTGTGTGTCTCTCTCTCTCTGTCTCTCTCTCTCTCCCCCTCTCTCCACCAGTGGCCAGCAGAGGGCGCCAGGAGTCCACACACAAGGTTACTGTCTTGGAATCTGTGTCTGATCGTGACCCCTCCTCACTCTACCTGCTCCTTAGCAGGACTGGTTACAGCTGAAAGGATCCCCCCACCCCACCCCCAGCTCAGATGCTGGGTCGCTGGGTGTTCTGTGACAACACTCTATACCTCCCTGGCAAATGTTGTTCTTTGGAAGATGTGCTGTTTAAGGGTATGGTTTTTCAGTACCCAGACCTGTCCGTTTCCTCTTCAGAGACAGTCAGACACATCTCAATAAATCCTGTCTTTGTAAGGATTTTATCTTTGGAAGATCCTCTGCCCTTTGGTCACAGAGGGGTGGCATCTCCACCGATTCTTTCCCATCTCCAGTGTGGCTGCAGTAACTTGGAGCCTGGGGAATTATAGAAACCAGAGTCTTCTCGACTGCTTTTCAGGACATTAAGCATTTGGTTTATCACTGGTGGTGTGATTTGACCGTCCAGTCTGGAATGTCATGATCATCAGCCAATGATTGCCTGAGGGTCTGGTTCCTGCTTCCCTACCAGCCTCACAGAGGCTTCCAGAATTCGTGAAAATCAGACTGGTTGTGTCCAGCCCACTCTGTGATTTTCCTTTGCTCCATTTATACCTCTCCCCATCTCATTAGACGAAGATAAGAGCATAAACATTTCCCCCTGGCAGCCGCACCCAATCCCCCTGCAAACGCAAACTTTGGAGAGAAAACGCACATTGGAGGGAGGACATCCGCCTTTGAAACTTCCTTTCCGATGAGCGTGTTTTACAGTCTGCCCTGACTTCTGTAACAATTCTGGGAACCCGTGGTTTTGGTGTTTTTTTCTCCCCCTCCAGACGAGACTTCTAGTTTACCCAAATCTAACAGAAAAAAAAGGAGCACTTTCATACAAGGGCAGCCTCACACTTAGGGGACACTGTCTCCTCTGCTTAGCGTTTCCCACGCTCGGCACTATTGACACTTAGACTGGGTCGTTCTTTGTTGTGGGGCCTGTCCTGTGCATTGTGGGATGTTAAGCAGCATCCTTGGCCTCCACCCACTAGGTGCCAATAGCACCTGTCAGTTGTGACAACCAAAACATCTTCAAATGTTGGCAGATGTCCCCGGTGAGGATTGTGAGTCAATCACACTCCGGGGGGAAAACCACTGCTCTGTTCTATTCCTAATTCATGGGCAGTTCTATTCCCCTTTGGAAGGACCCCCCCCACCCCCCACAACAAGCCCCCTTGGGGTCCAGGCTCACTTGTGACCAGCAGTGCCAGGCCTCGTCATTGCTGTCTTCTCAGGAAGTTCATTGATCCCCCTATTTTGTGTCTAGTAATGAAATTTATTGATCAGGGAGGGTCAATGGCAGTTTATAACCAGAGCTGGCACCGTAGTCCACAGGCGAGTGGAGGGAGGGTGAGTGGGGGGGGGAGGGCACCACCTCTCTGCAGAGAACATTGGTGTCAGAGCAGAAAGACAGGCTGGGGCACAGGCTGTACCTGGAGCGTGGGGTTTGAGTGACAGCCAGACCCCAGGGGCCACTAAGCTTGGACATTGACTTTGTCTGAGGCCCTCCAGAGTTCTTGCAAGAACCGTATTTTCCTAGTCTTTTTCCCCCAGACTCCTAGGAGCAGAGCTGACCTCAAATAGCCCAGGAGGAACATGTCCCTGGCTTTCCCCTTGGGGACCCCAGAGGCTCTTCAGAGCCACCAGGATTAGAAGGGAACTGTCACTTCATTTTTTTTTTTTCTGTTCTCAGAGAAGCCAGCAGCTTAAGACCAGTGACATCAAAAATGAGCAGTCAGTCTGAACAGGAGTTTGAGACTGGCTGTCTGGGGGCATGACCCTGAGGTTGTAGAGCCCGGATGCTTTTTTTCAGAGCTTTTACACCTGGTCTTTAAAGCTCGAATCACACATGGAATTTAGCACAGGTACAGTTCTCGCTGTACAGGATCGAATATAGTCAGGGACTTGCCAGGGTCAGGAAGCAAGGTCAGTAGCACTGGGGCTAGAGCCTACGTTCCCAGTTCCTGGTTCAGCCCTCCCCCACCCAGAGGAAGAGGGGAGCAAGGTTTGCCTCTGTGGAGGGAGCTTCCAAAGGCAGCGTCCTCCCTTGCAACCATTTTGACCATGAGCTTGTCTTAAGTGCCCCCTCCTACTGCCCCCTCTGTCACCAGCACCCCCAGCCACCTCTTCCCATCCAGGGCTTGGTGAATAGTCAGACTCAGAACGAGGCACTTGGTCTTTAGAAATCAAGGGCTTTTTACCCTCTTGATTTCAGCTTCAGAAGCTGGACCATTTTTTGTTTTGTTTTCCACCAGCCTCTATTGTAGAGTCCTGTGTTTGGCTGCAAAGGGGCCCTGATCCAGGCACACTTGGGTTCAGCCTCCTGACTCAGGGTCCCTCCCCTTCTCCTGCCCAGGCAGCTTGTCCCAAGCATGAACGCCCCTCTGAGCCTCCCCAGCCAGCCCCCGCCTCACACTGCCCTGCATTTGCCTGCTTTCGGAGCGTCTGATGCTGCAGGCCTCATTTAGCCTCACAGGTGAAAGTCCGGGTTGGCTGTGTCTACTGCCGCATCGCAGTGTAACCAATCAGGCAGCACAAGCCACAGGACGCTGTTGTTTTCTTTTTGTAGAAAGTAAACAGCCTGAGAAAGGAAAGCTATGGAAGAGGTAGAGACTTCACCATCAGAAAAGAACATGGGCGTCTCTGTAGCTCCCTGACCAATGACTCTGTTCCTTTCAGTGGGGGTCAACTTGTTCTATTTCTGCATCATCATTTACCTGTACGGGGATTTGGCCATCTATGCTGCCGCCGTGCCCTTCTCCCTCATGCAGGTGACTTGGTGAGTGTCCCCCTTGCCCTGCTCGGCCAGTTGGGCAGAGCTTTTGGTAGAAGCACAACACCAAGCAAACTGTCAGCATCTAAAGGACGGAGATGCCCGAGGCCCTTTTCTGCATGTACTGCAGCCAGCTGTGCACTTTGTCCTTTGGAAACGTGCCCCTTGTCATTGTCCCCCTCCCTGCCCCATTGGGAAGATGACTAGGATTCCCACCAGGGGCTCCTGAGCTGCCAGGACATGGCGCTCTGGGAACAGTGGCACCTGCCCTAGGAGGAGGGGGTGACTCGTGGAGAGTCAGGCTGTCTGGCCCTGAAGCAGTGGCGGTGGGAGCAGAGGCTCAGCGGTGGCTAATAATTAGTAACATTGCGTCCTGTCTGCTTCCAGCTGAGCGGGGGCCACACTGAGCCACTCTTCTCTTTATCAGCAGTGCCACTGGCAACGAGTCCTGTGGTGTGGAGGCCGACACCAAGCACAACGACACGGACCCGTGCTGGGGGCCCCTGCGCCGTGTGGACGCCTACCGCATCTACCTGGTGAGTGGCCTCGCCTCTGCCCAGCCTGGGTGTCTGGGGGCATTTGAACCAGAGAGGAGGGTCTGCACAGCTCCACGCTCTGGCTGGTTACTGGGGCCACAGCCCTGGGCACAAAACTGACCACGTTACTGAGAACGTAGCCCGTGTGTCCCGGTGACCAGGCCTCAGTCGCGCATGACTTACAGCTGGCATCCGGGTCGTTGCCAGCTCCGGGCCCTGAACTCTTGTAAATTTCGCTCGGGGTTTGAGGGGCATCCTGAGCACAGCTCTTCAAGAGTGTCAGGACTAATTTTCCAGAGACTTGCTGCATTTTGACCTTACTCCTGGCCAGCCCCGGAGCATATGGTAGGTGCCGGGCTTCCTGACTGGGCATGCAGGACTGAGCCATCTCATGGTTGGCCCTGACCACACACAGGCTCTCCAGATAGGGAAGGATCAGCCCAGCTCTCTCCCTGTCTTCCCTCCTCCCTGCAGACAAGGGAAGAAGATGAATCTCCAGGCTGTTCTCGGTTGCTCTGTGCCATTGGGGCGGGGAGAGTTGGAGCCGAAAACCACGCCAGACGGGTCTTGGGTAATAAGATACGAAACCAGAGGCAGTTATTTATCTCTGCCTGCTTTGTGGGCGGGACTCAGAAATGCTTCCCTTTCCCTTTTGCGGCATCCATTAATATTCTCTGCCTCCTCTTGGTCCTCCTCAACCCTGACACATATTTAGGTGTGTGAGGTGACACACAGTTTGACACGTGGCCACTTGGCTGCTATGGGGCCGGGAGGCAGGGTTCAGGAGAGAGCTGAGCCTTTCGGGGAGTTGGCCTCCTTGTTATCTGTCCTGGCAAAGGCTTGTGTAGGACCTGCCAGCTGTGTCACCTGGTTTGGAGTTTGTTAACCCAGGGACACCGAAAGGTGGTTTTGCCTTCCCAGTCCTGCCCCGTGGACCTGCCGAAGGAGTCCTGTGGCCCAGGCCACGGGAGAGATTTGTTTTCCACTTCTGTGTTGCTGGAGCAGTCGAATGGTCTGGTGTTTCTCTCCCTCATTCACCTGTGGCTAGAATCATATCTCAGATCCACCCCCCCACTCCTGCCACCCCACCACAGGTCTGGTGGGGATTTGGTAGCAGGTTCATTCCCTGGCACTATTCCCTGCTTCCCCAGTCTGGGGGAGGGGGGGCCGCTGGGAGGGCAGCCCAGCTGAGGCCTGTTAGCCTCTTAGCATTTAAACAGACCGTCATTGATTAAATTAGCCAAAGTGTTAGTTAAATGTAAGGCTCTAGATCTCTAGATCCTAACTGGGTGAAGAAGGAGGTGGAGGAAAGGGTCCAAGAGGCTCAACACAGACACAGGAGCATATCCAGGGCAGAGGCACCAGACCTCAGGTGGGTCTTTCCACGAGAGGCTGTTAGACTTTGTGCTGAATCTACCTGGCACGTCCCCTCCCCAGCAACACAGATACAGAGTACTGGGAATATTGGCTGCTGCCATTTGTCTGGTAAATTATTTAGAAGCGTTATTATTGCCTTATTAAATTGTTCCTTCACTTATTCCTGTAAACCTTCCACATGACGGGAGCCTCCCTCCTTGAATCTCAATAGCTCCCTGACCGAACAGAAGGAGCCGTTCAGGAAAGCAGACAGGCATTAATTACCGCCTTCAAATTTCAGATATTGCACTTATAACTCATAGGGCTGATTGCCACCGGGCCTGCCAAAGCTACAGAGATCGGAAGGGGAGGGTGAGCAGAAGCAGAGCCCGTTCTGTCTCTGTTGTTGCCCCCACCCCCACCCCCCACCTCCCAGTCCACCGCCGGGGGCCTGGGTTTGCTCATTCAGTTCACATGTACTCTTCTGCCTGTTGTCAAGAAATTCAGGGCAGACAGAACTCCGCATTGTCTCAGATGTCATTTTACAACTTTGCGTGTAGCTCTGAAGAACGCACGTCCCAACCCTCAACGCTGGCTGCTGTGCGTCCACCTGCGGGCCTCCCACCCTCAGGGTGCTGGAAGGGGTTTCCTTCCTTGGTCCTGAGCTCTGCTGCAGGTGACAGGGGCATTTCCCCCACCCCCCACCCCCACTCCCAGTCTGACCTACAGGGCTCATCCCTGTGTCTTTATTCCATCGTCATGTGACCTCTTTAGATCATTAGGGAGGAGGGTTGTACTCCTCCCTCCCTGCCCCTCAGTCATTCACGTTCAGGAGATTGTTCATCCCTTCTAGAGACTCCCGTTAGGCCTCTTTCTACCAGCGGTTTCTGATTTTGGCAGCAGCCAGACAGACTTCACCAAAAGATGGGGCAAAGCATCAGGCAGCTTTGAAGCACCCCCACCCCACGCACAGTCACCTTGTCTCAGGTAGACGAGGCACCTACCCGGCCGGCATGTTTCGAAGGGCCTCATAAGAACCGTCTCTTCGTTGCTATTCTGGGATGGTACATCCTGGGAAATAAGGATACAGGCTTTTATTTTGTGACTTAATTTTCAGAAAGTCCTTTGGAAATGATCTCGTCTGTGTCTTCCTAGGAATGCTACTGAAATGCACACACAGAATGAGAATATTTGGGATATTAACTATGCCCAGAGGCCAGCCTGTGTATGGCATCATGATAAGAAGGGAGCTTTCTCCACCGGCGGCCACCAGTCGCCTCCCAAAGCCCTTGACTTTAACAAATGGAAAATTCCTCCTCCCCTCCTGCACCCTGCGACCTCCGTCCACATCCTGTGATTGCCAGTGCAGCTGATATGAGTCAGTCTCTCTCTCTCCTTCTCTGAAGTAGTCACAGAACGGGGTGCTGGGAGGCAGGGGTCCCGTGAGTCACATGTGCTTTCCAGGGGGCGTCCCCACAAGCCACTGCAGCTGGAGCCAGCAGGGAGTGACCTGGGCCATTGCAAGGGCCTGTGAGAATTAACATCAGGACCTGCTGTCAGCTGCTTGGATTCTTAGAACCCCACCCCCCGCCCACCTCCCCTGCCCCTTTGAAGGATCAGTAGGAAAGTGTTGGGTGCCCCAACTCTTTCAAACCAGTAACCTCGCCTCCAGGCTGAGGAGTATCTTGGGATTCTTTCTGCAGAGTTTCTCCGGTTTCACTAGGAAACAAAGTCAGAATTGAGCATTTCATTCTCTCCTGTGCAGTGGGGAGCCAGGGACCAGTGGTGAAGTGGTAGGATTGTGTGTAAATCAGTTCCGTCCAGGAATCCAACCGTCCTGAGTGTCAGGGAGGCAGGACGTATGCTGCTGTCCCCTGGAGTCCAGGCCACTGCCAAGTGCTCGTTTCACTTCCTCGTCCCTGCGGTGCTTCCAGCCTGTCACTCGCACCCCTCGCCCAGGGCCTGGCCCTGTCATTGCCACCGCCTCTAGAGCATCAGGGAAGCCCTAGGGCCACGGTGGGACTCCCCGAGTGCTGAAAGCTCCTCACGTTTCGCAGGAGCAGCCGCTGCCTCTTACAGGTGGACAGATGCTGCTGGGTGACCGGCAGCCCAGCAGGCACCGGCCAGGCAGAGCTGGGAGGGCAGATGGCAGAGCGGAGCTCATCCTGGCTGGAAACTCGGCTACAAACTGATGGTACCAAGTGGGGGCCCCTTGTGGGCTGCCTTGGGACAGGACAAGGTCACCCTGACTCGCCATCTTGCCTTGATACAAGAGCTGTGACATCCACCTCCAGGGCATGGGTGGCCCGGGAGAGAGATGGCAGCCTGCAAGTGCCTGACAGATGACCTGCCGCCCTCTGCCGGACACCCCCTTGAAGAAGTGGGGTGTGCGTTGGGGGCTGAGGAGTTTAGGGAGTTCTATCTGCCGGACTCTTCCTAGAGGAGTAGGTTACCTAGAGGAGTAGGAGAGAGGGAGAGAGAATCCCAAGCAGGCTCTGCACTGTCAGCACAGAGCCCGATACAGAGCTCTGACTCACAACTAACTCACAAGCTGTGAGATCATGAGCTGAGCTGAAATCAAGAGTCAAACGCCCAATGGACTGAGCCACCCAGATGCCTCAATAGTCCCCCCTCTTTTTTTTTTTTTTATATTTTTGTTAATAGCATTTTTTAAATTGTTTTTTTAATTTAAATCCAAGTTAGTTAACATATAGTGTAATAATGATTCCAGGAATAGAATTTAGTGATTCATCACTTACATATCATACCCAGTGCTCATCCCAACAAGTGTCCTCCTTAATGCCCATCACCCGTTTAGCCCATCCCCCCCACCCAACACCCAGCCAGCAACCCTCAGTTTGTCCTCTGTATTTAAGAGTCTCTTTTGGTTTGTCCCCCTCCCTGTTTTTATCTTATTTTTCCTTCTCTTCCCCTATGCTCATCCGTTCTGTTTCTTAAATTCCACATATGAGTGAGATCCTGTGATATTTGTTTTTCTCTGCCTGACTGATTTTGCTTAGTGTGATACATTCTAGTTCCATCCGCATTGTTGCAAACGGCAAGATCTCATTCTTTGTGATCACCAAGTAATATTCCATTATATATACACATATCACATCTTCTTTATCCATTCATCAGTAGGTGGACATTGGTGCTCTTTCCATATGTTGGCTGTTGCCCATAGCGCTGCTATAAACATGGGGGTGCATGTGTCCCTTCAAGTCAGCACACCTGTATCCTTTGGATAAATACCTAGCAGGGCAACCTCTGGGTCATAGGGTAGTTCTATTTTTAATTTTTTGAGGAACCTCCATACTCCCAACAGTCCCTTTTTTAAAACCCAGTGGTCTCTTCCTAAAACAGTACCACTCAAGGGGTAAATGTCCTCTTTGTGAGGAGGTGGCAAGGGGAGTGAGGTGCCCACTAGCAGTACCAGGCCTCAGCCGGCCCTGCCTCCCACGGCGTTGGTGAGTGTGTGTACTGTGTCACCACTTACTTTCTGATGTGGCCCTCCCAGCCGCACAGTGAGGCATCATCCCACTTTACAGCAGAGAAAACTGACATGTGGGGACAGTGACTTCCCCTGGGCCGCAGGCCTGAGGCAGGGACAGGAGCCTGGCTCCTGGGGTTCCCGTCCCCATCCTCCAACCCTGGAAACAGGCTTGCTGGGCTTGCACGCAGCCCCACCATGAGGCCCGGGAGGAGGGGCAGGTCGCACCCGTCTGTCAGCCCTTGGAGCTTGACGTTTACAGAGGGTTGCGGGCGACGCTGTCCAGGCGGGTGTGTGTTCAGTGATCCGTGTGTGTGTGCGCCCTGCCTGTCTGCCTGATGGATTTGCTGCCTGTCTTACCGCCCCTCGCTCCTAGATAGTAGAGCGGACTTCTCACACTCAAGGAGCTCTAGAATTGGACGCGTCTTCCCAAGGACGATTCCTGTCCCTGCCACAGCCTCTTTCTGTGTTCTTTCAGCATCAGCCACTGTGCCCTGGAGCTGTGGCATCTGCTAATAAGTGGGTCACCTCTGCCATCACTTGAATATGTATTCTTACCAATTCTGGGGCAGGAGGTGGCCTAGAGGCCTTCAGGACCAGCGAGGAAGAAAGTGAGTGTGGGCTAGCAAGGTTTCACAGCAGCAGTGACTCAACAGGACGTGGGGACTCTCGGGAACACTGCCGTACCCCTCCAGAGGCACCTCCATGCGCCCCAGAGCACAGTCCCAGTCGGATGTGGTATGGGTGCTGCCCCCGGATTTGCCACCGTCAGGAATGTGGGATGGAATTCAGCAGTCAGCTAGGAAGGGTGGCGCCCGAGGGCTGGCGGGAACTGACAGGGCAGATGAGCTGTCTTTAGGGCGGGCCTCACAGGCTGGCTGTGTCTGGAAGCGGAGAGCAGGGTGCTAAGCCCACAAATGGCCTGATGACAGTTTCCCTTCTCTGGGCCACACTGCCCTCCTATCTGACACACATGAGTTGGGGACTCGGTAACGGGCTGAGAGGAGATTCCTGGCTGTGTGGGGTTGCTTACGGGGTCTGGAACATCAGAGTGCCTCCTTGGTGGGATGGTGACCGTTTGGCGACCACCAGGGAGACCCATCCTTTTTTCCCTTTTCTTCCTCCCCTCAGTGTGCTCCTTTCCTCTTCACTCAGTCCGGAGGCTCAGAAAGGTCCATTTGCTTGACCTCTCGCACTTTCTCCCCACTCACTCGTGGGAAGCTGCCAGTCTTACTGGGCACCCCCTGCAGGTGCAGTGAGCGGGGTAGCCCTGGTGACCCGGGCCTGACCGCGCTCCGGAAGCTCGGCTTGGTGCTGGTCTGCAGCGTCTTCGGCCAGCTGTGGAGTGTCTGCTTGAACCTCTGGGCGGACTCCTGCCAGAGGGCACGGTCTCCCCCACGTGCTGAGCCTCTGCTTTCAACCCGTGATGCTGAGGCTCAAGGAAGAATGAATGGATTTCTGCCCTATGCCCCAAGAATGTGTGTGCCCACAGTCCAGACAGGAGCTGGGGCTCTAATGTTGAGGGAATTCTGACTTCACACGAGCACTGGTGCTCACGTTGAAGTGACTGACTTTAAAGGATTAGCTTGTCTCTCTTTTTCAAGGAAATCAATAACACAGGGACAGGCCTGTCTTTTTCTTTCTCTCTCTCTCTCTTTTTTTTCTAGGGAGCTGTCTCTATATCTCATCCCGGGAATGGCCTCTTGTTTTTTGGTGTTTTCCATCCCCCTAGTCTAGCCCTTTCTAAATGAGATTCATATTGTGCTGTCACTCATCCCATTACTGGGTCTCTCAAACTCCTGCCAAGGGACCCCGTGAGCCCCCCAGCACCCCACCTGTCACCCACGGCCATTGCTGCCTGGGTGCAGCCTCCGGCCCATCCCCAGTGCCTGCCCAGCCGCTGCCCAGTATGGCTCCAGACCATGGTGATCGCTGCCCCCTGCCCCACCCCCAGCACGTTTGGGTGTTTGGCCCAAGCTTCCTCCCCCAGCTCAGTGAGAGGATTGTTGTTTTTGTCTTTAATGCGCTCTCAGGGACGTGGGTTTTGTCGGCTGGCTTTAAGCCAACCATCCATCACCCCCACGTCCCGCCTCTGCCACAGCCAGCACGTGACACTCCAGGTGAGGGGATGACACCTAATGCCCAGCACTGCCTCCTCTGCGCTCCCCGTAAAAATACCAGGTGATGGGGGTTTGGATCACAAGATGGTGGGACTAGCTACTCCTGGACGGTCCCCACCATCCCTTGCCCAAGCCTCAGAGGCTGCTCGTTGCCATCGGTAGGGGTCCTGCGTTCTCTGTCCTCTTGGGTGAAGGGAACTTGCATCCTAGCTCCTGAGCCAAGTGAACTGCCCAGACCCCCCTGGTCACAGTGGTAGTTTGCGTGTCTCTCTGCCCCTGTTAGGGCGTCCCAGGTCTCTACCCCTGTATCTGTTGTCTGGGAAGTCACAAATACGTGCTTACAAACACCGCTTGCCCAGAGCAAGCTGCTTTGACTCCTGGGCACATGGGCAGATGTCAGACTGACTTGCCTAGATTCTTGTCCTTCTACCCTGCCCCATCCTCAGTTCAACCAGGGAGGTGCTTTGGGATGGGGTGGGGGGGGGAGTCATCCTGTGTGCCATAACCTGGCCACCCCACCCTCACATACTCAGCTCCTAAGAAACCCCACTATCCAAAAGTCCAAAACAAACTGGGGGGGGGGGGAATTATTTATTACAAAGTGCTCCCTTATTGTACAGAAGGACTCGCTGCAGGTTTCTCTTGAGTACTTGGTTTTCCTAGTGTGTGTAAAATGTCATTCTGTGAAAACTAAGTATTTAGAAATAGAACTTTTAGAAGCCTGTCTCTTGTAAAGGGAGTATCCACGTGGTAACGTGCAAAGGTGCAGCAATCCAAAGCCCGGTGCTTGTGGAAGCAGGCAGACGTGGGGTTGGGGTGGACGTGAGCAGTCCACCTATGAGAGAGCTGGGGCTGTGCGCACACACACACACACACACACACACACACACACACAGGCTGGGAAGCTTCGCAGGGCTTATAAGTGTATACCCACAGCCTGCACTCCTGCACAGGCCAATTTGGTTGGGAAACTTCCAAATAGGTCTCCATGGGGAGTGTTCATCCCCGCTGGGGACCTTCTGCACTGTGCTTTTTCAGGACCATTTTATCCACACTCCATGCTGATCCCAGGCAGCCTGAGCTTGGGCTTGAGCGCACCTTCTCTGTGAGTAGCATGAGCAAGAATGGACACCTGGCTCCTCGCTCCGCAGGTGTCCTGGGCCGACCCTGTCACTGACCCCTGCGTGTGTTTTAATCCGTTCCCCTCAAGCTGCTCCGGACTGACCCCAAACACTGCAGCCCAGGCCGCCTCCGTGCTCCACATCCCCTCTGCTTCCCTTTCTGGACAAAGAACTAACAGTGACTTTGTATTCTCTGAGGAAACGTCCTGGTTGATTTCATACCTCCCACTCCCCTCCTGCCCCCTTTCCATCCCATTTCCCCCAGAAGTACAGGGAAAAAACTGCCATCTAGAACCCAGCAGCCCGCCAGTGGTTTCAGAGGAAGATGGAATGTTCTTGAATATTTTGTGCTAACTAAACTGGAAAGTGTATGTGCCAAACCGTTTCCACCTCCCGTCCTGTGTCTGTGTCTCTCTGATGCTTTTGTTGCACAGAGAACCCTGGTACTCGGGACAGCCCTGCTGAGGTTCGTGGGGCTGTGCCTGCCCCCTGAGTGACGCTCACTCTCTGTTACAGGGTGTCTGTTGTGAGCAGAATCTGGTGTCTTTCTAAATAGCGCCCCAGGGCCCCACCAGTAATTGTTTAATTAAATAAAGCACTCATTCTAAAGTAATAACCGCGCTCCTCTGTGTTGCCGGCATCCCAGCCAGCGGCGCTAGCCGCGCAAGCTGCCGAGAATAAAAGTATCTGTGGACACGTTCTCCAGACCGTAGGGCAGCCCAGCAGAGAAAAGCAGGAGCCAAGGAAGCCCAGAGGGTTTGCAGCCAGCAGAGAGATGCCTATGGCCCGGGCATGATGGGCATCAGGGGAGCTGAACAATTAGGGTGCATATTAATGATGACATCTGATTAATTAGCATGAGCCCTGGCTGTCTCATGGGTTGGCTGAGAGCAGACCAGGTACATTTTAATAAGCCTTCAAGTGCAAAGGGAGGTGCCGACGAGCGTGTTGCTGAGCAGATGCTTCGTGGTGAGTGTGAATCTGGAAGGAAGGGTCACAGAGCGCAGCGGGGCACAGTAAGTTTGGCTACAGGAAGAACCTCATCTAGCTACCGATTGAGACGTTCTCTGAAAACCTTGACAAGAGGAGGCAAGACGCTGCCTGGCCAAGTGCTGGATGCCGACGGGGACTGAAAGGCCCCTGCCAGTCTGTGATGTGCACCCCCCACCACTGTAGGGAGGCTTTGCTCCACCCATGAGCCCCTAAGAACACTGTCCAGCTCTGTGCCTTCCCCCAGGTCAGGAGCCTGAGCCTGAACTCTGTCTCAAAGTTTGGTTCCAGGAACCAACTTCAGGTACTTGTTAAAAATACACATTCCTGGGTCCTGCCCCAGGCCGAATGTAGCAGATCTAAGGCTACAGGGCCCAGGAATCTGCATTTTCAACCAGTTCTGCAGACAAGTCTGTGCATTCTCCCCTTTGAGAAATTCTACTGGCAGAGGACCTGTCACAATGGTAAATGGTCTTGCCAGCCCCCAGTGTCCCGGGGAGAGGCCTGCTCTGCTCTGGTCGCCCAGGCTACAGCAGTGGAGGCAGTGGTCAGGGACTTCATGTGCCTTGCCTCTTCCAGGGAAAGACGATGGCCACACGTCCACAGGTCTCCAGCCTGATGTCACAAGTGACATACTGGAGTTGATGACTCACACACTTCCATGCAGACAGGGAACAGCATCACCCCTCTGATCAGACTGTTTTTAGACTCCGGGTGTCCCCGGGAGAAAAGGGCTCCAGCAGCATCCCTTTGCTAGTGGCTTCTTTGTTGATCCCGGGGCCAGCAGATTCCCCTGGGTCCCTATGGATGGTGCTCTCAGCTTCCTCTTAGAGCCCATAGCATGCCAACCCCATGGAGAGGCCTTTACTCTGACCATCGACAAGGGGGGAAGCTGGAGATGTTAGTGTGATTTCTTATACCCAATTGGACAGAGCTTGTTAGCCAGCTTGATGCCCTGTCTCCCCTCCTTCCCCACCTCCAAGGTTACTCAGTGTCGGCAAAGAATCCTGCTCCCTAATCTGTCTATTTCGAGGTCTGACGTCAGCAGAGAAGGGGTGGAGCCAGCTTGGCCTGTGCTCCTCTCTGCAGGGCTCCCATGTTCTGGGCACCTGACTTCCTTCCCTCCCTCCCCTCCAGCTCCAGCACAGAGCATTCCCACCACCATCCGCTCTTCCCACACAGAGACAAGTGGGAAGAGTGGAACGGGGAAGGGAAGGCGCCAGGAGCACCCGCAGCCGTCACCTGGTGCCTCTCGTCGAGTGCCACACGAACGCCAGGCAGTTGAGGTGGCAGAGGGCAATGGCTCAGCCTCCTCATGTCCTCAGGACAGGGACACCCAAAGCAGTCGGGTTCTAGCTCGTTACTAGAGGCGCTAACAGCTCTGCGTTAGCTCAGCTCTAACGTCCACGAGGTGCATGTACCAGCCAGTGAAAGTCAGCTTAACTCCCAACAGAATCAGGTGGTTGGGGGTGTGGGTGCTTTTCTCCAAAAAGAGAGAGACTCCCATCTCTGTCACTCGCCACAGAGTCCACCTGTTCCCCTCGAGTCCTCTTGCTCTTAGGACCAGTTGACCCCCAGCCTGGCCCTGACAGCTCTTTCCAGGCCCTGGGTCACGTGGCCAAGCCAGACACGTTTCTCCAGCTTTCTCACGCGTGAGGCAGAGCACAGCCCTGGGGGAAGTAGTGCCGTAGACCCGTCATCTCCCCTTCCCTGACATCCAGCGTAAACATACCGAGACCCAGAGCAGGTCTTGAATCTCCGTGGAGAGATTTCAAGTGGCTAAAAAGTGAGAACCGGCAAACCAAGCCTGCAGTGAAGGAGAAGTTAACATCTTGGCATCTGCTCACTCACGCTGGCTCCCGAGAGGCTCACCAGAAGGGCCTAGGTGGCACTGTTACCCATTTAGTGCCGTGGCCCACTGGCCAGGATATCCCTGCTGTGCCTTCTGTGTTCTGCCCCCAGAACTTACAGTTCAAATGAGTACAGTCCCTTTTAAGCCTTGTCCCATTAGGACAGAGAAGAGTCTTCCCCGGGGCGCTCAGGGGAGCCTGGAGCCGGGGCGCAGGAGGCAGTGCTCAGCCCCAGCCCCAGCCCCAGCCCCGCAGTGCTGGCCCAGCCACCTCTAGGCATGAGGATTGCCCCAAGGCCATGGAGCTTTTCTGTTGTTTTATTCTCCTAATGTTAGTTGTAGGTAGACGTGGCTGTCCTTTCCCAGCTTAAAGCCTGTTCAAACTTCCTCTCCACAAGGCAACAGTTACACTCCTTTATGTGATGTGGTCTGCTCCATTCTCCTTCTGGAACCTTCTCTCTCACCTCTGCCCCACACTCACCGGCCATTGTCCTCCAGAGACGCTGGGTGCTTACATGACTCCATGCCCATCACGTGCCTTTCCCTGGCTTCAGAGTCTGACAAGCACTTATTCATTGGAAGCTGCACTCCAGTGTCTCCTTTGAAGTCATGTGGCCATTACTCTCCCCACCCCCCAAACTGCTGCCGTGGCAATAATTGGACTTTTGTGTGTATTCAGGTACTGGGTCTCACTGTAAGCATCTCGAGGTCAGGGCTGTGCTCGATCCACACGTCTGGAGCCAGCATGGGCCTCACAGAGGGCAGTTGCTCTGTGAACATTTGAATGAGCGAGAGCACTCAGGTGCGTGGGGCCACTGCTGGGTCTGTGGCCAGCACTGGCCCAGTCCCTCCATAAGCCCTTGGGGCTACTGATGCCCATGGCTCATCACGGCTGGCAGCCACCACTCCCGCCAGAAATTCCACACCCAGCGGGCTTCTCCTTTCCCAAAGGCGCGGGTCAGCTTCTGTGCCTCGCTGCCAGGACAAAGCGACCCCTCAGCGTGGCCTTAGGGGCACCCTGTCTTTGGGGACTGAAGGCAGAGGGGGACAATCAGGAGCTGTCCACATGCCAGGAGGTCTAGGGTGGCTCACCCATCACCGCCACCTCCTCTTTGGCGCCTGGAATGCAAGCAGTGAAGTGTTGGGACGGTGCCAGCTCCAGAGGCAGGTCTGTTTCTCTAGGCAGAGCCCCCAGCCTTCCTCCCGCACCCCCTCTGTCCCACCTGCCTCCTTGTCATCACTGTCCTTAAAGCCCTCCCAGTCCAAGGTCAGGCCTCTCCACCTTCTCACCTGGGCAGGTGGGTGCGGACCCATCTCTCTCGTGCTCGTGAGAAGCCACGCTGCCCTTAATAAGCCCGGATGGTGTGTGATCATTAAGTGAGTGACTGTGTGGGTTTTCCACAATATTTGTCTTTCCTCCCCCCAAACCACAAGGGTTGCAGTTCTGGCACCAAATCCTTGGAACTCTGCCCACCCCCAGGCACCATCTGGCTTCTGAGCTGAGGAAGAGACAGCACAGGCATGCAGGCCTGTCCTCCAGCGGGGCTGAGGCGAGCAGCGGCCGGGCCAGGCTGACCCCACTGGACCGGACCGGCCCTCTCCCCGCCCCCCACCCAGGAGGCAGCTTTGCAGGGGCGGGGGGGGGGTGCGGGTGTGGAGAGACTTTCTCTAGGGCATAATCAGGGGAGGCAGTAAGTGTCCTAAAAAAGGGGCCCGGCCTTGAGTACACACAGCCTGAGTTCTGATGTGATCGTTGCTGTGAGGTCTAGACAAGCTGTTTTGCCCCCCTTTTCCTCAGTCTTCTGGAGGGGAGCCAGTAACCAATTCACAGGGTGTCGGGGTCAGGAAGAGGTCTTCGATGGAAGCTGCTGTTGTGTGAGCACCCAGGATGTGTTCAGTGGTGGCAGTTCTCTCGCCTTCAAGGAAAAGCCTTCTCTGGGTGACGGGTCAGCCTCCCGGGACATATCCAAAGGCTCCGGTGTGAGAGCACCCTTTCCGTGGTCACGCCGTTCCCCCTGCCAACAGCATCCCCTCCAAACCCGGTTCCCGACCATCTCCCAACGAGGGGCTTGGGCCGAGGCAGGGGACACCTGACCAGGTATGTGGGGCTTGTCCCAATTCCAGAGGCTGGGGCAGGGGATCACGACGCAGTGGTGGAGACAGATGCCTGAGAGCCACGGCATGCCTTCTAGAAAGATGACCGTCCAGTGGCGGTCACAGCACGTGAGTCGTTTCCCGGGGGGTGCACAGCCAGGCCTCCCGGTACTGAGGGAGCCCTGCCGTGGGTCGTGACCTTTCTCTCCCAGGTAGCTCTTTGAACCACACGTCTTCAGCACAGAGTTCAGCAGCCAGGCTCCTCAGTGAGACATCATGCTGCTTGACGATTGAAACTTGGAATGAGTTTCTTGATCTTTGTTTTTCGCCATCTATGGGTTCAGGAGGAGATGCGTTTTTTTTTCCTTCTCTTTCTTTCTTTTGCCTCCCAGAGGGAAAACCGTAAACACAGGTTACAGACCTCAGGTCCCTAACTAAGAATTTCTATTTCATCGAAGCAGGGCAGGGGCTGTTTAGGGCAGAGGGTTCAGAGAAGGACGTTATCTGGGTCCTTTTCTGCATCTGCCTTATTTCCAGTTGCTTTGAGAAAAAAGCCGAAGATTTGGAGCAGGGGACATGGAAATGCTTTCAACTGTCAGTCACAGGCGGCTTTTCACTTGGTGTGTTTGGGGACTAACCCGGAGCAGGAAGTGCCTTGTGAGCACCCTGGCTGTCTCCAGGCTGACAGTACTGGGAACCCAGGGAACAGCGTCACCCAGGCTCCTCAGGTGTTGGCCAGGGGTGGTCCAGGGGTGCTGGGGACAGCCCTGTGTGCCCGCCCTCGGAGCTGGCGTGGAAGGTCCTGTCCCGGAGTGCTCGTCCTTTGCAGCCTGTGTTGTGGCTGTCACTCTCCTGCTGGCCTCCAGCAAGCCATTCCCTGAGCTCTCAGTCCGGAGCTTCTCCTCTGTTCTCTTCCGTGCCGGCCCCAGCATGCCTCTGGGAGGGGGCATGCTGGGCTTGTGACAGCTGGAGCTGTCTGCGTGTGCAGCCTTGGGAGCAGCGCCCCCATCCATGGTTTCTCCTGGAAGTCATTCTCCCAACCCCCCACCCCCATATCGAGACAAATCCTGTTTCCCCAGTATTTCAGCAAAGGTTGTTCAGGTGTGACCTCACTGGCCAGCCTCCTGCTCTGCGGGGAAGGTGCCCCAGAGTCTCCCCGTCTTCTCAGTTGACCAGCAGAGGGACAAGGCTTTCCTCCTGATCCTGGTCTGATCAGCTGCGGTGTCGGTTTGGTTACCTGCCTCTGTCCTGTAGCTCAGGGGCCGCGTGAGGACGCCCTGAAGAGTCTTTACCTTTGGGCCCGTTATTGCCTTTGCTTGGGGCCCGGCATCTTCCAGCAAGTACACACTTGACTTTTGCAGGTATTGCGTGTCTCCACACTCACTCATTCTGAGTGGGGCTGACTTGTTTGATGGGAGTGGACTTGGTTTTCTGCTGCAGGGTGTCGTGAGGTGATAGCCGGAGAAGAGCGTGTGCTCTAGGAACACACACTGTTTTAGAGTCCTTGGGCATCAGCTCTCCATTTTTATTTTCAGGCATTACCTGAGTCTGCAATCTCTCGATCCCTTCTAGGTGAGGGTTTGGGAGGGTGGGGTGGCGCAGGGACAGTAAGATGCAGCACGTTCTGGGGGGGGGGGGGGGGTTGGGCCGACGCGCATCTGTGCTGTGGGTGGCCAGGTGTGCTGAAAGAGGCATCCGGCCTCCAGCTGGCTCCATGACTCGTTCTCCACAGAGTAGTGGTTGGGCGAAGGTTGGCCGCATCCCCATTGTGGTTGGGCTGGTGTCTGAAATGCAGCAGCCCGTCCCAGGAGAGCCCTCTCCCCCAGCGAGGCTCCACAGGTGCTGCTCTGGGCCAGCCCCTCACGGAGCTGGGCCTTCGGAAAGTGGCCGCTCGGAGTTTCACGTGAAAACACCGATCCTTCTGTGGAACCCAGACGCCCTCCTCTAGATGGTGCGTCTCATCGCAGCGTTTTGGCAAGTGAGCTGTGATAATGGTTCCCTGGGCTTGACCACCGGGGCCTCTGCCTGTTGTCAGGCGCTCTCCGTCCTCTGCGTGATGGCTGATCCTTTCTGTCTGGTTCGGAAGAACTTGAACTCCCCCACAGAGGATTTGGACCATTACTAAACTCGGGCACAGGTGATGGAAGTCCATTAGGAGTAGTAGTGACCTGACGTTCTTTGGCTGGAGGTCCTCACTCGGGCTCTGTTTGCAGTCCCCCACCTGGGGTGTCTGGTGGACTGATAAGCGTGGGTGCAATAACACGGTTGGGTGCCGATACTCTTGGGGTCAGATGGCCAGTGCTGATGTTTGTTGAACACCCGTGCACACGTGATGTGCTTTGAGAAGTTCATTAACGCTCCAGGGCCTCAAGGTTAGCCAGGGCAGTGTCAGGATGCGAACACCTGCCCTGCGCACGTGGCCCTGAAACCTGTGGTCCCCCCCGGCGGTCCCTCGCTGACTCCAGGCTCCCCTCCTTTTTGCGGATAAATCTCCAGACATTGTCGTTCAAGTTGAGAAAATAAAAACTCCCAAACCAAAATGTTCACAGCCACTTGAGAAATAAAAATAGAATCCTTGAACATTTCTTCACGCACTTCAAGGACGCCTGGAAAGTTCACTTCCCGTTTAGGGATGGGTTCATGCTGTGTTCTCATTAACCCCAATTAACTCTTAACCCCTAGCACCCTGGAACGAAGACGGCCCTGTAAGCTGGGCGTTCATTTCTTTTATCATTAGAGATAGCCTCCGGGATCAGTCCAGAGCTCCGCCGTGCCCCCAGCGTGGCCCTGCCTTTGCCTGAGCCAGCAGTCCTGAGCCCTGCTCATGCCAACACCACGCCCCTGGTCAGCCCTGCGTGTTGAGGGCAGACCAGGCAGTATGTCACCATTCCCCTTCAAGACTTGTTACTTGTCACTCCTGCCACACTAACAGAGAAATCAAGCCCCCACCCACCTACCCCAAATGCTAGACCAAAAAGGCTCCAGATGGATCAGCTAGTCTTTTATGTTGAAACTCTGGGAGCTTGGGGTCCCCTGGGTGGCTCAGTCGGTTGAGCCTCTGACTCTTGGTTTTGGCTCAGGTCATGATCTCACAGTTCATGGGTTTGAGCCCCGCATCAGGCTCCACACTGACAATGCAGAGCCTGCTTGGGATTCTCTCTCCCCCCACCTCGCTCTCTGCCCCTCCCCCACTCATCCTCCTTCCGTCCCTCTCTATCCCTCCCCCTCTCTAAATAAATGAATGAAACAAACTCCGGGAGCTGATGGGTGAAGTGCAGAGGAAGCTGCTGATACCTGAATCCTCGTGGAAGCTCTATCTCACTGCCCTGTGGGAGCTACAAGCAGATGAGCCCCAAAGACCTCATTTTTTTTATACTAAATATAATTTATTGTCAGACTGGTTTCCATACAACCCCCAGTGCTCATCCCAACAGGTGCCCTCCTCAGTACCCATCACCCACTTTCCCCTCTCCCCCAGCCCCCATTAACCCTCAGTTTGTTCTCAGTATTTAAGTCTCTTATGGTTTGCCTCCCTCCCTCTCTGTAACTTTTTTCCCCCTTCTCCTCCCCCATGGTTCTCTGTTAAGTTTCTTTCTCAGGATCCACATATGATTGAAAACATATGGTAACTGTCTTTCTCTGCCTGACTTATGTCACTCAGCGTAATACCCTCCAGTTCCATCCACGTTGCTGCAAGTGGCCAGATTTCATTCTTTCTCACTGCCAAGTAGCATTCCATTGTATATATAAACCACGTCTTCTTTATCCGTTCGTCAGTTGATGGACATTCAGGCTCTTTCCATAATTTGGCTATTGTTGGCCCTCACTTTTAAAGGAACTAAATAACCCTGCAGGCACTCGGGGAACTGGCCCATCTAGCAGGTCTCCCGGCCTCCACCTTGTCCGTATTTGTAGGAGCCTCAGCCAGGTTGCCCCACCTCCCTCAGCTCCATGGTTCCTCTCGACCCCAGGAGCCAGAGAACACCGCAGAAGCATCACCTTCATGCTTCGCTGGAACTGCTGGCTTCCTTGACCATTTGGCCTTCGTCCCCTCGGGATGCTGCCCCTTTGCTTATGTCTGGGTCAGGGGACAGAGCCCTCCCCGGCCGGATCGACAGTCAGCTGTCTGCTTCTCTGCTAGGTTTCCTCCCCACCCCTTGTCACAGGAGGTAATTGGTGCATCCATCTTTGTCCCGTGGACTTGCTCAGAGGTTCTTAGGACATTTGTTCTGTATGGTGGCCGTCGCTTCAGCACCTTGTTCTCTCCTGTCTTCCCTTTCCCCCCTGAACAACACGCCCTCTCCCCCCACCCCCCGCCCCTGCTCTTGTTTGGAGGGGAGTGAAGTGGACTAGGGGTGCTGTTGAAGTTCACCCAAGTTTAAGTTCCGATCAGAAGCTGCGGTCCGCCGCGCCTCTTCCCAGCAGGAGAAGAAGTGACAGCAAACAGGATGTGGGGCTTTAATTTTGTTTTGTAAGAGAAGGACTGGTGAGTAGCCATCTGTGACAGGCAACTCTGAGTCTGCAGTCTCCCAGAGGTGGGCAGGGAATGAGTCGTTTCCTCGACGACCTTTAGGTTTCTGGCATAGGTTTCTTCTCGGATGTTACCCCTTCTGAGGGGCCAGGCAGATTCACAGAGTGGTCACAGCCCCCTGGGATCCGAGCCCCTTCATTGCTGGGGTCCAGGGAGGTGTGGCTGACGGAGGGCAGCCGAGAGCCCTAGGCTCTTCTCAGAGGGGCCTTTTCTCCTTGTTAGGGCTGAATATCCTTCTCTTTTGAAACCAGTGGGTACTCTCAGAGCAAACACTGTTTTAATTTGCTCTTCCTAAATCAGAGTATGTTGATTTCACAGCTCTTTGGGGAAGATAATTTTTTTTTTCCCTGACACCGTAAACCGCTCTCAGGCAGAGGGGGGTTACTTGCCCGCCCGTGCGCCGTGCACTCTGCTCAGATGCTGCCAGTGGCAGGAGGGACCGGTGGAGGGTACAAGGCAAGTCAGCAAGGCTGGGGTTGCCTCTTCTTCCACTGCAAGGTAACACCTGTCCACCAGCCGCCGCCTCCTCCAAATTCACCATATTCTGCAGATGCTCACTGGGCATCTCACGTGTGCCAAGCCTTCCTAGGTATTGGGGCGAACAGGGACACAGTCCTTGCCATCATGGTGCTGGTACTCTGCCGGGGATGGGGGCGATGTGTGCACAAAATCAACCCATGAGAAAGGAGAAACTCAGAACCTACCAGAATTCGGTAATGTGGTACTGACTGTGCATTTGGTAATCCAGGCAAGGGCCCCAGGGAGGAGGAACTTGTGGAGGAGACTGGCCCCCCAGCAGAGCTTCGAAGGTGATGGGAGTGAGGGAGGTGGAAAGGGGAGTTCTGTGCCAGCAGGTGGAATCACGAGGGTAAAGGCATGAGGCTGAGTAGTGTGATGTGGGGATAGGAGGTGCTGGAAAGACAGCCCAACAGGATGCGGCGTGCAGGGATCGCAGCGGTTGGGGGGGACAGGGTCAGGAGACTTCCGCTCCTCACCCCCCCCCACCCCCACCGCTTTCATACTGTCTGCACACCTCCCTGGTCCCTCAGCCCCCTCATCGCTAAAATGAGGCATCGTCACCTGCCTGGTGACCTCACGGATGGCCGGGAACAGGACACGAGACCGCACGTGTGAGCACTTTGTTTTTTGCTGTTGTTTTTTTAATGTTTATTTTTGAGAGAGAGAGAGAGAGAACGCAAGCAGGGGAGGGGGCGGAGAGAAAGAGAGAGGAACAGAGGATCAGAAGCAGGCTCTGCGCTGACAGAAGAGAGCCCAACGTGGAGCTCGAACTCACGAACCGCGAGATCCTGACCTGAGCCGAAGTCTGAAGCTTAACCGACTGAGCCACCCAGGCGCCCCCACGTGCGAGCACACTTTGCAAAGCGCCACGAACCTGCGGCATCAGGGAGTGACATCTCACAGGGCAGTGCGGACATGAGGCAGCGGTTGACGGGACAGAACACGGCAACCAGATGCAGGAATGGGCTTTTGAGTGGAACCAGCAGCAGCTTCCAACATCCACGTGGTTTCCCTGACCAGCTAACCCTGCAGAGGATTTGGGCCCGGGGAGATGGCAATCAGGCTGCCGTGCTTTTGTGCTCCTGCACCGACGCACCCACTCCTGCCTCCCCGTCCCATACACTTGGCAAAGGACATGACCTGCAGCCAGTCCTGGGCTCGTTCTGTGGGCAAAACAAGGTGGAGTTGTGTCAGGGGAGCCTTTCCTCTGTGAGTGGGTTGTGGAGTTAGAACTCAAGACAGCAGAGGCAGGCGGTGAGTGTGGCTCAGCCTCGGCCGCTCCGACTCGAGGGTTTCTGAGGCAAAGACCCGCTGTCTTGAGTGGCGGGTGTTTTCTCCCATTCCGTGGCTGAGGCCTGGCTGCTCAGATAGCTCCGAACCACTCCCAGCAGGACGGTGGCGGCCTGAGGTAGCGGGTAGCCTTCAGTTCCCGGACGCCAGCCAGCTCGTGCGGGCATGAGCATCTGGGCTTCGGGGACTCAGCAGAGCCACCGTCCTGTGCTGGGAATCCCTAAGTGCAGCCCACACCAGCCTTTCCCACGTCCCTCAGACTGTTTTGTTTTTTTTTTTTTTTTAATTTTTTTTTCAACGTTTATTTATTTTTGGGACAGAGAGAGACAGAGCATGAACGGGGGAGGGGCAGAGAGAGAGGGAGACACAGAATCGGAAACAGGCTCCAGGCTCTGAGCCATCAGCCCAGAGCCCGACGCGGGGCTCGAACTCACGGACCGCGAGATCGTGACCTGGCTGAAGTCGGACGCTTAACCGACTGCGCCACCCAGGCGCCCCCCTCAGACTGGTTTTAAGGAGGGGATTCCCTTCCCGCCTCTCGCAGGCCGAGGGCTGGGTCTCTATTCCCTGGTCCTTGGGTCTCATTTCTGGAGGAAATGTGCCGCCTCCTGCCAGCCCGGTCCTCTGGGGTGTGCACAGTCGGGTCAGCCCTCCTGTGGGGGGCACCGTGCCCAGCACTGTGGGAACGTGGATGTGCAGGAGCGGCAGCTGCTACCCTGGCGGAGCCAGAGAGGACCCCTGGGGGAGGAGGCATGGCTGATTCCAGGGAGGGGAAGCGGAAGACAACAGCTGGGAGCAGGAGTGGACTTTGGACTGGGACCAGGAGTAGAACTTTGGCCAGCAGAAGCGGAGCTTGCCGAGCAAAGGCCCGACGGCTGGAGGCTCTGGGCACGTCAGAGACTCGCAGTGCAGCCTGGGACTGCTGGCTAATAGGTTCTGGGGGCAGTGTCTTCAGAGACAAGGTTGAAAAAGATGGCCGGAGCCAGATCATGGGCCACTGGACTTTGTCATCTCCAAAATGACAAGCCCTTGAGAATTGCACAAGAAAGATGCAGGTGTGGCTGGGGCTGAGTGTGGGAGATGACACTGGCACCAGCTGGCTCTGGGCCCAGGAGGGAGAGGACAGGGTCAGAAGGATGGGGCAGATTCCCCGAGGGATCGTCCTGAACTCTCCCCAGCCCTTTGCCTACCTGATTCCTCTTACTTTAGGTATCGTTTTTGTCTGCGACGTTCACCTTGGTGCCCCCACCACAGCCCCACCCACACAAGATCAGGAGCCCGTGCTGTATGCTCCGCTTCCCCTCCAGGATGGTGACAAATACATTTCTGTGGTTTTAAGCCACCAAATTACAGTAGTCACGAGGCACTAGCACAGAGTAAGGAAGGAGTGAGGGGTTGTTGGAAGTTTGGAGCTGGCACAACTGGAGGTGAGTGATGTGCTTAACCTATATGGGGGACACAGAAGGGAGGCAGCCGTGTTACCTTTGGAGTGCCACCAGGACACTGGAAGAGCCACGCCCAAACATTGCTGGGGCTTCATTAGCAGCGTGAACTGCCTTGCGTCCATCAAGACTGGCAAGGTTGCCGTGGGGCCTTAGGTGCACATTTAAACTCACCGACCAAGAAGAGACCCGAGCGGCCCCCATTGCACCCTCTCAGGTCTGTCTCAGACCTTTTTTCCCAGTGGCCAGTTTGAAGATTTAGTTAGAAACCAGAGAATGGTTCTTTATTTTTTCTTTTTACAAAACGCATCTGTCTGCAGCAGTTGGTGTCTCTGCCTCCTGTGATGAGTCGGGCTCGGAGAGTCCTTGAACAGAGTCTGAGTTTGAACTGATCAATGGCATTTGGGGGTTGGACACTTGCTCAGGAGCCAGCTAATTCATAATGTCATGTGGGCTAGACGAGAAGACCCAAGAGGATAGGCTGTCTTTTGGCTTTTTATCTCTTCTTTTTGAAAAAGGAAAGGGAAAACAGAAGGTGCCACGCTTGGCTGTTCAGCATTCAGAGATGAACTCTGTCCCCGCTAGACCATGGGAACACGGGGGCTGTTTCTCCTCCCACGCCCCCTTTCTTCCCAGAGACCGGGCAGCCTCACGGCGGTGTCCTTTCCGGCTCTGGATGCCGGCCCCTGCGGGCGCCGAGTCTGGCTCTAACTAATTTGCAGAGGACACCTGTTCCTTAATTAGCCCAGCCTGTGCTGTGTGTCTCGTCTCCCCCCCCCCCCCCCGACGCGTGAGCTCGCCGCCACTCGAGGGCTGCTGTGTGGCGGTCCGTGCGCTTTTGCCCTGTGCTTCCCGAGCGACGCCGTCAGTCTGTGCTCCTGAGCGCTGGAGGAAACCACATCCCAGCCGCCGTCCCCGCCGTGGGTGTCGCAGCTGTTGACCGGGTCTTCCAGAAGAAACCCTCGCTGCCAGTCCCCACTGCGGTCCCTAGGACCGGATGTGGGAGTGCCAGGCAGGTGTGGACCCTCATTCCACGCCCGTCTAGACTCCCGTTCCCCATCACGCAGATGGCACCTCGCACACACTTCCTACTCGACCTTTTTTGGGACGTGGCTGTCTGCTTAATGTGTTTAACTAGAGGGAAGCTCTCAAGTGGGCTGGGATCCCACCCTGCAGGGTGTTGTTAAACCTTGTCCTCATGCAGAAAGTGGATGGTGGTAGACAGCTGCCGGGGAGGGGGCTCTAGCATCTGGGGAGGAACCTGTGCAGGCTGCAGTAGCAAGATTCCCTGCCCGTCGTCGTGGGGGCTGGTTCTCCTGCACTGCCCCGCCCCCCGGCTTTACGTAGCAGAGCCCTCTAAAAGCCATTCCTTAGGCTTCAAAGATGAGATCTGGCCTCCCACGTAGGCCCCCCCCCTCCCCGCCGCCGGCACCCTGAGAAAACATCCAGCGTGTCCAGTGGGCATCACAGGTCAGAGGTGGAGTGCCCACGCCTGCCTGGATGTGCCAGGAGTCCAGTTTGGGGCAGGTCATGGTTATTTGGAGACATTTGTGGCAAGTGGCTTTGCCGATAATTCCTCAAGACTCTCCCTCTCAGCCTTCAAAAAAGAAATTCTGTTGAAGTTTCCCTAAAGTGGTTATTTTCCAAAACGCCGGGCTGATGCTGCTGCAAAAGCCGGCTTGCTCTGCGGGGCTGGTGATTCTGCCTCACTGAGTCCTGGCCTGCAGGGGACATCGCCCCCCACCCCGCCGTGTTCCCCCCTCTCTGCTCCTCCCCCCCAGCACCCCTAGCCTAATGGCAATGCTTCGCCTCCTCCCGACAGAAGCAGAGCTGGCTGCAGGCCCCCAGCAGAAAGCCCTTTCCAGAAGTCTCCCAGCCCTGGAGCCCTCCTGGAGGCCTTGTTCCCCAGCTAATTAGAGCCTTCTCCTTAAGCACTACTTTAGTCTTTGGTGTCATTCATTCTCACAGTGATAATGGACTTGGATAAGAGGTCACAGCTTCTCCCACATCCTGCCCTCCTTGGGGTTGGGGGTGGGGGAGGGACGGGCACAGCCCCCCTCCCGCCAGCGCCCGCCTGCCTGTCACCCTGTCACGGGGGAGCCAGGGAGCCGGGGACTGGCCGCCAGGCTGAGCAGCTGTGATATCTTCACCCAGATCACAGGGCCAGAGCCTGACTCCCCAAAGCGGGCCCTGCTCCCCACATTCGGGCCTCTGCCGCCTGCCGCACCTCTGGCGAGTGTCATTAGCATTAACGTGATAAAATGGCGCAGTGTAAATGTTAATAAGGTCTGATGCCTCTGCTGCTTCCGAAGTGGCAGATTGGAAATGGTCCCATCATCATAACTCCAACCAGCAGCTTTTAATTCTCTGCTCCCCGAGCATCCAATTTGGCAGGAAATCCTAACCTTCCCTCAGCCCCCAGCCCAGCTCTGCTGTGCCAGGTTTTACCCCCATTTTCTTTTGCACAGAGTGTTCAGATTTCCCCCAGACTGGTTTTCTAAGACAGAGCTTGATTTCTTTTTTTTCTTAATTTCTTTTCCCTGTTCTCCAAAGGGAAAGAGAACTGAGCCCCACACTCATCTCCCAGTTTTCCTGGCTGTGGCCCATTCTCTTCTTGGTCCAGGACGTTCCTCTGAGAGATTTGCCCTGGAAGCCACTGGCTCTGGCTCTCCAGGTTTTCCCTTCTCTTTAAGTTATAAACATTGCTGATTAACGACATCCTGATGACTTCTTTCCTCTGAAGCCTTCAGAACGGTGTTGTCTCCACAGCGCTGTGTTGTCAGGGCCCCTGTGTCCCATCCTCCCCAGTCCTTTCTTTCCAGTAGACTCTGGGGGCCTGAGGCACACCTGGGCTTCCTTTCAGATCTTCATCTCCCTGTCATCTCACACCGAATTGGTTTTCGTGCCCAGCTGTGTGCCTGGTCCAGGAACCCTCAGCGTTTGTTGAAGAGAAGTAGCCGACAGTGTCCCTGGGTTGTCGCCTGGGGCTAGCCCAGAAGGTAGTCTCTGGACGGGAGGCATGAGGAACGGCTGACGGCAGGGCTCTGGATTTCTGTTGCACCCAGGGGAATGCACCACGTGATGCTGTTTGCCACCAGGGAGCCTCGTGGGTCCAGGTGCCCACCGCGGGCAGAGGCTGCGTGGGTGGCGTGTCCTTCCCACACGTGCACCCAGCCCCTTCACCCCCTCATGCTAGTTTTTGTCATTACAGGCTGTCTTCACTCTTCTCCTTGGACCCTTCACCTTCTTTGACGTCCAGAAGACCAAGTACCTGCAGATCCTGACCTCCCTGATGAGATGGGTTGGTGAGTGAGAAACGTCTCGAGTCTGTCCTTTCTCCCCTTGCCCTTCCCTTACCCGTTCCGAGCGTGTGTGAGCCCTCGCGGCATAGCTGGAATGTGGCAGGGGTTCCTTGGGCTCTTAAAGGCCAAGAGGATGCAGGGACTCTGCCCACCTTTTCAGTAGTGTGGAAATACAGTACCGACTTCAGGATCACATAGTGGGGACAGAGCCAGAGCTAAGCCCAGCCTTTTTCACACACCCACGTGCACCGCCCCCCCCCCCCCCCCCACCAAAACCCACAGGCTGGGCCAAGGCTCCTACACTCCCGGGTCTGTCTCTGCTCCCTCAGGCCACAAGAGCGGCACTGCTCTGCCTTCTCGTGGGTGCACCGTGTGGCAGTCAAAAACCCAGTGGGCTGTGGCAGCCACCTCCACATTCCTGGCCATCAGGGCCTGAAAAGACACCTTATCCATGATGCCTTTTGACTGATGCCCTGCTGAACAAGAGCACCACTGTCCCCAGGGGTAGTTTGGGGGTCTCTACCCACTAAAGCAGGTTTGTGGTTGGGAGCTCATTCATTCCGCCGCACCATTCTGGAAGGTCCACGCTGCTGAGCCCCTTAGACCCAGGACCGGAGGGTGTGGGGTCCCTGCAGCCCCTGTTGGCGGGCACATGCTCCAGGATCATTTGTATTCCTGGTTTGGGCTAAAAGCATAGAACACTGTTGCTGTTGTGATGGAGAGGCCTGGCAGAGTGAGCCCGCCCACCTCCAGCACCTCACCTGCCCAGGCACAGAGGTCCCCGAGGACCCCGGGGTCGGGTCCCCTCCCTCCCGACTCTCTTCTCTACTTCCTCTGCCGCTGCCTCTGCTCCCTCACCCAGCATCAGGACTCAGGGTGCACCTTGTTTCTCATGCCATGCCAGCACTCGATTAGATCGTGACGAGCACGGAGCAGCTTCCGATAACAGTGATTTCTGGCAATTCTGGCGCATCCGATCTTCTGGTTCCGCCTCCTCTACTCGGGATTACAGGATCCCAACGTGAGGAGCCACCGCGTCATAGGGGTCTTGGTATCTCCGTGGGAAGGGACCATGGCAGGCATCCAGCACAGGCCCCTGCTCCCCCAAGGGCAGGCTCCACGAGCGTGCACACAGAGTGACCTCTTGCCCAGGAGCTCCTGGTGAGGAAGGCCCCTGCTCCACTCTGAAGGGATGGTGGTCAGCACTGGGAAGTCCTGCCTTGAGCCCAGTGCAGCAGCCTGTAACTTCTTTCCACCTCGGTCTTTCCTTGCAAGGAATTGAGAGCAGGACTGATCACTGCTGTGTGAACTTTGAGGCCTCTGTAACATGATAAACCTGTCTTTCATCACCCAGCCAAGTGCCGGGAGCAGGAGGGCACTTGTCCAATCCCTGGATGG
Organism: Lynx canadensis; assembly: GCF_007474595.2. Lineage (NCBI taxonomy): Eukaryota > Metazoa > Chordata > Mammalia > Carnivora > Felidae > Lynx > Lynx canadensis. The sequence goes on from NC_044316.2 coordinate 54,263,875, forward strand.
GGCAGGCTTCCTTACCTACCCCGCTCAGCCGGTCCAGTCCTATACGCACCTGTGCAGTGCTGTTTGCAAATGTTATTCACACATCTCAAAGCCCTGGGTTAAAGTAACAAGACCACCTGGGGGAAAATGAGAACTCATTACTTAGAACATGAGGATCGCGCTGGCCCCAAGGGTATGGTGCTAGAATTGAGCCCTTTTGGGTGCCAGGAGGCTTCCCAAAGTTGGGATCAGCCGGGATCACAGCCACTGCTCTCCACCCTTCTTCTTACAAGTCTGCTTCTAGGAAGTAGGTGAAAGCCCCAGTGACCTGCAGAAGGAAAAGTTCTCTCAGCAAAGCAGTACTCAGAGGAAAGTATTCCTCTTCTCTTCCTGGCCCTCCTCTGCTTCCTACAGGCAGGTCCCAAGGTCCTGAAAGTCTTGCCCCTCCCCCACTTAGGATTGGCTGTCCTTGACCTGCTGCATCGACAGCCACGGGGGAGGGTAGAGGCAGGGCAGAGAGAGGTGGAAGGACTCCTCGCTTTAGCCACCATGATGGATCCCCGTGTCAGCCCACAAGAGAGCTACCCAGATAGTGACAGTTCATAGCTTCCGAAACACCCCTGAGCCTGTTGAGCGTGACCAAGTCCTTCCTGCGTCTGGTGAGCAATACATTCATTAAAAGGAAGGAGATGGTCAAGAGCGGGAGGAGGAGGCTGACAGGAAATAAAGAGTGATTGTCCGTGTGCAGGATATGAGACATCCCCCAGACCTGAGACCTGGCCCGCGCTCGGCTCCCACCTGCAGAGAAAGCACTGAGTTTCTGTTGCCAGCAGGGCCCCCGGGACCTCAAAAGCCTCTCAGAGCAGCCCTTCCCCCTTCCATTCTGCTGTTCGAGCCCTCTCCTCCCCAGAACCAGGTTCACAGAGTGCAATCAGTGGCTCAGATTGCTTTAGAACACTGCTCTGTTCCCCTCCCCACCCACCCCACCCACCATGGCTGGCTGTCCTGCCCCCTCGTGACACCGTTTTGCAGAGCAAGGTGGTGGTCTCCCTGGGCCGGGGTGGGGGGGGGAGGGGTGGGGGGGGGGAGGGGTGGGGAGGAGTGCTTGTCAGCAGAGAGGGCCTGTGGGAGAGACCGGCATGTGAAGGTCCTCCACACTCACGTGTTTGCATGGTGACATTGTTGTCAATGCAAGTCGTTTGTCTCTTCTCTCCCTTCGATCCAAGAGATAATCAGATGGCACTGGCCTCTCTGCAGACCTGTGCTCGAGCGCTCCGGGTGACTGCGCAGACAGTCCTTTTACTTCCTGAGAGCGTCAGACCCCTGCACTTAGAAAGCAAACCTCTGTGTGACACAGAACCCTCTGAAGTGAAAGAATTGCCCAGTTAGGTCAACTCTAAATTGTAGCCAAGCCTAGGTTTTGATTCCCAGCTGGGGGCGTGGGAGCCACCAGGGCCCTTTCCTCCGTGGATCTGGTGGGAGGTGTTTCCTTCGTCATGGCCCCGGGCACCCACACAGCATCAGGAGCCGAGGCAGGGGACAGAATCCCAGGGAGCTGCCCAGGACCAGCGGACAGGCAGCCTCTACTGCGGGGAGGGCGGGTTCTGCCCACTGAGCATTTGCAAGGGGGCCAGGCTCACCCCAGGTGATTTTTCTAGCACTCTAACAGCACCAAACCCCCGTTTGTCCCCGCAAGTCTGCGTCAAGTTTCAGTTTGCAATGAACTCCTTTACATCTTGCTTCTGAGAAGCAGCTGTGTGGCCGTGTCCCCCCATGACCCTCCCTCCTTTCCCACACTCCCGCACACCCTGCCCCTTCCCTCTCCCCAGATTAGGGCCCAGACGGTCCAAGAGAGCCGAGCGGGAGCGCAGGGTGGCAATAAGCCGACTTGGGTTCTAGGAAGACAAAAGGGAAGAATGAGCACCAAAGGGACCGGAAAATCATAAATAAATGTGCTGAGCCGGAAACTTTCTTGAGCTTAATTAGGAATTTGTTCTGCCATCTGTTGAAATGAGGCTGGGGAAGACTGCAGGAGCCCCGCCCCGAGCAGGGCCCCCAGAGCTCAGGACCGGCTGAGAAGCCTTTAGGCTGGTTCCTCGAGGCCTTCCTCCACACTGTCCTCCAGTTCATCAGCCCCGGATGCCTCTCGTGCCGCCAGAAAAGGGCTTAAAGGGTTGGATGGCCTTTGCAAGTAGCCACTTGTCCCGGAAAATGTCACAGCATATATGACAAGTGCCAGTGTTGATTCATCTCTTTTCCTCCCCAAATAAATTCTGGGGAGACCAGGCTGGTCAGTTTGGGAGATCTGGGTCACAGGTGCCTCTGAAGGTCTCCAGTTGCCATCCGGCAAGTGAAACTGTTCAGGCCTCCATGGACTTCCTGACCCCCCTTTGCTGTCCGGCCACCTGCCCCAGGGCTGCGGCTTCAGATCAGTGGCAGGCTCGGGAGCCCAGAGCTTCAGCTCTGGTCCCTCCTCCCATTGTTCCCTTCAACTTCGTCCCGGGGTGCACCAACGGCCCAGGCCTGCCTCAGCCAGCCTCCTTGTCTGGCCATGGCCAAGGCAGGGCTCAGCCCTGAAGATAAGATGGGATCTGGGATCGTGTGGAAAGGGCTGTCAGCACAGTGCCTGGCCCTGGGTCAGCATTCATGTATTAGCCACGGTGTGCAGGCCTGCTGTCATCATCTGTGGTGGCCCTGGGATCAGGGACATGGCCCCAGCCACCTCCAGAATGAGCTGTGGCTCTGGCAGTGAGATCTTGAAGCACTGCCATTTGGCTCTGTCAGCCCCCCCACCCCCACCCCAGCGCCGGTCCCCCGTGCACCCTGGCAGCCCCACCAGCCCTCACCCTCACCACCTTCAAGGAAGCTTGAGCCTGAGAAAAAGGAGCGGCAGGCACATCTCACAGAATGGCCCGGGGCTTCCTCTTTAGGTCCTGACTCTCACTCTGTCAGGGGTCAGTAGCCCGGGGACACTTGGCAGAGATACAGCCGGAAGTGCTGTCCCACAGACCCAGGAGCTGGGGCCTCAGAGTCTGAGCCCTAAGCCACTAAGCAAATGACTAGACTGTCCCCACCTGGGACGCCTGGCAGGGAGCTCTTCAGCTGGAGGGGCCGAGGCAGCATCATTACTTTAACCCCCATTACCAGCTTCCGCCGCGGGCGCCTCCCCATTGGGGACACACACAGCTGGCTCAGCCTGGGGTGCCCCATTTGGTGTTATTAAAAACCCGATTCTTTCTAATAAAGCACAACAGCCCTCCTCGGTCTGGGCTGGCGAGGACCCACAGGGCTCCTTCCTCTGATTGTGTATTCAGAACAACGCCGTGCGTATTGCGCCCGTCTCTGTGCTCCCCTCAAAGTGGGTCAGGCGCCAGCCTCTCCGAGCGTCTGTGGGCAAACTCAAACCTCACGAAGCTCCTCAGCCCAGCGTTCCCTGCCTCCCCCCAGCAGGTGCCCCAGATTTGTCTTCAGACCGAGCCAGCAGGGAGAGGTGGGACTCGGCAGTGGTGGCCCGAGAAGCAGAAGGTCCCCAGGAGGAGACCGTCACCGGGGAACATAAGGGCTCCGCTTTCAACCTGTCCCCCAGATTATCTGTGGCCGCTCGGCTGACCCCCCTGCAGATCCATGACTGATTCAGCTGAGTGTCTGTTGGTGGGACCGCCCTGATCTGTCACCGCCGGCAGCCAGGGGTCTTCTCTGCCTGGGCCATCTGTTCCCCACATCCTGTTTGCTCAACATGCCAGTTTGGTGTGTGAATTCCTCCACAGCCGCTCACTGCTGTCCCCCGACTAGTGCTTCTCAAAGGTGCAGGAGGGACCCCCTCCCAAAATGAAGGCAGCATATCGGCCCCCTTTGAGCAGCCGGCCAGCTTCGGCCTTCGGCAGCGTCTCGTGCTGCTGTCGGCCTGTGCTCCCTGCCTACCCTCTCTGGGCCACTGTCCAGGGCTTTCCTGGGCCATCAAGTATGTGGCTTCCCCTTGTGCCTCAGCCAGTGGAGGGAGTCCAGGAAAACTTTATGTGTTTCATTTTGGTCTTCATCCTCGGTTTTCTAAAAGTTCTCTCTGCAAACGCCGAGGTCAGTTTCAAGGAAAGGAAGCTGGAGTTTCTGTCTTACTGCTCTCGGGGCAGGGTGGGCACCCAGTGAAAGTTTGCTGGAAAGCCAACCCCACGCCACCAAATCACCCCTTTCATTAACAGGACTGACCCAAGAGCCCTGCTGGGCCCTGAGCAAAGGCCACCACACGCGTCCTCCCCTCCCCCACTCCTGTGGGCAGCCTTTCCTGCCAACAGCTCTGCTCTGCTTGTGGCTGAGACGCGCACTGACCGGGCCATCATCCGAACCCAGGAGGTCGCAGGCCAGCTGCCTGGACACTGGCAAGGGGAGGGAGGTAAGGCCCAGCTTGTGATGAGCAGGGTGAGGTCTCTGACCAGTGACAGCGGCTGCAGGTGTGGGACTGCTCAGAACTGGGCTTCACACAGGCCAGAGTGAACCTCGGTCATGCGTCACAGGCAGCCCTAGGTGTCTCAGAGCTAGTGGGGCTCCTGGATTTACATCCAGACCCAGGGAACCACGCACCCCGTGCGCACGGCCTCTCCTAGTTTTCTCCATTCTCTTTTTCTCCATCCTGGTTTGTCTGTGCATCTAGCTGCTGGTGAGGAGACGCCTCGGTCGGCTCAGGCTGCCATAGCCCAATACTACAGGCTGGGAGGCCTGAACAGTAGAGATTTATTTTCTTGGTTCTGGGGGCTAGAAACCCAAGATCAAGGGGCTGGCAGAGTTGGTTTACGGTGAGAACTCTCTTCTGGCGTGTAGACGGCCACCTTTCTACTGTTCCTCGTGGAGGCTTCTCTCTGTGGGCAGGGAGAGAGCTCTGGCATCTCTTGCGCCTCTTAGAAGAATGCTGGTCCCGTCAGATGAGAGCCCACCCTTATGACCCCATTTAACCTTTGTTACCTCCTTAGAGGCCCCATCTCCAAGCTATCTCCTTGGGGGTCAGGGCTTCCACATAGCAGTTGGAGGGGGAGATAATTCAGGCCACAATAAGAGGAGAGGACTGAACGGCCTTCAGGAAAGGTGACAGTGCCGAAGTTTTATGTTTGCAATCTCGGAAGGAGATTAGTCGGCTAGTAGCCAGAGGCCCCACGGTCTCGCTGTCCCAGCCATTACGAACTGAGCTTGCTCTGACAACGTAAGGATGAAAAATTGAGATGCTTGTCTCCCGGCCGCCACTTGCTGTGCTGGGAGGGTGTGGAAAGGGGAAGGATGGAAAGGCCAGAACTCTTGATTTCGTACTTGAGACCTGATAGCTTTAGAGACTCAAATGCCTGCTCTTTGCCCAGGGCCCCCTCCTCATGGCACACTTGGAAAGAGGGACTGACCCTGCTCTGAGTTCTTTGTGGTAAATAATTCAGCCACAGAGTAGAGCCTCAGTCCTGTAAGTTAGTCACCCAGGCGTCCTCTTCTGCTTCCGTGATGATGACGATGACAATGACCATGAGGACAACAGAGCTGGAGTCCCCCAGAGGGCACAGGGGCTGGCTCAGCATGGGAACATAGATCAGCTCTGAATTCCCTCCCTTCGGTGGAAACACAGGTGACTCTGTGTGAGTTACCGCAGGCAAGGCCAGTAATCACAGAATGTCTTGTGACCTAAGATAAAATCTGACCCAGGCCCTAGACGTTTGTGGACAAGCACATCCGTGCAAGCAGCTTCTCATTTTTCCCCAAGGGAACCCCTCCCAGCCAGAGATCAGTATGTCCTGTTTCCTCAGGCGTGAAAGGAGCCCCCACCCAGACCCACAGCCTGTGTTCAGGTGGGAGGGTGACGACCAAGGAAGGATGGACCGGTGCAAGCTGCCCAAATCCAAACATCATTCCTTTGCAGTCTTGGCCCCTGGTGGAGAGAGCATGCACCCAGAGTCCCCACAGGTGACAGAGTGGTGGGGACAGCTTGGCCTTGTTTGGCCTCCTGTGGAGCAAGAGGGAGCCACTTGGTTCACAGAGCAGGTGTGAGCAGCCCAGGTCTGATGCCCCTGCCAGAGACGCCCAGAACAGGGGATGTTCCTGGAAGAGTTATGACTGGCCCAGCAAGGGGGAGCGTCACTAGTATGATCCCAGCCCCTGCTTGTAGCAAAAGGAGAATCATGTGAGAACTGGGGATCGACAGGTTCCTGCCTGCCCAGGACCAGGGTTATCAGGATGGGAGATACGGTTTCTACAATGATAAAAGTGACTTCTGTGTTCCTGAGAGATGTCTTGGGCCAGGCTTTGTTGCACCGTCCTACCCTGTCCCCCATGATTCTGCCATGATCACCTCCATTTATTTTTAATGTTTGTTTATTTTTGAGAGAGAGAGAGAGGGAGACACAGAATTGGAAGCAGGCTCCAGGCCCTGAGCTGTCAGCACAGACGTGGGGGGCTCCAACCCATAAACCATGAGATCATGACCTGAGCTGAAGTCCAGTGCTTAACTGACTGAGCCACCCAGTTGCCCCTAAAATGTTTATTTGTTTTTTGAGAGAGAGAGAGAGAAAAAAAAAGCGTGAGTAGGGGAGGGGCAGAGAGAGAGAGGGAGACACAGGATTCAGAGCAGGCTCCAGGGTCCAAGCTGTCAGCACAGAGCCTGATGCGGGGCTCCAACCCACGAACTGTGAGATCATGACCTGAACCAAAGTAGGAGGCTCAACCGACTGAGCCACCCAGGTGCCCCTGGTCACCTCTGTTTTCAAAGGTGGTAAAATGGAAGCAGTGGGAGGTGACAAGATCACCCAAGATGACACAGTTCAGCGCGGAACCCAGTGTAACTTGAGAAGCTGAGCTTGTTTCGGGGAGGAGCAGCGGCTTCCCTCCCCCACTGGTGGTTTCCAGGGCGTTTGAGCTTCTAGAGGTGAGCTCCACTCACACCCCCAGCCCTGTGGGTCTCAGGAACCTGCAGAACAGAACAGCTCTCCATTCCCAGTTGGTCCTGTTACTTAAGGAACAAATGCCCAGTCACCTGCTCCTGCTTTTAGGGCCCAGAAACTGCTCAGTCTTTCACTGTTCTCAGCGCAGGCTGGTGTTACCCCATCAACTCCTCCCTGCCCTCCTGAGTCTCCGGAGGCCCAGGCCAACCTCTGACCAGCCTAACGAGAGACACATCTGTGCCCCAGCATCCTCCGAGGGCAGCACCGTGGTGAAGGAGGAAGCTGGTGCCAGATCCTCCCCGGATCCAGCTCTGATGATGGGCACAGCACGGCCATTCATTATCATTAGCCCTGGCATGTTGATTCTCTGCTTGGAGAAGAGAGTGCCGTCCTCCTGACAGCTGCCTTGACGGATAGCCTCCGCCTCGCCTGTGTCAGAGCTAGAGCCACTCAGGGAGCTCAGAGCAGCAAGGTATTTGGGACAGCACAGCCTCGGGACTTCTGGGGCCAGGTCCAGAGGTCAGAGACTCGAGGAGCAGCTCTCCAGGAAGCACCCTGCCAAAGCAAGGCAGGATACAGCAGCTGACTGCGGAAGGGCCTGGGTGCCTGTAGCACCACTGTGGGGAGAGTCCTGGGGGAGGGACAGGGAGCTCCTGGGAGAATTCTGCCCTGCCCTCCTCCAGGCAAGGAGAGCCCTGCCCCGTGTTCCCCAATTCCAGTGGTGCCAGGGCAGGTGGTCCAGCTCATGCCAGTGTTACACAGACTCCGGCATTCTGTAAGGAAAGTGGAGCCCTTCCCAGGCCTCACCCACGCTCCAAGAGCAGTGAGGGGGAGCCTCACCATGGCCCAGAGGCTGGGTCTTACCCAGGGATGGGTTTGATGCATGGAGGACAAAGCTGGCTAATGACCTTTCTGATTTCTGCCCCTACCCAGAGCCCCAAGAGAAGTAAACTACAGTTGCTGGTTGGATTCTCAGGAAGTATGCCTCAGAGCCCTGGGTCCCAACCTCAGACCTCTGCTTGTCCCCACCTCTGTCCCAAGAGCAAGTCAGCTCTGGCTCCCGGGAGACCTGGACCCATCTATGGCTTCATACAACCAATGAGGCTCAGGGCGAGGGGCCCAAGAGAGGTTGCAGACTCAGGAGCCGGGGAGCCAGGGGAGGCTGAGCACTGCTTTCGTCTCTCACTCCTCCCCTTGTAAATTGGGACCATCTTTGCCCCTTGGCAGGAGCTCAGAAAGGTGTTGGCCCACCTGTCCTACTCTCTGAAAGGAGACTGGCTGTGAGGCTAGACAGACAGCCGTGAGGCCCCGCAGCTCCTGGCCCGAGCTTATCAGGCTCTTGCTGGCAAAAGAGAGGAGGGGCAGGAGGCTGCCTCTGGAAAGCAGTGTTTCTCTTCGGACCCCTTTGAGAGCCGAGTCAGTGCCTGGGTAAACGTTGTGAGAGGGCACCTGCTTAAGTCGCCAATATCCCTGTGATGGGATGCTTGAGTCACCAACGTCCCTGTGATGGGACACTGACGTTGTCATGCGGGACATTCATGGTATAAATTCACTCTGAACCTGGCCTCCTCAGAAGGGGAAGGGAGGTGTCCTCTCTAAGTCATCTGCCCAGGGCTCCCAAGGACCGGACGTGTGGGAAGGGGGCCAGGCTGCGGCTCAGGGTGAATGGATGTGGTGAGGCCGGCACGGGAACCCCGAGCAGCTGCCAGAATGAGCAGGTGAGAGTAGCCCACCTCCCCTGGCCACGTCAGTGGGAGCCTAGAAACAAACGCTCCCTGGGGCCCTGCCTCTGGCCCCTCTCCACCGCCTGCTGCGAGGGACTGTGACAGCCAGAATCGGGGCCTGGGGCCTGGTCTCCCGCTGTTACCCCGGGTGGTCTTGTGCCCAGGTGCGCTGGACAGGGATCTCATCACCTCCCCTGCAGCTGATGTGGCCGTTAGCCAATTCTTTCTTCTGTTGTAATTTGTCTCTGCAACTCGTACCTGTTGGTTCCTCTGGGCCGTAGGCTCCAGGACAGGGGTGGCATTTACTCCGTGCGCTGTCCCCAGGTGCCCAGAAGAGCGCCGACACACGTGAGCACTCGGAACAGCTTTGTCGAATGGGTGGATGGGTGGGTGGTCCCAGCTGAGCCAGGAGTTACTCAGAACAAGCGCAAGTTTTTCACGTTGGCTGTTCCTTCCACTGTTTAAAGAGAAGGCTCGTGTCCTGTCTCACCACCACGCAGCTGCACCTTCCAAGGCCGACAGCCACTCCTCATGTGACCTGTGTCAGGCCCTCACCTCCTTCCCTGCCACAGAATCCTCCCCGGCAGCTCACTGCCTCTCCTCTCCCCTCAGAGTTTGAGTTCCAGTGCCAGTGCAGGCGGATGTGGATTATGACCCACGTCCGGTCACGTGGGCTCTCCGAGCGTGGCCTGTGAGGGTCAGAGAGAAGCCAAGCCATCCCTGCCCTCTGGGACTGCAGGCCCTGGTCAGCAAGATGTCGGGGAGCTCTCAGCGTTCTGTCCTCTGTCCATCCACACCTCCCACACGGCCTCGGCTGGGTGGGCGCAAGTGTCTGTGGCAGGGGCCGGCCGAGTCTCGGGCGTCAACGTGTGCGCTCAGAACTCTGCTGTCTGTCATGCTTCCTGACAGAGTCTGTCGCTCACAGACTGTCACCCTCATTTCATCTTGATTTATTAACAGGCCTAATGGGTTTGGGGAGCAGCTGTCTCCTAGGGATGGGACCATCAATCTAGGAGATGGCTGTGGAGCTCTGCTCCTCCAGCAGCCTTGGCAGGGAGGAGCCAGGGATGGGGGGGTGTGGTCACAAGGGCAGAGGCCAGATAGCCAGATGGGTGCCTCCAGTCCTGGGCCCCTTGAGATCAGAGCCACCTACACCAGGCTCTCCTGCTTCCTTCCCGCCCCTTCCCTCTCTGTCCCTCCATTACAACATGAAGTCTGGGGCATCACTCGTTTCTTTTGAACTTGCCAACTTGGAGACCAGGCCAGAACATTTGCCCTTCCCTCTCCACTCCTGAGGACGTAGCCCAGCACCTACCCTGTGTCCTCACAGGGATTGGGGTGGGGAGCGCCGAAAGTCCCTGGTGGGACTTTCCCACTTCCCCCGCCTCTTCCTAAGCTTTGCCGGGGCTCGTCCGCCCAGAGCCGGCCCCCACTGTGTTCCAAGCCCAGGCTCTGTTCCTGGGGCGTCTGCTCCGGGGCATCGTGTGCCCTCCCTCCAGAGAGCTTCTCAGCTCTGAGCGGTGTGCTCATCACATGCTGCTCCGATGAATGGCCCTCTTCCCCCTGACTGGAGCCTGCGTGTCCCGAGAGCAGGGTGGGGCCTGGCACCCAGCAGACGCTTGGTCAGGATCCAGGGGGCGAATGAAGCCCCCCCGGCTTTCCCGTGCTGGCAAGTCACATAGCTGTGTGAGCTTCCAACAGAGCAGTGCCGGTGTGGCCGATGGGTGTGGGGCTCACCCAGGGTGGCCCCCAGGTGAGACTGTCCCCTCCAGGGCCTTATCCAGGAGCTAAAGCCCCACAATGTGGCCACTTTTTAATTTTCCCAGAATTGCCTCCCAAGAGCCTCTTGTGTCTTCATTCCTGGATAGGACCCAGCATCTAGCCCCTGGAGGTAGATCTGATTTTTGGAAATAGACTCGAGTAAGGCAGCAAGGTGGGGTGACAGCATGGTGATGCAAACCTAATTATAGCTAGAAGATTATAAGATAAGTTTTCTTATCTCCCACGGCCATGCCTTTGTAACCATCCTGAAAGTTCTAGAAAACGCCCTATGCCGTCATTGACATAAAGACCCAGCCCCCGAGACAGTGACTCCAAACTGTCAGTAGCTGTACTGTCGGGGCGGAGGCTGCCCACGAATTCGTGTGCTTTAAAAACTCCCGTCTCTTGCCTTTGGGGAACCTCCAGAAATATGTGTATTCGCAGGAAGGACAACACCTTCCCGCCGTCAGGGCTGTCCCGACCGCTCACCCTGGAACCAGCAAGCCTGCCTGTCCTACACCTTGCCGGAGATGTAGCATTGAGGACGAAGGGGGGCAGAGAGGCACTACCAGCATCCAGGGCTGGAGGCAGCAGTGACTGGGAGTTGCCAGCCCTCTGCCTCCTCCCCCACCGCGCCCAGGGCTCGGAGCCCGAGCCACAGGGCCAGCTTCTCCACTAGCCTGTTTCCAAGCTAGTCACACCAGGTGGCGAGGTGACACCTGAAATGGTGGTGGCAGAGCAGGTTTTGAATCTTGCCTTACAGCGGCTGACCCCGGGGCATAACCTATGGCCGAACCGCCTGCTGCAGCCTCTTTTTTTTTTTTTTTAATTTTATTTAAATCCAAGTTAGTTAACATAGAGCAGAATAATGATTTCAGGAGGAGAATGTAGTGATTCAGCACTTACATGTAACACCCAGTGCTCATCCCAACAAGTGACCTTAATGCCCGTCTTCCATTTAGCCCATCCCCCACCCAACACCCCTCCAGCAACCCTGTTTGTTCTCTGTATTTAAGAGTCTCCTCCGTTTTGTCCCCCTCCCTGTTTTTCCCTTATTTTTCCTTCCCTTCCCCTGTGTTCGTCTTTTTTGTTTCTTAAATTCCACATATGAGTGAAATCATATTTATCTTTCTCTGACTGACTTCGCTTAGCATAATACACTCTAGTTCCATCCATGTTGTTTCAAACGGCAAGATTTCATTCTTTTTGATCACCGACTAATATTCCACAATGTATACACCACATCTTCTTTATCCATTCACCAGTCGATGAGCATTTGGGTTGCTTCCATAGTTTGGAATAGCTAATCACCAGGCGGCCCCAGGCCCCCACCCCCACCCCAGCCCCAGACTGCCAAGCTCTGTGTTGTAACCCTTTCTGGCACCAGATAGACTCCCTGGCACACAGGGGCCTCCGCCTCCACCCTGCCCCAGCGCACTTCTGTGCTGTGGCTCTTCCACACGGATCTCTGCCCTACACACACCCCTCCTGCACTCACCTCCAGAGATCGGATGAGCCAGGCTGGCAGGGTTCTGGGCTGCCCTGTAGCCCCTCCCCACCCTCCAGAGGGTTAATCCAGAGGCAGTTCTCCAGGCTAAGACCCCACAGGAGGGGCTGGGTCATCATTTTCGCCTTGACCGACCAGAGCACGGAAGGAGGAGGGGCCATGTCTCTGAGCAGCGAGAGTTGTGGGGCACTCAGAGTCAGGAGCGGCCACAGCGGGCTGAAGAGGAAACAAATCATCTTCTTTATTGGCAATTTGCACAGGCCTCTTCCTTCCCCCCCCCCCCCCCCCCCGCCGCCGCCACCCACCCTGGCTGCTGTCCCTGGTGTCAGACATTTCTGATTAAAAGTGATAGATGACGTTTCTGTCCATTGCTCTCCCAAGTGTCATTGTGGGAAGACACTGGTCCGGCTTTCTGAGTCCCAGGAGAAAGGCCACTTCCTTCCAGGGAGCCAGGGAGTGGGATGTGGCCTGAGGGGATGGCAGGGAGGGACCCTGTGCCTGTGATGGGCTGGGGAGGAGAGTTGCATGTCTGGGAACCGGCCTCTTTCAGCCCGCTGTCCCTTTCCCTGCTCTCCCGTGTGGCCCAATGAGAGACATAACTATCCTGGGGAACAGGCTAGAGAGGCCATCAGGTCTGGTCTGAATAGACACATGGGTTAGGGGACACCAGTGGTGCCTGTGTGTGTCGATGGCTAACAGTGAGGGTTCTGGGCAATCTGGATAGCAGATGCAGGAAGCCAGAGACACAGAGGGGCACCAGCCTGATGTAGAAGCGTGTCTGCCTTCGGGAGCTTGCGTACTGGAGCCCCAGCCGATGAGCCCGGCTCCGGGTATAAGACCTTAGGAGGGCTGTTGTAAAAGGCTGCCGGGTGAGGCCAGTCGGGGCCCTGTTTGCTCTGAACAGATGGTCCTAGGCCCCCTTCTGTCCTGTAGGTAACCTGGGTCAGAGGTACTCCCTTGTCCCCTACCGCTGCCACCAGGCCCAGGACCGCAGAGCCGCGTGCCGTTTGCCTCCTGCCTTGACGCCAGCAGCTCAGAGGGCTCAGCTCTTCCCAGCCTTGGTCTTGGTGCCATCTCCCCCCCCACCTCCTGCCTGGTGTAGGCCCCTTGGTGCCCACCTCTGTGCAGAACTACCAGCGCGCTTTCCCACTCCCCACCCCCTCAGATGCAGGTGCCCATGGCCCAGGAGGACTCCCCCTCCCACATTTTCTGTGCCCCTTCCCCACCCCCCCGCCGGGCCCCTACTCCCCATGCATACATTCTCTAAGCCAAGGGAGGGAGTGTGAGCACAAGTTCCGACCTAGGCCTGCTCCAAGAGAAGCCCCCTAAGGGAGCTGGGCAGCGCCTGGGCGGGCGCATGCTGACCGCCCCGCGCAGCCCCCTCTCATGCCCAGGCCCCCCAAGAGATCCATTCCCTTATTCTCTGGGGAGGGGTAGCGTGGTCTGCAGCCACGGCTGACCTGCCCCACGACGTGGTCATCAGGGTCACGTGAACTCCGGGATTCCCCTGGCGCTCTGGTCCCTGGGCAGGTGCCACCGAACCGACTACTCCCCAGGGAAGGGCCGGTTCCCGCTCAGCTGGCTGACTGCCCTCTTGTTTTTCAGCTTTTGCCATCATGATCGTGCTGGCCCTGGTCCGCATCGGGAACGGGCACAGAGAGGGGCACCCGCCCCTGGCTGACTTCTCCGGGATCCGGAACCTGTTTGGGGTGTGCGTCTACTCCTTCATGTGCCAGCACTCGCTGCCATCCCTTGTCACACCGGTGTCCTCCAAGCGCCACCTCACACGCCTGGTCTTCCTGGACTACGTGCTGATCCTCGCCTTCTACGGCCTTCTCTGCTTCACCGCCATCTTCTGCTTCCGCGGCGACAGCCTCATGGACATGTACACCCTCAACTTCGCGCGCTGCGATGTCGTGAGCCTGGCTGCCGTGCGCTTCTTCCTGGGCCTTTTCCCTGTCTTCACCATCAGCACCAACTTCCCCATCATCGCCGTGACCCTCCGCAACAACTGGAAAACACTTTTCCACCGTGACGGGGGCACGTACCCCTGGGTGGTGGACCGCGTGGTGTTCCCCACCATCACCCTGCTGCCCCCGGTGCTGGTGGCCTTCTGCACCCACGACCTGGAGTCCCTGGTGGGCATCACGGGGGCCTACGCAGGCACGGGCATCCAGTACGTCATCCCCGCCTTCCTGGTGTACCACAGCCGCAAGGACACCCAGCTGGCCCTGGGCTACGGGACCATCAACAAGCACAGGTCCCCTTTCCGCCACGCCTTCTGGGTGGGCTTTGTGCTGCTCTGGGCTTTCTCCTGCTTCTTCTTCGTCACTGCCAACATCGTCCTCAGTGAGACCAAGGTCTGAGGGCAAAATGTGTCCGGTGACGAGAGAGGCGGGGGCTCCACTCTGGCCCCATCACTCACCTTCCCGCCTGCAGAGCCAAGAGCTAGTTCCTTCCCAGGGTTGCATGAGGCAGGCGAGGCCAGACTTGTGGAGGGCACCCTCCACGTCTCCTGCTAGGGGTCTTCTCTCCACCCAGGATCCCACGCAGTCCACGCCTCGCTTCGCTCGTCAGGGCAGCCTGTCCCAGGCCCCCCTGCCTGGGGCTGCCGCTGGCCAGCCTAGCCGCACAACCTGGGCACACAGCGTCCCAGTTCCAGGACCGGTTACTGCTTTACTTGCCGGGGGCGGGCTCCTCCCACCGCACAGTAGGGACGCAGTGCTGGCCCTCCCGTTATTTATACCAGAGGCCACATCCCGTCCTCCTCCGTCCTGCCCCTCCTGCATCCTCGTCTGGGAAGACTCCACTCGTAGCTGCTGCCTTTTTGGGGCAAATCCCAGGCCCTAACTCTCCTCCCCACCAGGACTGCCAGTGACAGGCAGGTCCCACCTTCCCCTCAGGCCTGGAGTGGCCAGGTGCCACTCCACTCCCCAGAGAAAGCCTGGCCAGCCCCGATGACAACAGGAAGTGCTGATAGGCACCCGGGTCCCTTGACTGTGGCTCTGAGGGCCCTTGCTGTGGGTGCCAGCACCTGGCTGAGCTCCTGAACCAGGGGTGACTCAGGAGCATCAGGCAGGAGCAGTCCTTCCTCAGGGCACAGCCGCCTGGCAGCCAGTTTAAAGCCCAGAGCCTGTGACCCCTCAAAGGGATTCTCTGCTCTCCTGACTGCCCCACTGGGGCCCTCAGGGTCTCCTGCAGTACAGGGGGGCGGTGCATAAGGACCACTAAAGGGAGCTACCCCCACCCACCATCACGGTGGCTCAGGGGCACCCTGGGCATGTAGCGGTGAGCAGGCTGTGCCTCCCACCCTGTCAGAGGTCAGGTCTGCGAAGCAAGAGCAGGCTTGGCTGTCCCTGCTCCCACTCCAGCACTAAATGTGGCTCACGTGGCTCCCTTTTGAGCCAGGCTCTGGGTGCTCTGCTCATACTCTCTGTGACCTTTGGGTGCTGTGGAGTGAGATGGGGCATCAGCCACCGTTCTCACGGAAGGAGGGGTGGCTTCCTGGCCACCTCACCAGCTCTTCCGTGGTCCCCTCCCTGTCACAGGCATGCATGCACCTGCTGGGCCAGCCCTTCTCGGAAACACAGGTGACTAGCAAACTCTGCATTTTCAATGTGCCTTCCGCTTCAGGACCTGGGGGTCCTTCCTGACCCTCCCTGGTGTGCCCCCAACCCTGGGCCTGGCCCCACCTGTCCTGGAGCCCAAAGCAGCTTGACCTGGAGCTGCCTCTCTGGGGTGGGGTCTCAAGCCCCTACCCCATCCCCCTTTTGATTTTAGTGCCTTGCTCAGCTCTCGTTAGGGGATCTCCGCAGCCTTCCCTGCATGGCGCAGTGTTCGTACCTTGGACGGAGCGACACCACCGGGTGTCCTGGGGCCCTTGGTGGTCTCCGAAGGAGAGGGAGAAGGACCTGGGGAGTCCACAGGCAGTGCTATCCCCGCCCCAGCCCCTGGCTGCCCCAGCCTGTGAGAACCCCTGGTCGTGATTGGCCATGGTCTGCTTTCTCACTGCTGCCACACATCTCGCAGCCGGTCCCCAAACGTTGTGATTTTCCATCCATGTGGAAAATAGACGACCCTTCCCCATGTACCATTGTGGCTTCTTCCCAGGAGGCCCCACCCCCGGTGGGCAGAGCCGGGAGGGCCCCTGGGTGATGGGCACCCATGGCTTGGGCTGATCTGCAGCTGCCCAGCTGTTTGCTGAAAACTCAAAACATCGGTCCTTACCCTTCTCCATTTACACTCCCTCTTGCTTAAGGACAAAGCAAATTAAATCATCCTGCTGCCCCAGGCTCCAAACCAAATTTTGGACGCAAATTTATTAGCATCATAAAGCCCAGGTTGATTAATGTGGCAATCTGGAGCCACACAGCAGTGCAGTCTGGTGGCTGCATTCCCCTACTCCAAGCTGGGCAGCCCCAGGCCCGGAGGGACGGAATCAGCCCTAGCTGGCCACATCCCTGACGGTAACCCAGGGCGCTCACCACTGCCACTGTCTGGGATCCTTTACAGCTCCGTGTTCACCTGCTGGAGGTCAGATGGGGTCGTCTTCCTCTCTACTGCTGATAGCCAGGAGGCTTAGGGCAAGGGGGAGAAGGCCCAACAGCCAGACAGAACCCCGATGATGCTTGTTCACCACGTGCGTCAGGCACACTTGGCTGCAAGTGCTTACGTCAGTGTGGTGAGGGGGGCGAGCTGGCTCCTGATTTCCATTTTACAGATGGGCCCCCGAGGTCACTGGTGGGGAGGGCAGAAAAGGATGCCGGCCCAGCCTGACCTGGGTACAGATGTCTCCGTGGAGGAGGACATAAACCCGCCAGCCTCCACCTAACGCCTTTCACCCGCACTGCCCCGGACTGACCCCGAGGCCAGGCCAGGCCAAGGTGGGAGACCGTGTTCCCTCATGCCATTTTGCCAGGGGCTCCTGCCTGTTCCCTCACCTGAGGCCAGCGAGGCGGCTGCGGGCTTATAGATGGGGCAGATGGCAGGTGACAGGCTGGGAGGCACTGCTGAGTGGTGGAAGGTGGGCAGCGGGCACCTTGCCAGGCCCTTAGCTACACAGCTGTTCTCACCACACGGGGCCGGGAGCAGCCTCGGCAATAGAAACTAGAGTCAGAGTGGTGGGGGGGGATGGGGGCCGCTCCCCACCTCATGAGAAACCAGTCCTGGGGGAGGGGCCTGGCACAGGGCCATGTGACTGAGGGCAGGTGTAAGGCCGAGACCACGCCTGTCTCAGGGTCGGATTCCTGGGCAGGGCTGACACCCAGTTGGCTCTGCTAAGGGCCGCTGAAAAGCTGGGTCTCCTGAAACAGATCCAGGACTGCGGGAGAGGTTCTCAGTCCCTCCTCCCCAGGGCTGGGGCTCACGGTGGTGTCAGTTGGAGAAAAGGAGAAGTGATAGCTTCTCAGTGCCTGGCATGTGCCAGGCACAGTGCTGGGTGCTCTCTGCGTGGACCTTGGCATAATCTGGGGATTAAGACCATGGACCAAGAAGGCAGAAGTGCCCCATGCAGGCAGCGAGCCTCCTACTCTTCCTCGTCATTTGTAGCACGGGGACAATAGTACCTGCGCCACTGACCGGTTGTGGGAACTTAAGTAGTGAGCTCAGTGCCTGGCGCAGAAGTGCTCAATAAAGCTACTCTGTACTGATGTCTGGCTCCCTTGTCACTGCCAGCCATAACCACACTCGTAGCCACAGGCCCCAGACTCACTGAAGACCCCGGTTTGGGTCCGCAGGCACCTGGTTGGTTTCATAGCCGCCTGACGAATTGTAGCAACTGCCTGCTACGATTCAGAAACAAGAAACTGGTCTGAATGCTTCAGGGTCCGGAGGGCTTTGGGAAAGAAAGTGGTCTCTGGCTCCAGGGAGCCTAAGGACACTTTCAAAGAGCCAAACCCAGGCCCTGCTGGAGACTTCTGGAGCTGGGACTAAAGCCCAGGTATCCTGACCAAGGCCATCATACCCACCTCCTGCTAAGCTCTTTGCTCCCTTCCCGCTCACGGGCCCCAGGAGAGAGGTGGTGTGGACGACGAGCCTCTCAGTAAAGCCTGGCGAGGAGACAGCCGTGCAGCAGCAGAGAGATAGGAGTTCCTCCTACTGAGACAGGTGACCGAGGGCCCCCTCTTGTTTCCCACCAAACAAAGAAGCCAGCATCTGGGAGCCTGGTGTCTGGGTGGACTCAGCTCGCTCTCTGCTACACAGTCGGGCCTTTGTTTATGATGATTAATCATCTATGGCCTTGCGACACAGCTCCCTCCTCCCCCCGCCAGGCTTTCTGCCCTCTTCTCGATAGTGCAGGTCCCTTGAGGCTGGGGAGCCAGGCCAAGCAAGGTCTGAACCCACAGTAGGCATCTTCCCTGCTTCCACTTCTTGTGGGGCCCACTTCTCCCCAGAAGACATTCCTAGAGAAAGAATGAGGCAGCCTAGAGCCTGGCTCCAGGAGCAGGATGGGCCCCTCCTTGGAGCCAGTCAGCAACAGGCTCAGCTCCATGTTCGGCTTTTAATTATCTTTCCAGTTCTTGGTTATTAATGATCTTGGGCAGAGAGCAGAGAGCAGCCTGGATCTCAAGACTCCTCCCGGCTTACCTGCTGCAGCCCTTCACCCAGAGCTGCACTCAGATTCAGGGAGCGGGAGGGGTCAGGTCCAGGGGGAGCTGGTAGGTCCAGGGGCTTAACTCTCTCCCCACCGGTGGCTGCATTCAAGGTCAAACTCCCCTCCAAGGCCTCGAGCACTCACCTAGACCCACATTTACCACCTGTGTCTGAGGTCCACCCTCCCCACTGCAATTCTGGACCTGGGTCCATGAAGTCCATAGGGCAGAGGACATGAACTTGACTAATGGACTAGGGCCTCCCATTCTTGGCATAGTCCAGCTCTCCAGACACAAATGGAGGGTTTTTAGAAATTTCCCCCCACTCTAGCATCTCAGCTGCTCTCATGCCTAAAACCAAACAAAAAACTTCCAGTTTTCATGACTCCACCCCCAGTAGTGGAGTGTTTGGAGACTGGAAAGGAGACCCAGCTTCCTGGGATCCAGCAAGGATGTATGGGAAAGGACACGGGGCAGCGGCTGCATGTGCTGCTGGCATTCAGCATTGCCCTCCCCGACCTCCTCCCTGTTACATGGAGGTAATTTCTGCCCTGCCTCACCCAACTTGTCAAGGACAGCAAGGCCTCAGGCTTTACATGTTCACAGTTGGAAAAGGTCTGACGGCACCAATCACACTTACCGTGTTTGTGGAACGAATGGAAGAATGAGTGCTTACTGTACAGAGTCATTGTGGGGCTACATGTTCACCACTGATGTGAAAGCATTGGAAATTGTAAAAAACAGCCATCTTTCTAGATGGTCCAGGACTGATGACATGTGACAGAGAAAGGAGGCGGGGCTGGGAGCCCAGAGGGAGGGTGAAGGACTGACACATCCAGAAGATTCTCTGACCATCTCTCCCCCCCCCCCCCCACCACCAGGGGTCCCAGCACCAGCAAGGCTGAGCTGTGTCTGACCTCGGAAGCCACCTGTGCCGAGCTTCCAGAGCCAGCAGGCAGTTCGGAGCCCTGCACATCCCCCACGGAGAGAATACAGCCAGCCAGGGCCCAGGAGAGCCCAACAGGCTGCCCACAGCAGACCTCCCTCTGCCATTCCCACTATGACACCGTCAGGCTTCCAGGTGGGCCCCTGGCAAAGCAGGACACCCACAGCCCCTGGCATGAGCCTCTCTTTTCAAGGAGATTGAAGGATGAACTCCATCCGTCACCACCAGAGCCCCCATGCTGAGCACATTTGTCACACCCAGCACCAAGGTGGGTAGGAGCCACTGAATACCAAGCGGCTTCTGCTGCCCAGATACTCCCCCACAGGGATCTGCTCACCTTCTCTAGGTGGACACCCCGCTGGGATACCCCCAAGGTGCTTTATTGCCTATAGGCTATGGTGCCCCCCTCCCTCCCAGGGATGCAGAATGAGGCAGCCAGGACCAGTGGGTTGTAAAAGATTTGTTTAATGCCCCAGCGCTCTGAGAAGAAACTCCAGTCAGGGAGGGCAGGGGGTGGGGGTGGGGGGACAGCCCCCGCCCCCACCCCGAGTTCCAGCCACCATACTCCTACACCAGGCCCCCGCAGTCTTGACTAGAAACTAGCTAACATCAGGGCAGGGAGACATCACTGCTCCTAGTGACTCCAGGACAGGCGGGAAGGGCTTTGCATAAGAGGACAGCAACAGCCCACCCAGACCACACCAGGCCCGGAGACCGCCGAGGTCACTCAACTGACCATGGAAGACATCTGTCACTGGGGACCCAAGGCCAGGATTTCAAGGCGGAATCCAGAAACGCCTGCCCGCACTAACCCTGGAAGTGCCAGGCAGAGAATCCAGTTGACCGGGAACCACAGTAGCTGACCCCTCACACTTCTGACTCCAAGCTGGAGATCCGCCTCCAGGTACAAGGTCCAGGGAAGCCGTGTGTCCCACAGGCCACCCTGCTGACCTCTTCCAGCCCCCCTTTGTCCCTGTAGCCTGTGCTCAGCCCCAGGGTCCTGCCTCTGTGCCTCGGAGGCCCCCAGGCCCCAGTGAGCCAGGGGCCATGGCTGGCACAGCGGGGGAGGTGGGGACAGATGGCCCCCCAGCAAAGCGGCACGTGGGCGTGCAGGCAGGCGTGCTGTCTGTGCGGCCAGACGGGGACCCTGGCCCACACGCTCTCCTGGCAGGCCTCCCGGTAGGACGGCAGCCGCATCGACGGCGCCTGCGCCAAGCGCCGGCAGGCCGGGCGGCCACACCGAGTGGGCAGCGACCGGGGCTGGACGAAGGCCTCGGCCACCGAGCTGGGCAGGGAAGCGTGGCGCGGGCGTGGACCCTGGGCCCAGGCCTCGCGCAACAGGGCCTCCCGCCGAGCCAGCTGCTCCGGCCCGAGTAGCGGCAGGTCCTCTGGCTCCGGGGGCTCCGGGAAGAGCGGGAGGAAGGGGCGCCCCGACCGGTCGGATCGAGGGAAGGAGCTGTAGTGGCAGCGCTCGGGCGACAGGGGGCGCGCTGGGAGCGCGCGCCGCTCGGAGGCCGAGAGGTGCCGCCCGCCGCGCCCGGCCTGCACCGGCCGTCGCACCTCCCGGGGCGGCCTGCCCGACACCCGGGACACGTCTGGCGGCGACGGCCCAGGCGTCGGAGGGCGGCCCGGGAGCTGCGGAGCCCTGCGCGCCAGCGCGGCACGACCCCCGCCCGGCGGCCCCCGGCCCGGGGGGCTGGGCGCCGGGGACGGGCCGGGCGTGGGTGGCCGCGGGCCGGGGCAGGCGGGTGGCGGGGGAGCGCGGCGGCTGCTGCCCCAGCTCTCGATGGTGCGCGTGGCGCGGTCCAGGGAGCTGCTCACGCCAGCCGTGGTCACCATGTCACGCGCCGCCTGCAGCATCTTGAGCACGCTGGCCTGGGCCGAGCCGGCGGTCAGGTCCGGGCTGGGCGGCCGCGCGGGGCTGGCCAGGCTCTGCACCCCGTTGAAGCAGCTGTAGATGCCCTGGGCAGCCGGGAGGAGACAGCCATGAGTGGCCAGCTCCTCTCAGGGACCTCCCGCCCCCCGGTCCAAGCACCAGCCTAGGCGTCCGAAGTGGTAGGAAGCTACTAACATTCGTCAAGCGCCTCCTATGCGCCCGGCACTGTGCCACTGTGAGAGCAATTGCCAGGGAGCAATCTGAAGCTCCAAGAGGTTATCTCTTCCTAAAGGCACACAGCTTGTAAATAGCAGTGAGGGTTCGAACCCGGTCAGCCTGGCTCCGAAACACTGCCCAGCCTGCGGCAGAAGGGCTCTGCTTCTCTTCTGTGTGATGCTGGAAGGCCCTCAGTTTTTACCTCTGTAAATGGGGCCATAGCCAGCTCTGACTTATCTGGGTTGGTGCCCCTAAAGCTGGGACCTGCCTGGGGTGGGGTGGCACCCACCCTACTGAAAGCCAGCAGGAAGTCCAGCCGAGACGTGTTGGGCACTGAGTGGCGCAGCTTCCAGTAGACCAGGTGCTCCCAGGCAAAGACCAGCAGGGCCAGTCCCATGGCCACCAGCAGCATGTAGAAGACGCCCGCCATGTTGTCAATGTCCAGCTTGCTGCTCATTACCTCGTTCTTCTCGTTCTGGCAGATCCCCGAGAGCCACACCGTCTCCAGCTTCTGTGTCTCCCCTGGTGAGAGGCGGGAGCGGGGGGTGGGGGCACACCTGGCTCAGGAAAGACCCTCCCAATGCTCGCCCAAGCCTGGAGCAAGGAGAGGTCTGGAGCCAGCCCCTTACAGGACCACAGAGGGATCTAGCCAGCAAGGGCAGGATGGGGGTGGGGGAAGGGAGGTGGCAATGAGCAGGAAGAAAGGAAAGCAGAGTGGGGGCTGGGGTAGACAGTGCCAGCCTTGGACATGCCCACCCCCGCCCCCCACCCCCACACACACCCAGTAAAAGCTGGCAGACGTGGTATGTTACCTATCATTCACACCTGGGTCAAACCTATTGGTCATCTACAAGCCAGGCACAGAGCTTGGCGCACAGAGACTAAAAGCCCAGGTCCTCTAGGACATCCCAGCACCTTAACTGCTATCACTCTCAATCTGTGGCACTGATGGAAAATCAGTTTGACCTCATAGCGCTGAAAGCTCTGGGTTTGGGGGCAGGTTCCGCTGTACTGCTTACATATGTGAGCCCCCTGTCCCAAGGCAAGCCTGAGCCCCAGCTCTGGGATGAGGCAGGCCCTTGGCACTATCCTAGGTGATCTCAAGATGGAAATGGCCGGGACAGGGGTCTAGAGAAAAAAGACAGGATGTCAGCCTCCCCCAAGCCCCACTGTGTGGCCTGAGCTCCTTCCTGTCTTCCTGCCCTCCAGGGAGCCTCCTGAAATCCTATTTCCCACTCCCTCCTGGCAAGCCCACCCCTTCCCCAGGTTTCCATGTGGTCCTTCCAGATGCCACCCTCCCATCCTCCCTGCCCCAGCCTCACTCCCAGAGACCTCTTCCTGCCCACAGGCCCTGGGACTCAGAGAACGGTAGTGGAGATGCTGACCGGCCATCAGGCAGCTGTCCCCACCTCAGGTTCCACGGCCCACCCTGGACCCCAGGCCCCCAGCAGCAGCACCCACCATCCCCCAGGAACTGCAGGAGCGCCAGGTCTATGGCCCGCTTCCAGTGGGAGTCCTTCTGCATGGCGATGCCGTAGCCAGTGGTGGCAAAA
Organism: Lynx canadensis; assembly: GCF_007474595.2. Lineage (NCBI taxonomy): Eukaryota > Metazoa > Chordata > Mammalia > Carnivora > Felidae > Lynx > Lynx canadensis. The sequence goes on from NC_044316.2 coordinate 54,286,929, forward strand.
ACCTTGCCAGAGCCAATGGTGACCAGCTTGCAGCCCTCGTCCTTGCCTGCCATGTAGTTGAGGACAGCAGCATCATAGATGAAGGCATCCAGCTTCCTGGGGACAGGCCAGGGGTCGTGTGAGGTGAGGATACCCAACCTGGGGCCTGACAGGGGTCTGGGCTGCATGAGCCCGCTGAGCACTGACCAGGCGGGATGGGTGGGCAGAGACTTCTCTGGTTCCCCTGGATCCTGAATGCAGAGAAGAGCCCTTTTCCATAGCTCAGGGACCCCACCTTCCCTCCTCTCAGACAGGCCAGGGGACCCTCTGCCTCCAGAGAACACTCCTTCCGTGCCCAGCCCCTCCGTCTCCCTAGGACCCTAAGAAGGTCACAGCCACCACTCAGATGAAGGCTGAACCCTGCTCAGTATCTCAGCTGCATCTGTGGGCCAAATGGTGGGCCTCCAGTTTTGCTTGAAACTTCACTCTGCCCCCAGACCTCCCTCCCCCTTCCCCACGAGTCCTACAGGACACCCCGGCCTCCATGTCTCCACCTTGGGTCTCTCAGACAGGGCCAGAGCTGAGGCTGGTCAACGGGGAGACATGTGGGTAGAGACGGTCAGAGGGTGGGTGCAGGGCTGAGGACCCACCCCATCTTGAGGCTGGTGAGCGCATCCTCCACCGAACGCTGGTTGAACTTGACCATGTGGGTGTGCATCTCTCGGTAGTTGCTGCGAATGTTCCGCTCGGTGCTGCCGTTGGGCACCGTGCCGAAGCGGAAGGGTGGGTACTGATCTTGAGGCCGCTGAAACTGCGGGCAGAGGGCAGGCGCCATTCGTCACCTCTGTCCAAGCCTGCGGACACACCAGCGCTCCCCGACCCGTCCCTGGCGCCCAGCCCTGGAGTCTGCACTTGCAGAGTGAGGGCACAGGAGTCTGAGAGAGACCGTCCGGGCCACTCCTGCGTTTTACAAACGGTGAAACCTGAGGCCAGGTCAGGAAGAGACTTACCCAAGGCCACTCTGTCGGTGCACCTGAGCCATCCGCCCCCTCGTCCCAGGCCCCAGCCCTCCCCTCAACCAGGTCTCCAGCTCCTTCCTACTCCCTGCTCCATTTCAGATTCCCCTTTTGTGTCCCACAGGCCTATCCCTGCTCTCAGCACCCCTCGCCCTCTGCTAGCTGTAGCCCCAGAACCTTCTTATCACTGAGGCCAGACACAGTGTCGATGTACTGCTCCTGGATCATGAAGGCGGCCAAGTTGGCGGTGTAGCTGGCGAGGAAAATGACGGCGAAGAAGGCCCAGACTAGGACCATGATCTTGCTGGTGGTGCCTCGGGGGTTCTCGATGGGCACCGAGTTGTTGAAGACCAGCGCCCACAGCAGCCACACAGACTTGCCGATGGTGAAGGATGGGCCCCCAGACTCTGGGGGTGAGAGGGTGGGCACAGAGGGACCCCAGTCTTCACTCTGTCCTGGGTGGGGCCCTATCCCCAGCCATCGCCCCTCCAGGGCAAGCCAACCCACCTTGTCTCCCTTTTCTCTCTCTCATTCTCTCTCTCTCTCTCTTTCTCTCTCTCTCTCTCTCTCTCTCTCTCTCTCTCTCTCTCTCTCTCATATATCTGATTGGCCCCTGCTTGCTGTCCAAAAGCCAGAGACCTCCCCCAGGATCCAGCCTTCTCTGTAGGGCCCCTGCAGCCCTGAGCCCACCCGTCCAGAATGCTCCCTCCCTCCCAGGCCTAGGTGAGAGCCTACTCTTGCCACTGGTGAGGTTCTGGTTGTAGCTGACAGGGCTGAAGTACTCAAACATGAAGACTGTGATGGCCACCACGGTGAGACACATGACAAACATCATCACCCACACTGAAGGGCTGTAGGGCTCTGGGAACAGAGGGAGGCAGCTCAGAGGCCTCACTACTGTCCTTCCCACCCACAGCCCAGAGCACCGGGTGCAGACAGGTGCGTCCACATGGTCAAAGTGGGGCCCGTCAGTTCCGAGGACTGAGCCAAGGGGTCTCTGACTCTCAGAGCAGCAGGGCCCCGGGAGAGACCACCCCCAAGAGAGATCAGGCTCTCCGGCATTCTCTGTCTCCCCTTCCCCTCTGCCCTGGGACCAGGTCTCATCACCCCACCCCAGGAAACTTCCCTTTGACTACACATCTCCCCTGGATCCCACACCGACCCCCAACTTCCTTTCACAAAAAGGGAGTTTACACCCCATGCTCTCTCCCCTTCCTCTCCCACCCCCTTGCCTGCAACCCACTCCATCTCCCATCCCCCTCCTCCTCTCCACCCAGCCTGATGCCAAGTATCACCAGCATGCCCAAGGAATTCTCTTTCCCTCTCCTCCCTCGCCTGCCAGCACCGCTAACCACACTCCTGTTCTGGAAGTGCCCCGCCTGGCCCAGCGTTGATGGGCTGTTTGTTCTGCCTGGAATCAGGGTCTCTGAGATCAAGTCTCACTCTTGATCCTCCTGACGGGGCCCCGAAGCCCCAGGAGCTGGGGAGACCAACTGAGCTTCTCTGACCAATCTGTTCAGTGGCTTCAGTCTCCCAGAGCAAGCAGGCATTACTGCCGTAAGCACTGTGTCCTTTGCCGCAATGCCCATCCCGTGGGGGTGGGGCTTGTTGTCTCTTACGCAGCTGAGGAATCCTGATCAGAGAGGTTCAGTGACTTGCTCAAGGCCACACAGCAGGAAGGGGATTCTCTCCTCTGCTTCTGGCTGAGGCTTGCCTGTCCTCGGGGCTCTCTGAAAATCCCCCACTCCAGGGCCCACTGACTTCCTGACAGGACGCTGGGCAGCGGCCAGGACTGTGGCTGTCTCCCCAGCAGCTAGTGTGAGGCCTGGCACGAAGGGGCTTGCCCCCACAAGGCTGAATTCCTACTGCTACTTCCCACTCTCTGGGTTGGCTCCTCCAGCTCCCTGTGAAGCTTCTCCCCTGGTGTGTCCCAGCCTACCAGGCGCCTCCTGAAGTCGGCCTGCCTTCCCGGCTTCCCTGCCCCTCACAGTGACCCCTCCACCCTCCTTACCCAACACTCAGACTCAGATGGAACACGGACTTCGCCTCCTATCCCTCTGCATCCTACCGTCCTGCAGCTCAGGCCTCCGGCCAACCTCCAAGGCGCCCGCGGCTGCGCGGGCCCTCTGAGGCCCACCCCAAACTCCCCGTCTCTGCGCCTGCGCCTCAGACCCCAGAGCCATCCCCGCCCACCCAGAGCCGCACCCAGGAAGGCCGAGGGGGACACGGTGCCATTGCTGCGTGCCACCATCACACTGATGCCCGTCTCCACAAAAGGCACAGAGAAGTCCACAATCTCGGAACGCTCCTCGTTGATGGTGAGGGAGCCGATGGCCATGTCTGCCCGCTGGTAGTACACCTGGGGTCATGGGGGCCGGGCCGGGTTGGAGGAGGGGTCCCACAGGCTGGAGCACTCTCCACAGCCCCCACCCCCGTCTACCACCCCCCTGACTGAGTGGGCTGTTCCCATCTGGGGTCCTCAGAGCCCCACTTGCACTACTGACCACCCCAGGGAGCATCACTGGTGACAACCCGTCTCCCCTGCCGACTGGGAGAGCCGTGGGAGCTGGCCCCAGGCTCCGCCCTGACTGACCCCCGGCACAGGAACATCTAGGGGTGGCTGAGCGATGCATGGGGCCTGGGGTGGCGGGCGGGCAGGGGGGTGGGCTCAGGTGGACCGCAAGGGCGGGCCTACCTCCCCGATCATGCCGTTCCACACGCCTCGAACCCTCTTGCCATGCTTGCCGTTGGTCACCAGGTACAGGTCATAGGAGAACTTGACCACCTTGGCCAGCTTCTTGAGGATGTCAATGCAGAAGCCCTTACAGCAGAGCTTGGTGTAGGGGGCCGTGTCACCGCTGCTGCCACCAAGAGACCACCAGCAGTCAGAGCCAGCAGCAACTCCCAGTTTGGCAGGTGGCCCCCGCCCCCACACCCAGGCATAAGACACACGCGCCTGCCGTCACACGGCAGCACACAGCTCACACCGGGCCTTCCTGTGCCCTCGCACGGACCTGAAGGTGTGGTTGCTCTGCCTGCGGCAGGGCACAGTGTTGGGCACACAGCCGCCCGTGCTGGGGTCAGGGCTCTCCACAATGACAAAGGGCCGCTCTTCCAGCGTGGCCACCGTCAGGTGCCGGCTGTCCACTACAGGCTGCAGGGAGGCACTATAGCGAGGCCACACCGGGTACTTCATGTGGAGGACACCATGGTCCCAGCGACCCACCTGCAAAAGGTGACCAGCTTCAGCCTGGGACCTCCAGCCCGATTACCCCCACCCTCTAGGTGGGGGCCTCTGGTGGGACCTGCCAGGGCCAAGAGTCTCCCTCCCTAACCTGGGGAGCTTTGGGGCAGGAGCATTTGGAGAGCAGAGCAAGGGGCTGTGCATGGACCAGAAAGGGGGGGGGGCTCCCTACAGTCTCCTCCCAGCCTCTGGCCCCCACGCCTTCTCATCTAGCCACCCCACTGCTGCTGGCCTGCAGCATCTTCCTCGAGCCCAGACCTGAGACATCTCCCCACCCTCCCCACCCCCCACCTCGGTACAAAGTCCTTTGCCCAGTATTCAAAGTTTTCCACACTCAGGCCCACCTTACCCCTCCCCACACTTCCTCCTCAGTCTCTACACACACACACCCCCAAACAAATCACTTTAAAATGTCCCAGACCCTTCTGCTCCTCTGTCTATACCAGGCCGGTATCCCTTCCTGATGGCCTCCGACTCAACCCTCCACAGCCCAACCCAAACGTCCCAACTTCTGTGAATCTTTCCCCCGTTTCCTCCTTTGAAGGCAGAACCGGTTTCTGGCCCTCCTCTTCCCCCCCGCCCCATAATGCTTTGCACACATCTCTCCTCAAGCACTGAGCATCCCCAAATCTATTTGTTTACATGTCCGTCTGGCCAGCATAGCTGTGGGTTACTCCCCCAGGGGCCGGACTAGATGATAAGAGTGATCAGTTCTGTAGTGGAGGGAGGCTAGGGTGCTAGTCGAGCCCTGAGCCGAGACGCAGCACCCACCCTGGCGCAGGTGCAAATGTTTCAGCTGAGACCTGAAGGATGAGGGGCTGGATGAAGGGCAGAAGGGACCCTCTGCTCAGCTGTGGGACAAGAGGGACTAGGGACAAAATGAGAGGATACCGAGGGACCCTGGGCTCACCCCCTTCTCACCATCTCCCAGAGGCGGTGACGGTTGAGGGCGATCACAACCATGGTGGGCTGGACCAGGTACCCACCAGGGCTGAAGGAGAAGTCTCGGCCCTCCCAGGTGACATTCAGTAGGTGCCTGCGATGGGGGAGAGAAACCAGGGTGTCCCTGGTTAGCTCTGCCAGCAGCCCTGCCCAGGACCAGATGCCCCCTCCCCCACCTTCTACGTCACCACCGTCACCACCATCACCACCCCCAAGTAGCACTGACTGTGCAATTATTGTTTCTTTGTATTGACACCCCTCCCCCTGCAATCCTCACCACACCTCATACCTGGCTTCTTTTTCAGTTGAAGAAACTAAGCCCAGAGAGGTGAGGTTAACTTGGCCCCAGGCACACAGCTAGTGGGAGGTGTAGCCACCCAGGTCCGCTGAAGCGGCCCCCTCCCCCTCCGTGCCCTGGGCAGACGCCCACCTGTAGAAGGCCTTCCGGGCAGGGCTGATGGGCCCGGGGTGGCCACGACAGTCCCCAGCCGGGGAGGGCAGGGCGCCGTGCTGCCGCTGGTAGCCGTGGGCGCCCAGGGCCAGGATGGCCACGCCGTCGCGGACCTTCTGGCGCAGGCTGAGGCGCCAGCTCTCGGTGACGACGCTGATGAGGCCCACGGGGAAGGCGGCGGGAGGCGCGTCGGTGCTGCCCAGCGCCAGGCTGGGCACCAGCCACACGTGTCCGGGCCCCACCAGGCCGGCCTGCGCCGCCTCGGCGAAGAGCACCTCGGCCTCCTCGCGCGAGCAGTAGGCCACCAGCACCGGGGCGTCGAGCTGGCGCAGCAGGCGCTGGATGTGCGCGCGCTGCCCGCCCGGGCCCAGCTCCAGCGTGAGCACGTCCAGCAGCCGCCAGCTCAGGTAGCTGGCGTCGGCGACGGCGCGCACCCCCTCCAGGAAAAGCGCGTGCCCCGGGTGCAGGCTGGTGATGACGGCGAACGCGCTCCAGTCGTACTCCTCCAGCACCTTGAACAGCACCTGCAGCTGCTGCTCCAGGGAAACGCCCAGCTGCAGGAAGGCCGAGCCCGGCTCCTGGGGGCGGGGCGGGGCCTGAGTCGGGGCGGGGCTCGGCGCGCCCCGCCCCAACTTCTGCCTCCTCCTGCAGTCCCCTAAAGCGCCCGCGTCCCCTAGACGCGGGGCGTCCCGGGAGACCCTGTGCTGCAACACCCGCCTCCCGCCCCCGATGTGGTCCCTAGCCCCTGCTGCCCATTAGAATCATCCGGAGGGCGGGCTTTTTGCGGGCTCGCGCCCGACCAATGCTGGATCAAAGCCCAGCAGCATCAGCTGTCACCTGGGAGCGTGTCGGAAATGCACATTCTCGGGCGCATCGCACACCTACTGGATCAGAACCTCTGGGGATGGCGCCCATGAATCTGTACCTTGACACGCTCTTCGGGTGATTCTTGAGCCCGCCAGTTTGGGAAGCAGTGCCTCAGACCAACTGAACCAGACTCTCAGAGATGGGACTCTGGGCGTCTGTATTTTTCTAAAGCACTGTTAAGACAGCCACCACGCTGAGAGCTACTGCCAGGACCAAAGCTTCCTAGGAAAACACCCCACGGAGCCCTGTGGGTGAGAAGGTTCCAACTCTCCACTGCCTCCACCATCACAAATGCCAAGGGCACGCCAGCTCGAGCCTGGACTAGCGCAATCCCCTGCTAACTGAGGGGTCCCTCCTGCCACCGCAGGCCCTCCAAGATTCCGCCACACTGCGGCTGCTGTCCCCGTCTTTAAAAAAGCAAACCGGGGACAACCCTACAGGACAAGTAACCCAGTTCTTCCCACAGGCAAATTGCAAGAAAAAGAGATGTTGGCGGATCCTAGAGATTGTGGCTCCGAAGCCACGTCAGCCAATCGCCACGTGGAAACCTAACTGGCTTCTTTTTTTTTTTTTTTAAATTTTTTTTTTTTCAACGTTTATTTATTTTTTTGGGACAGAGAGAGACAGAGCATGAACGGGGGAGGGGCACAGAGAGAGGGAGACACAGAATCGGAAACAGGCTCCAGGCTCTGAGCCATCAGCCCAGGGCCCGACGTGGGGCTCGAACTCCGGGACCGCGAGATCGTGACCTGGCTGAAGTCGGACGCTTAACCGACTGCGCCACCCAGGCTCCCCCTAACTGGCTTCTTGATCCAAGCAACCAAATTTAAAAATAAGCACTTAGGGCGCCTGGGTGGCTCAGTCGGTTAAGCGTCCGACTTCAGCTCAGGTCACGATCTCGCGGTCCGTGAGTTCGAGCCCCGCGTCGGGCTCTGGGCTGGTGGCTCGGAGCCTGGAGCCTGCTTCCGGTTCTGTGTCTCCCTCTCTCTCTGCCCCTCCCCCGTTCATGCTCTGTCTCTCTCTGTCTCAAAAATAAATAAACGTTAAAAAAAATTAATAAAAATAAGCACTTAAGATGTTTATGAAACAAGGGGGGAATTTGAACGCCGGCTGGATATTTGATGATGTTAAGGAGTTTTTATTATTTTCTAGATGTGATCATGTGGTGGTTCGGTTTTTAAGCCCTTATCTATTAGAGATATATACTGGCAGGGTTGGTCAGGGGTGGACGGTACATGGGGTCATTATACGCTTCTACTTTTATGTATGCTCAAGTTTCTCCCTAATAAAAAATAATCATAAAAGAAAGGCAAATCAGATAGGTCTCTCCCCTCAACACCTTCTTTGGCTCTCCAGTTACTTAGGATAAAACCCAAATATCTTCCTGAGTGCTCAGAATCCCACCCCCCGTCTCCAACCTTCTCTCAAATCCTCCCAGCTCCTTCCACCTAGCTGCCTTCACACCATCTGATGCCTCCGGTGGGAACACTGCCCCCCATTTGAACCCACACACACACACACACACACCTTGCCAACTGTCCCTCATCCTCCAGGCCTCAGCTTCTATATGATTTCTTAGGAGACCTTCTGACCAACCCTCTACCCAAACGGGGCCCTCTTAGACCCTCCTGTGTTTTTCCTTCAGAATGCTTGTCCCAGCTGTGACTGTAGATTAGCGTGTCTTTAGAACTTTGTCTCCACGGGCTGCAGATCTGTGAGGGCATGCCTCCCCCATGCTTGGGACAGCGGCCTGACACTGGGTGTTCCCCTGCAGGTTAACTGCATCGGATCCCCTGCCCAGCCTGGCCTCTGCCCCTGAGTCTGGAGCTTGACCGAGGAAGGCCCGAGAAGCAGAGAGAAGGTGGGCCGGGGCTTCCCACCTAAGCCAGAGGTGAGCTTGCCACCCACCCCGCCTCATCCAGACACAATGTGAAAGCAGCCCAGAAAGTTTATCTTCTAGAACACGAGAACATAATTGCCACAGCCTCTTCCCCCATCGCCCATGTCACACCCTCAGCCCCCACCACCCAATCCCAGCTTCCCAGAGCTGAAGTCTCTCCCTGGCCCAGCCTCAGCCCCACTCTTGCAGCCCCAGCCTGGCTCCCGGCCCACGGGATGAGGGGACATGAGTTTGGACAGGCACCTTGGGGGTGAGGACCACAGCAGAGCCCCCACTGATGCTGAGGATGGGCACATGGGTCTGGGAGGAGACGAAGTCCAGGATCTGGGCCACGGCCTCGGTGCCCACGTTGTCCTCAAAGACGATGCCATGGACGCGGGCAGCGCCTAGGAGCCCGCAGATCTGGGTGAGGAGGCTGCTGGGATTGGTGTTGTTGACCCCCACGGTGAGCGGCTGGATCTCCAGAGGCAGGTCCACGAAGCTCTGGGAGGTGAGGCGGGTACGAGCTTGGGCCTGCGGTGGCCCCGAGCTGCCAAACACTACGGCCACCGTCATAGCTTGCTCACCCTGCCCCGGGCCCAGCCCTGCCCAGGCACCGAGGAGTGAGGCGAGCAGCAGGGCGGGCCCCAGGGCACCACCCATGTCCACCAGAGGGTCCTGCAGAGAGATCAGGGTGGGTACAGGGAGGGAGACAGAAGCACGAAGAGAAAAGATGAGCACACGGTGCGGGGGGGGGGGGAAGGGGGGAAGGAGTCAGAGACACACACATCCCAAGGATGAAAGACAACAGGAGAAAACCTCCCTCCACAAAGAGAGGCAGAGAGGGAGGGAGAGGCAGACACAGATAAAGAGAAAAAGACAGGTTAGCTGAGCATCCCCAGGGCTCTCTGGAGGGGTGGGGGCAGGAAGAACGTGAGTCCCCATCAGTGCTCACGACTTCCATTCTGCTGTTGAACAGTTTGCTTGGCTGCAAAGGCCAGAGCCTTGGAAACTCATCTGTCTGGGCCCTACCCTGGGAGGACACACTGAAAATGCTAGTCTGGTGTCCAGGTGCATGGATTTGAGTCAGACAGACCTGAGTTCAAGTCCCAGCTCCGCCACTGACTAGCCGTGTGGTCCTGGGGAAGCCACTCAGGTAGGTTTTCTTAAGATAACATGGGACCTACCTCACAGCAGCATGGGGGCTCCCCACTGCTATCAACATCCTTATCCTATAGCGACAGCCCACATCCAGGTGAGAGAAGCAGCTTCTGTGACACTCTCTGCCCTGCCTCCGTGTTCCCCATCCTAAACTGAAACTAACATCCCTAAGGGCCCTGCTCTGCGTGGCCCTGCTTGGCATAGAGCCCCGTCCTCCTGGGCCTCAGACACCCCCACTCAACTTAGTAGTTGAGTGGCCTCAACTTAGTAGTACCTACTCCACAGCAGGGCTGTGACACCACTGACTTGGTCAGGACTCAGGGTCACCTGGGACCCTGAGGTCTCGCACACGAGCTGTTTCCCCAGGCCGTCGCTAGTGTGCAGGATTTTTTTGACCTCACCCAAGGGCATGATGCGTATCCCTGCTAAGTAAACATCATTGCTTTGGATTGGAACCAACAGCCAAGTCAGTGAGTGGTGCCCACTGATGCAGCTCTCTCTCCCAGCTGGACATCGGCCATGGCAGTGCCACCCCATTCCATCTTCATCACATCCCCAGCAAAACTTCTGAACGGGGGATGCCAAAGGGACCAGGAGCCAAAGGGTGACCAGGGTGAACCTGGTTTAATTTAGGCTGAGAAGACAGGATTTTTGGCAGGGGAGGGAATGGATACTCGTTCTGGTGCCCTTGAAGTCCCCACACACACACCCCCGTGTATGGTTTCCTGGTACATCGACTTAGAACGTCAGCCCAGACACATGTATGAGTCTGAGATTGCAGCCCAAGCCACACCACACCACACCTCAGCTACCACCAATCAGGGATCTCAAGTTATACCCGCAAAAGGGACTGCCATGTCCCCCCTCCCTTGCCAGGCCTTTCTGTGCCCATCTCTGCCCACAGCCAGGTCCCAATAGGTTCCCTACCCCCTGGGCAGCCCCAAGCCTCCCCCGGCTCTGCCTCCCAGCTCTGAGCTCCAGGTCTGTGCTGTGCAGCCACCAGTCACATGTGACTATGGGCACTTGAAATGTGGCTCGTCTGAAGTGAGGTCTGCTCTAAGGGCAAAAGACATTCCGGATATTGAAGACTTAGCATGAAAACAAGAACGTGAAGTATCTCAATATTTTTTATATTGATTACGTGTTGAAATAATGTCACACGCACTGAGTTAAACATATACGGCTAGAACTAACTTCACCCGTTTCTTTTTACTTTTTCTAACGTTGCCACTAGAAAATGTAAAATGATGCATGTAGCTCTCATTTTGCTTCTTTGGAAAAACGTGACTCTAGATGCAGGATCCAGGCCCTCCCCCAACTCCTAGGGGGCCCTGCCCCCAGAGACTCCCCCTGTGGGAAGGTGTCCCCTGGGACTGGAGTTGCCAAGAGGAAGTTGAGGCAGGTCAGGAGTGAGCACAGAATGCGACTGGACGGGGGGGGGGGGGGGGGCCTTCAGGCAAATTTCTGGGCTTCAAAGAGCAACGGGCAGATTCAAAGAGGTTCAGACCCCAGGGTCTTATCACCACATGACATCCAGTCTCCCCCACAAGGCAGGAGGGTCATAGCCCCAGCCCCGGCCCCCCACCCCTCCACCTCCCATCCACCACCCCACCCTCCCACCCCACTGATCTGAAACGTTGCTCAGAGGGCCACCGCACCCTCTCCTCAGACAGCACAGCTGCTCCCTGGTGCCCACAGATGAAGTCCAGACACCTTGGTCCCATGATTAGGGCCCCACACACCCAGACACCAACGCATTCTCTCCCCTCCATAGACTCCACGCTCCTGCCAGTCTGTTAGCCAGACAGCCCCCACTGTCATCATCCCCCGGTCCCTGCTCTGTTGCTCCCTCTGGCTAGAATGTCCTCTTCCCATGGCCTCTCTCTTGCCTACACAACAAAATTCCAGAATTTTGAGGGCCCAACCTAAATCCCTCTCCCACAGGGCACCTGCCCTAGTCCCTCTGGGCTCGGGACACAGCAGGTGACAAGACACAGGGTCTGGGTGGGGCTGTAGGCCACCTGCCCTTCCTACCCCTACCCCTCAGAGGCTGGGAAGCTCCCTACTATGCCACTGGCAGGTATTTGCCCACCAGATGATGCCCCTGCTACACACCTGACTTTGTCTTAGGAACCTCTGCCCCCTCCCTCAGCGTCTCGCATCTTTCGCTAACAGGCTGGTAAATTACTGAACGCCGGGACCACAAAAAGACCCAGGGGAGGGTGGCAGTGGTCAGTCCTCTGAAACACTCAGCATCACCTTGAGCTGCCTGAGAACCTCCGCGTGCTGAGGGCTCTTCTCGCCCTCCAACCCCCTCCCCCATTCCCAGGCAGGCTCCCGCACACGGATGTGCGCACAGGCACACTCACACACCAGACACTGGTGGTTCCCCCGCCGCCCCCCGCCGCCCAGGCCAGGAGCTTTGGCCCCAGGAAGAGGCCCCACCCACCAGCTGCGCTGCTTCGGGGGAGCAGGGGGATCCCGGCTGCTCCGCCCCGTTATATCCACAGCCCTTTGGTAAGCGGCCTCTCCTTTGCCGTCGGGTTTCCTTCCCTCCTGCACTTCCGCTGAGCTAAAAATCCGAACCCAGGCGTCAGGGGAAAAGACCGCCGCTGCATCTCGCTCCCACTGGCGCGGGCACCAAAGTCTCCCTCCAAGATTAACTACCCCGCCCCCTCCACCTCCCCGCCGATTCCGCCCTGGCCCCCCGGGGGGCGCCCCGCCCCCTCCCCTTGGCAGGAATCTCTTACACTCGGGCTGTGAAGTTCGGGGTATTTTTAGGCCGGCGATAAATAATTCATAGGGAACGTGGCATCAGGCTCCCCCCGCGGGAGGACGGGGCGCGAGCGGCGAGAGCCACCGTCACCCGCGGCTCAAGGACACTCGCGATGCGGCGGCGGCGGCAGCGGCGGCGACTCCGGGCTCCGGGACCCGTGCCACGCCTCCTGGCGGCCAAACTGGGCACCACGTCCGCGCCCCCCGCCGCGCTGCTACACCCCACCCCCACCCCGCAGGCGTCCCCGGCTCTCGGCCCCCACCCCCACTCACCGCAAGCCCCGCAGGCTGGCGGGGGGCGAACTCGCCTGGCTGACGGGGCTGTGGGCCGGGGTGCCAGGGCTTGGGGTGAACCCAGAAGTCTGGTCTCCAGCCTCCCGGACTCCCCTTCACGCTCCTATTCAAATTCTTAGTACGGAGTTTAGGAGCAGACTTGAAACGGACTGGCGCAGCCAGAAACTAGACGGGCTCCAAGATAGAGCGCACGAGCCTTCCTCGGTTTCCCTGTGGAGCCAGCGGAGGAGACCGAGCCAGGGTGTTACCACCATGGGAGGGCTGGGGCGCCCAGCCAGAAGTCCTGCCGGGACAGCAGGGCTAGGAAGCAGGGTGGATCAGTGGTGTGAGCGTCAAGAACCCGGCTGGGAGCCCCGCGTCTTCGCTCACCGAGCAGGACCTCTGGAAGGGTCCTGGGACGCACACCCTTGGGGATTTCCTGGCTGCTTGATGCCTTGCCTTCACAAGGCCTCCCAGGCCTGGGCACGAAACGCCTTCTGCAGCAGGAGGCTCCGGGTTTCCCTTCCCCGCCGTCGGGGATCCTTGTCGAAGCCCCGGGAGACCTGAGCAAACCCGCTGGTGCGACAGCCAGGGCCCAGCGCTGCGGGGCTCACGGTTCTCCCATGGTCCTCTTCGCCCAGCCTTCCTTTTGCGCCCTCGGAGCCCGGGTCCACCGGGCGTTGGGTCAGCATTTGGGAAGATCCCACCACCCCGTGAACCCCACGCTGATTCCCTGAGGTCAGAGGAGGGAGCGCTATGCCGGGCGGGGGAGAGGAGGAGGAGAGCTGGGGGGATAAGGACCCGGGGGACTCGCAGCGTGCGAAGGGGCGGGGGAGTGTCAAGGGAGATGCGCGCAGAAGGCGCTCAGCAGACCTCCGGGAGGCAGGGGCCCAGCTCCCGGAACCACCCACAGCCCCCTTTCGTCCTCTCTGCCCAGGCCCTCTCCAGCCCCCTCCGCCCGGTCGCGGCCCCAGCCCCCTGCCGGGCTCCCCGGCCCAGCGGGCTTCCAGCAGCAACAGTTGCGGGGGCCGGCAGCCCGGACTCCCGCGTCCCCGCACCGCCCCCTCCCCCGCGGCGCCGCGACGCCCAGCGAAGGAGGAGCTGGAGGGCTCCGCGACCGGGGAGACGAACGTCTTGGGCGCCTCACCCGCGTCCTTCCCTCGCGTCCGCCTCGCGCCTGTCACCTCGGCCTCCCTCTCTCGCCTCCTCTCCATCCGCCCCGGGGCCGAACCCCAGGCCCGGTCCCCGAGGGTCCCGGTGCCCCGGGCCGCCCCCTCCTCGGGCTCCCCGCGCGGGCCAGACTGTCCCCGGGACTCCCGCGTCTGTCTCCGCCGTCCTTGCCCGCGCGGCGCCCGAGCCCAGCCCCAAGTTGGCGGCGAAGTTGGCGTCCCCGGTTCGCCACCCGCCACTCACCGGGGGGAAGGGGCGCTGCGCCCGCGCCGAGAGCCCGCGCCGGCCGCCTCCCGCGCGCTGCATGTCCCGGCGCCTCGGCCCCGCGCGCTGGCGCGCTCCGTCCTAGCTCGGCGGGCACCTGAGCCCGGGCAACGCGGGGCCCGCGTCCGCGGCGCGGCCTGGCGGGCTGGGCAGGGCCGGCCCCCGCCCCGCGCCCGGCGCCCCGCGCCCTCCCGGGGTCCGCTGGGCGCCTGGCTCCGTCCCGGGCTGGGCGGCACGCCGCGCCTCTGGCTCCCAGGGCTCGCCAGCCGGCTGTGGCTGAGCGCTCGCCGCCGCCCGCGCGGGCCCGCCCCGCCGGGGCCCGCCGCCTCCGCCCCGCCCCGGCCCGCCCCGCCGCCCGCTCCCCGCTGCTCCAGGCCCCTCCTTGCCCGCCCGCGCGCGGGACGCCTGGGTCCCTTCTCCCCTCTCCGGAACCGCGTCCCCAGACCCGACACTTGGGGCCAAGTGCGGCCTCGGAGAAACCAACAGCCCGCCTGGAGCCCTGGGTTCGAGCCCGCAGCTCACTAGCTGTGTGACCTTGGGCCAGTTCGTTGGAGGATCCCTCGCTCTCTAAAGTGAGACCAGCCTCTTGGGGACTGGCACAAAAGACGGTTAACACGCCTCATAAACTGCAAAGTACTACAGAGACCGAGGTGCTGTTTTTAAAAGGCTTGTCCCTGTGGCTGGACACCAAGACAGGTTGGACCCTCTGGGCCACAAGGCGGGCCTGAGGCAAGCTGCTGCCTGACTCCTCGCTCCCACTTTTTCTCTTCTTGTTTTGGTTCTACGGGGGGCTAACCAGAAAGGAAACTGGCCCGAGGGACCCGCGGAGCAGGCACGATGGGGTCCCAGGGTGCCTGAGGTGCGAGCAGAAGGCAGGCAGGCCGCAGCAGCAGAGCCAAGCCGCGAGAGGGACAGTGGGTTCCAGGCCTGACTGCCAAACACCCTGCGGCCCCCAAGAGTCCCCAGAGCAGGGAGCTGGCTCTGCAGCGCCACCTGGTGACAGGCGGGGAGCCGTGGCTGGAAGGTGACCCCGGGGCCCCAAAAGAAGTTGCACACCAACCACTGGCCCTCCGTCACAGCTGTTTTATTTCCAGTACATTCCTGACCTGGTGACCCTCCACAGTCCGGCGGGAAAGAGGTGGGAGGGAGGAAAGTCAGCCTGCACTTCCACCCACCCCTAAAGTTATCTCTGGCGAGGGTGACCTTTCGCCAGGGGAAAGCGCGCAGAGGGCCCTGGAAAAGAGGCGGCCAAGGCCCCGTGCCAGGGCAGGCAGGCGACACAGCTGTGGCGCAGAGTCCCTCTGGCTGACCCAGGCCCCTCTCCCCTGCACAGCATGCCTTCCGTCCCTGCCAGGCTGGGATCTAGGCTCAGCGCCCCAGCAGCCCCAGCATCTCCTGAGGATCCAGCAGCTTCTCCCGGGGCTTCCCAGCACCCTTGCCCCGGGACACTTCCTCGGCATCCAGCTTCTCCCAGTCCGAGAAAGAGACAGGCCGGACCCCTGAGGCACAGGGAAGAGAAGTCACTGCCTCCACCTCCTCCTCCAGCCCCACCTCCAGCCCAGAGCACCCTTCCCAAGCAGCGGAAAGGCCCAGGGCTGCCCACCACACCTCCCAAGAGCTCACATGGGGCCCAGACCTCGGCTGCTGAGCAGGGCCTCGATGGCTGCATAGCCAGGCCTGGGACCCGGTGGCAGCAGCCCAGTCTTCAGGTCCTGCAACAGCATCTGGCCGGTGAGGAAGCTGTCGGTCATGGTGGTGGCGATGACGCCTGTGGGCCCCCGCTTCACCCAGCCGCTGCAGTAGAGGCCTGGCAGGGGATAACAAAGGGTCAGGAAAGGAGAGGTAGCTGGATACTTCTGGCAAGTCTAAGCCCCCAGGGAACACACCTGTGCATACACACGCGTGCACACCCCAAGCATACCCGCGCTGGCCCGCGGCCTTGGACTCTTCTCAACCTGTTCATATCACACCACCCCTTCCATCTCAATCTGCCTGTCGGCCAGGAGCTCCCTGAGGGTAGGAGATGGGTCTTGGCCCGCCTCCAGTCTTAGCAGGCCCTTCTAAATATTAGCAGAATGGGGTGCCTGGGTGGCTCAGTCGGTTGAGCGTCTGACTTCGGCTCAGGTCATGATCTCGCAGTTCGTGGGTTCAAGCCCCACGTTGGGCTCTGTGCTGACAGCTCGGAGCCTGGAGCCTGCTTCGGATTCTGTGTCTCCCTCTCTCTCTGCCCCTCCCCCGCTTATGCTCTCTCTCCATCAAAAATAAATAAATGTAAAAAAAATTAAAAAAAAAATACTAGCAGAATGAATGAATGGGTATTTAATCAGACTGGAGGCCTCTTTAGGACAGGGGCTGTGGTTTCCTCTCTAGTCCCAGCACCGAGCACAGGGGCCTAGCCCAAAGCACACCTCAGTCAAGTGACCGACTAGATCACCAGGCATATGTGGGCATGTCGGCTAGACTGAGAACCTCCCTCCTAGCTAGAGCCAGGAGGAGGGTGGCTGGGTCCCAGGACAGCGTCCCGGAACAGCGTCCTGGCTCAGAGCGGTTTCTTAGTGCACGTCACTGGCCGAATGAATGAATGAACGGCCCAGGTGACGCCAGCCTCTCCATCCCCCACCATGATTTCGTGCCCAGATTTCGGCATCCTCTCACCTGGCACATCTACAACCCGGCCTTCCATGTTCGGGATGACCCCAAGCTTGGGGTCAAAGGGCACACTGGGGTCGATGGGACGGCTCTTATACCCAACGCTGCTCAGTACCAGCCCACAAGGGAGGTCTTCCGTGTCTCCAGTGGGCACTGCCCGGGCAGCCTCACCGACACCCTGTTGAGGAGAGCGTGGGCAACACCGGGCTGGGGTGGGGAGACTTGAGAAGGCGGGTATCTTTGAGTAACATGAGACTTGCCTCCAGCCTGGTGACTGCCAGGCGAATGCCTGCTGCCCGTCGCCCGTCTGGTGATGGCAGCACCTGCTGGGGGCTTCGGAAAAAGCGGAGGCCCCAGGCGCGGGAGGCCGGTGCCTGGCGGGCAGCGTCCTCTGTCCCTGGCTTCTCCGTGGCTGTTCGAAGCAGCAGTTCTGTGAGCCTCTTCCTCGGGCGGGGGACCTCTGTCAGCAATGAGAACATCTCAGGCCTGTCCCTGGGTTACAGCCCTTGCCCCCAGTGCTCTCCCCCGAGCCCTGTCTGACCTAGACCATCCCCTCCCTAGAGAGCTGGGGGCCAGGTCAGGGCCCCTCACCCTTGATTCTGTCCTGAAGGCCCAAGAAATCCGCAGGATCCAAAATGGGCCGGGTTCCTGGTAACTGAATCATCTCCCGAAGCTCCTTGGGGATGGGAGGTAGGGGAGGAGTTCAGGCCCAGAGCACTGTCCACTCTGGAGCCCACCCCAGAGACCAGACCACAGGGGAGTCACCCCACCCGCCACCACAGAAGGCACTAGGCCCCAGGGCCCTGCCAGGCTCCCCCTCTTCCACCGTAGGCAGGAGCCATTCTCGGGGGCTCAGTCCTGCCACACCTCCCAAGGGCAGACCATCTATTTGGGACCGTGACCCCTCTCCCTCTGGCCCCAGCACCTTAATGGTGAAGGCCACTTGCAGGGGTCCGCGTCGGCCCACTATCCACACCGTCTTCACCCGACTCTGCCTCAGTACCCCCAGGGCAGCCTCTGTGATGTCCGTTTTCTGGCACAAAAGGAGGGCTTAAAGTCATCCGGCACTGACCAGGCAAGGGGCCTTTTCATTTGGCTGTTTCCCTACCCTCAGTGGGGAGAAGCTCTGCAGCCTGAAACGGCACCACTGCCCCACCTGGTGGCCAGATGGAGCACTGCCTCCAATTCTGCAAACGGCTCCAACTAGTAGCCAGCCAGGCTCCTTCCTGCTCTTTCCTTCAACAAGTGTCCACTCAGTGTTTTGCTTGGGCCAGGCACTAGGCAAGGGGCATGGGGGTGGGGTGTCAGTGGTAAGCAAAAGGGACACGGTGCTGGCCCTCACAGAGCTTCTGATTTGGTAAGAGAGAGTGACACTTACCAAATGTTCACTAATAAGTATAAAATTGTCATGGTGATAACGTGCCTTGAAACAGAAGTAGACAAGTCTATGAGAGGGTATTATAGGGAAATAGACCTATTAAGGCAGTACTGGAGGGCTTCCTGGAGGAAGGGACAGCTGAGCCAAGAACTAAAAGATGAACACAGGTTAACTGGCAGGGGGAGTGATGTACACACTGAATAGGTGTTTGTTTGTTTGTTTGTTTGTTTTTTAAGGCCCACGTAGCTAGAGTGCAGAAAGCGAAGCGGAAACGGTATGAGGCAAAGCTCATGGGCTGCCTTTCGGAAGGCTTCTGCCTGGCACCATAGGGAAACAGAGGCACTGAGCTCAGTTTGGAGGATGAGGCCTGAACCCTGCAGGCAGTGGCACCCTCTCCTCAGTGTGCCCCCAGCCTTCCCACCCCCCCCCACCCCGCCTCCAGCCCCTGACCTACCCACTCACCTCCAGGTGCTCAGGTGGGGTCAGCAGGATCCGGGCCACATCCAGAGCCACATTCCCTTGCCCCAGAATCACGGCTGTGTCACAGCTCAGGTCTGGTGCCAGCTAGTAGGGAGAGGTCCGGGTAGGGCTCCCCTAGCTTTGGCCCCGGTCAGTCTCATCTCAGCTCATGCCCAATCCCCAGTCGAGCCCCCAGGCTTCCCTACACTCAGAAAGCCCAACCCACCTGAGCCTCAGAGGAAGCCCCTCCTCTCCTACCCAGCCCCGCCTTCTCCCAGAGGCCTTCCCTGGCTGACCTCCCCCCTCAGGCAGCCTGATGCTTCACATCTCATCTCAATGGGGACCTCCCAGTTTTGGACTGCGGCTCCCTCGCCCCCCAGCTGCGGCATCCAAGAGCTGCCCCTGGCCCTGGCTGAGGGGTGGGGAGGAAGAAGTAGCAGGAGTGCTCCCCAAACTCACCTCCCGGTTCTCAGGAAGCCCGTTGTACCAGCCCACAAAGGCCCGGGCCGAGAACACCCCAGGCAGCTCCTCACCGGGAATTTCCAGGGCCCGATGGTCCTCTGCCCCATAGCTCTGAGGAAAGACCCAGAGTGCTTGGCACCAGCTAAGGGGCCAGGCAGACCCTGGTAGCCCTCCTCCCAGCTCCCCTGCCCAGTGGCTTGGGCCTCACCCCTACCACCTTCCATCCCTCGGCCAGCGGCCGCTCTGCCCCAATCCCCTGCCCACCCTGCCCCCCACCCGTGGGCACTCACCAGCACCACAGCGTGGTAGGCCGCCCGGAGCTCCGGCACAGCCACGTCCCTGCCCACCACCACATTGCCACGGAAGGCACATCGGGCCGAGCGAGCCGTCTGGGTAAAGGTGTTGATGACATTCTGCAACAGGCCCCAGAGGGGAAGGGATTAGGGGCCGGGCACTTCAGGAACCATGCCTGAGCCACCCTCGCCTCACAATGTCCCCAGGCGGGAACCCGTGTGACATCCACACAGAGCACCCGGGGTCATTCCATGCAGCCAGGGAGCCCCCTTTCCCTCCTCAGCTTAACCCGTCTCCAAACCCCCTCCTCGGGCCCAGAGAGACCCACCTTCACCTCGGGGTGGTCGGGCGCCACGCCAAAGCGCACCAGGCCGAAGGGCACAAGCTGCTTCTCGTAGATGTCCACGTGGGCCTGGGGGTGGTGCTGGGGAGAGGTCGACAGTCGGTGGGGCTGAGGGAGAGGCTGGGCCCTAGGGCTCCTCCCATCCCCGATGGGGCAGGAGAGCCCAGCTCAGCGGGGGGCGGACACAAGGAGAAAGAGGGGCCCCCAACTCCCCAGCAGCCTGGAGACCCAGACAAGAGGACTGGGGCAGCATGGTGGCACGGGCAGCCGAGGTCAGCCCTCGGGACTGCCAGCCCATCGTGAGGGGAGGAAGGAGGCAGCTCTCCCGCTACTGGAGTTGCGGCCGGGGAGCTTCTTCACCCACTTGGCTCAGGCATGACACGCAGCCCTGCCTTTGAACCCTCCCATACTTCTAGAAATGCTCAGCCAGTCTGATGAGCTGAGAACTACACTTTGAACTTGAGAGCCGCCTTAGCTCTAGCCTCCACAATCATCCTGTTGGAAAAGGGGTCCCCAAGACATGGGAGGGAGGGACGTGGAAGGGAGAAGGAGATCGAAGCGGCTCACTCTCGGTCTTAGAAAAAACGAGCTCACTTATACGGTGGTCCCACGTGGCCTGCCCTCTGGAGCACCTACAGGGGCCACGGGGGAAGCAAAGGGTTGCGGTTGGGCAGACAAGTCGGGTCTGGCTCTGCCACCGACCAGTCACACGGCCCTGGCCAGTCCCGAGATCTGCCTGGGTGTCAGATTCTTCCTCTGCAAACTGGGACAGATAACAGCCCCCTCTCGGGGGTGTTGGGAAGCATCCAGGCCGGGACCGTGAGAGATGCTGGGCCACAGCGGGTTTGGAGTCAAGAGGTTGGGGCTCCCACGGATGACACTGCCCTGCCTTGGGGCACCCCCATCCGAGGCTCTTGCTGTGATGCTCCCGATTCAATGGGGCTCAAACCAACTGAGCTCCTGCCCGCCAGTCGCCCTCACCCCTACAAAGGCTCACACTCACCTCCTCACCTTTGTCCAAATCCCCTCTTGCCCTCCACTCCACTGCCTGCGCCCAAGTCCAGGCTCCCCACCACCCACCTGTCTGAACGTGCCTGGGGAGTTATTTCTGGAGAACTGTAAGGCCCCGGGAAAGTGAATGGTGTAATTGCTGAAACGTCAGCGATGTTCGGGTCTCAAGGCTGTCGAGTGCGATAGCACTATGAGAACAGAGCCCCGTGATCGCCCAGGAGCCAGTTAGGGAACAGACCCACTGTAATTGCTTAACAGTCCTTGAAACCTCACGGCTTCCCTGCATGCTTTCACGTAAACACCAGATGTGTGTTTGGTCTATGTCTGGAGGCTCCTCGTGTCTTCCTCCCACGCTTTAACATTCTTGCGTGTTTCTACCTGGCGAACATGAAATAGAGACCACGTGCCGTTTGCTGCTGCTGCTGCTGCTGCTGTTTCGCCGGCAGAGGTCAGCCCAGCACGTCCGCTCGGTCTAAGTGTCTGAGGACTTTGTCTTCAGTGCGTGGCTACACGTGCCTCCTACTGTCCCCATCCAGGCCAGCCACAGGCAGTGCCCGAACCACCTCCCTCACGCCCCACTGATGCTGTCTCCACTCCGCAGGGACCAACCCCAGCCCCTCCGCGGTCTGGCTCTGTCCCACAGCGAAGTTTCTTAACTTCTCCTACAACAGAACAGCTCTTCTGGGTGATGCTTGTGATCAAACGAGCGAGGCCTGAAGCCCTTAGCCCCGCAGTTGACCCACTGTGAGCGTTCAACCAAAAAGGCACCCTTTGAGGAGCACCTGGGTGGCTCAGCCAGTTAAATGTCCGACTTCGGCTCAGGTCAGGATCTCACAGTTCTGTGGGTTCAAGCCCCGCGTCGGGCTCTGTGCTGACAGCTCAAGAGCCTGGAGGCTGCTTTGATTCTGTGTCTCCTTCTCGCTCTCTGCCCCTCCTCCACTTATGCTCTCCCCCTCTCTCTCAAAAATAAATGAATAAACATAAAGAAAAAAAAAGCTGCCTTTTACCGTTACTGCTGCACGCAATCGCCTTGCCCACAAACCTGCCCTGCCTGCCCACCGCCAAGGGACAGAGTGCAAACTGCTCAGCCTGGCAGTCCGTATCATACACAACCTGGCTTTTCATCTTTCATCCTTCTTTCCTGCTATGGAGCCTTCCCTCCTGGTCACACCACCCCATGCAAGTCCAAGGCCAGCTCCCCAGTGCTAGACCTGCTGGTGTGTTTACTGAGATCTCTCATGGCCGACCTTGTCTTCAGAGAACTCTCTCTTCTCTGACTCAGCTCCCCCCGCCCCCTCTGCCTGTTCTTTCTCAGGCTTCTTCTCTTCTGCCCCTGCCCCCAATGAAAACCTTCTCTGAGGTTCTTCCAGTGTGGGACCCCTCCCCTCTCCCAGACACACATTCCCTGGGGAAGCTGCAGCCACTCCCTCCTGTGACCTCAGATTCCCATGGACCTGCTGATGTTCCACTCTCTCCCCTGCCCGGACTGTCCCCTCCAAACCTGACCCCCTGGATGGCACTGCAGACACCTCAAACCCATCCAGATGGAAGTCAACTCCCCATTCCCCCCAAACTCTCCCCCTCTGCTCCTCTGTTCCCTCCCATCCCATCCACCCAGAGCCCAAGCTAGAACCTGGGGCTCCTCCCCGGCTCCCCTCAACCCTGCCCAGTCGGTCAGTCATCCTCCCCTCCTGTGCCCCGCTGCCACGTCCGCAGCTCTCCATTGCTCTCCTGGCCACCTAGTCCTGCCTCCCCGCTCCACTGTCTACCCTACAGGCAGAGAGAGTTTCCTGTCCAAAATGGGCTGCTTGCCTAAAACTTTTCAGTGAAGTCAACCTACTTAGAGCAGTGGGCTTCTGAATCCCCGGGGGGGGGGGGGGGGGGGGGGAGTCTGTTTAAAATTGTTGATTCCTGGGGCACCTGGGTGGCTCAGTTGGTTAAGCAACTGACTTCTGCTCAGGATGTGGTCTCACAGCTCATGGGTTCGAGCCCCACATCAGGCTCTGTGCTGACAGCTCAGAGCCTGGAGCCTGCTTCGAGTTCTGTGTCTCCCTCTCTTTCTCTGCAACTTCCCCCACTTTTGCTGTCTCTCTCTCTCTCTCTCTCTCAAAAATAGATAAACGTAAAAAAGTTTTTTTTTAATTAAATTGTTGATTCCTAGGCCCCAGCCCCAGTTTGATCAGGTGTGAGGTAGGCCCAGAAATGTGCATGGAAATACCTATCCCGTGGGACTGATGGAAGGAGGGGGAGGTGAGTGGACAGCACCATGAAAAACTGCCTGCCTGCAGGCCCGGCCGGAGCCTTCCGAGGCGCCCTGGCTCTGGGCTCATCAGCTCTCCACGCTTAACACACAAGCCTGTCTTCCCAAACTCACCTGTCCCCAAAGGGACACTCTCTCCTCCCTCCGGGACTTGCCCATGGGGTTCTCTGCGCCTGGGCCTCTCTTGCCTGCCACCTACCCCTCGCCTGCCTGGCAGCTCTTTCTGTCCTTCAGACAGCACTTTGGACACCTCCTCCTCCGGGCTGAGTTGGGTGCAGCTCTTTGTACACCACGCCCTCCACCCCCAGTTTCTTACACTATCAGAGGCTTAGAAACTGTAAACTCTCTTCCTCTCCACTCCACAACCCCCCTACATTAGACTGGTATGTCCTTGAGCGTAGGGCTCATGTCTGTCCTGCTCACATCTATGTTCCTACTGTTGAGTCTGTGCCTGGAACGTGTCAGTGTCCAATAAAGGACTATTGAGTGAACAGCCTAGCGTGGTACCTAAGAGCAGCTCTGACCCATAAATACGCAGAATAAGCTCATGGTTGCCAGAGAGGAGAGGGTGGAGGGATGGGTAAAATGGGTGAAGGGGAGTGGGAGGCATAAGTTTCCAGTTATCTAATGAATAAGTCACAGGGATGAAACGTACAGCACAGGCAACACAGTCAACGGTGCTGTGAAAGCCGGGCACGGTAGCTACCCTAGGGGGAAACATAATAGCGTAACATACACACTGGGTGGGGGAGAATCACTATGTTGAATGCCTGAAACTAATGCAGCATTGTGTATCAACTATACTTCCATTAAAATGCACTTGGGGGGTGGGGGGGGTGTGTAGTTGGCTCACCTACCAGTCAGGAAATCTGACTCTTGAATTCCACTCAGGTCATGATCTCACAGCTTGGCAGTTCAAGCCCCGCATCGGGCTCCATGCTGACAGTGCAGAGCCTGCTTGGGATTCTGTCTCCCTCTCTCTCTGCCCCTCCCTCACTTGTTCTCTGTCTCTCTCTCAAAAATAAATAAAAATGAACTTAAAAAAAATAAAAAATTGGGGCACCTGGGTGGCTCAGTCGGTTAAGCGTCAGACTTCGGCTCAGGTCATCATCTCGCAGTTTGTGAGTTCAAGCCCCCGCATCGGGCTCTGTGCTGATGGCTCAGAGCCTGGAGCCTGCTTCAGATTCTGTGCCTTTCCATCTCTCAGCCCCTCCCATGCTCATGCTCTGTGTCTCTCTGTCTCTCAATAATAAATAAACGTTAAAAAAAAATTTTTTTTAATAAAAAATAAAAATAAATACATGTTTTTAATTTAAAAAAAAAAAAAAAAATGAGCAGCCCTGCCATCTGCCTGCCTGCATTGAGAGCCTAGCACCTTCCCCGTCCGGGGGGACTCTGGGCAGTGTCACTCAGCCTCAGTGTCCTGACCTGCAAAGTGAGAGTCAGGACACCTGCTTCAGAGGTTGTCATGGGGAGATGAGATGCTGTACGGTACCTGGCTTGGCTAAGTGCCACTGCCCCTGACATGTTGCACTGTGTTCCTGTCTGGGGAGCACACCCAGTAGCTTGGAACACCCAGTGGGCAAGGACTGGCTTGTAACTGGCTCTGTGTCCATCCCCCAGCACCTCTTACAAGGAAAGCGTGTGCAAGCGTGCAGGTCAGAGCCCCTGCTCACACTGGGGGCACTGAGAAGCCCGCCTGGAAGGCCCAATTTTGTTCCCCAGATTTCAGGCTCAGCTAGCAAGTGCCCCTTACGCAAAACCCTCCCGGATCTCCCCTGACCCTGTGGGATCCCCGGTCTCCATCCCAGGGTCCAGGGCTGTTCTACCACAGGGCGGTTTGCCCATGCATGACCCCTCCGCACGCAGCAGGTCCTCCCCAAAGCCCATGGCCTCCTTCAATGAAGCTGAAATGCACCTTCTCCAGGAAACACTTTCTGACTGACTGCACCTCACTTAGCTCATGCTGTTCACATCACAGTAACTAGCTCTTTCCCCTGTGTTGCTTGGTCACTTTTCAGCAGGGTGTCCAACTCACGCTGGTCCCCCCCAAGACCGCCCCCCATTTAAAAATTTTTTTAATGTTTATTTTTGAGAGAGGGACAGAGTGTGAGTGGGGGAGGGGCAGAAAGAGAGAGGGAGACACAGAATCCGAAGCAGGCTCCAGGCTCTGAGCTGTCAGCACAGAGCCCGATGCGGGGCTCGAACCCACAAACCATGAGATCATGACCTGAGCCAAAGTTGGACACTTAACCAACTGAGCTGCTCAGGTGCCCCAATCCCCCAGGTCTTAATATTGAAAACTCCATGTCCTAGGCAAACTAGGAAGATTGGTTACCCTACCTTTTAAGTTTCTGCATGTATATGTGTATAATTAATATATTCATGCTTCCTCCTGTCTCTCCATAGACACCCCAAGTCCCTCCAAAGTGAGGCCACTGTCTCATGTCTTAGCCTAGGTCTCCATCCCTCCCCCCTCCCACCAATATCTGTCCAAGCCTCAAGGGTAACCAGCAGCCTTGGGCCCTGCCCACCAAGGCCAACACTGTAAGCCTTGAGACTCTGGCCTTGGGGTGGGTGGAATGGGGGGGGGGGTGGAGGGCAGCCTGAAAGAAAAACATAGCATGGGGAGGGCTGGAGCATGACGAAGCACCTATCAGAAAACTCTGAGAAGAGGGGGTAGCTTGAAGACATAGGACGTTGAGGACAGATGAGAGAAAGAAAGAAGGGAAGATGAGGGGCAGGATACAGTTATCCTGTAGGTCTACACAATCCCTGACGGGTTTGGCCAGAGGCATCTCAGACCATCTGCCACTGACCGCTGTCTATGAGGCAAACACACTTCTCCCATAGCTGAGGACCTAGACTGGGGAGCCCCAGATGGAGGTGACAAAGCATATAGGAAGTGTCCAGTCTAGATGGACTGGGAGCCCCTTTCCCATCAGGGATCCAGGAGTGCTTTTAAAACTCGCAGGGGTGGTACTTGCCCTCAGGATTGGAGCAGCAGGTGAATCATGGGAGAGGGAACCAGGAAGACATGGCTTACCTTTAGCAGGTGTTGGGCGGTATAGAAACCAGCTGGGCCACTGCCCACCACACAGATCTGGGGGGGCTGCTCCTGGGTGGAGAACCGCTGCCGGAAGCCTTTGTGGGAGGGAATGGGAAATGGGTGGGAGGTCAGATCAACACCCCCTCCCCACTTCCCAAACCAACAACAGTGTCAGAAGATGCAGCTTCCCAAGCTTCACCCCCAATTGCACTCTCCTCCACTTTTTCCTCAAAACCTTGGCGTTTGCAGGATCTCTTACTTCATCTGAACCCTCAAAGTCTGTGTCTTCATCCAGAGCCCTACGTTTCACCCATGAATGTATTATGCCTACTCAACACTCCCCATCACCCCTGAAGCTGCCCGCACAGCACTTCATTTTTCTTGCAAGGTTCCCCACCCAGCCAGCTAGAATACCACATCCTTCCAGCCGGCTCCATATCCCAGTCTTGCTGGCGTGGACCCCCCCCCCCCCCGCCATGCCCAACTGTGCCTCTTCTACCCACTCTCTCTCCACAGAATACTATATTGTCCATATAGACGCCTGTCATTCCTATAGACCCCTGTTTTACTTCGGACTTCCCTCTCGGCCCACAGACCTTCATATAACCCTCATTCACCTCTTCTCACACCTGTGCACCTCATAGTCTCCCCTTCTCACTTCTGTGGACTAACATCTCACCGCACAGGCCCCCGCCTGCCCCCGTACACCACGCCAATCTCATCCGCATGAGATGACCTCTCCGGTCTCGCCCCTGGTCCCCTCACCCCTCTCCAGCCCTGCCCCAGCTCCGCCGACCCCCACACTTGGCGCTCGCAGGCCTCCCCGCGCAGCCATCCGGCCCTACAGGTGCCCTGCTCCTACTCGGGGTGCTCCCGGGGAGAGGCGGCCGGGTCCGACGCCACGCCGACCAGTGCCACCAGCGCCAGCAACGCGGAGCCATGGCTGGAAAGACCAACCAGCCAGCGGACCCGACCCCGGAGATGGCCCCGCACTCCGCGCTGGTGGTTCCTAGCTGCTTGCGGGCTTCGGCCCCGCCCCTCCTAGCCCCGCCCCCAAGTCCCGCCTCCCACGCTTTGGGAGAGCGCAGCGTGGAGGCCACACTCCCCCCGCCCGAAAGAATCCCGCCCCAAAGGAGAAGTCCGCCCTCGGATCCACCCTCTATCGCTGAGGGCCCGCCCCCAGGACGTTCGAACTGTCGTGACTTAATAAATTTCTCCCCAACCTTCACCCTCCCTCCAATCGTCTAGAGGCTAGGGTTGGAGGAGAGCGAATCTTTATCGCTGTTCCAATCCCGCCTGAAGGAGGGAGCCAATTAGGAAGGGGCTTACTTTACTTAGCCCCTCCCACTCAGAGACTCTCGTCGCTCTCTGATGACGCACGGGCCCTTCCCTTTTCAAAGCGAACCCTCCCTCCCTGCGTCTAGTTTCTTCCCAACCAATCACGAGTCGAGTTCCAAGGGCGCCTCCCTGTCCATTGCGTAATAACCACGGAGTCCGGAAGTCTGGGAAAAAAGGGCTTCTGCCGGAGCCTTCGGGGCTTTCTGGGCGTTCTACAGGCGTGTCCAGGTCGGGCTAGGGAGCATTTTAAACTTTGGAGATCCAATCCCGTCTCACCCCCCCCTCCCCTTTACGTAGGTAAAGAAACGGGAGAAGCGGCTTGCCCTCGGTTCTAAGGACAGGGCAGATCTCCCACCCTTGCCCAGCAGCACTGGAAGTAAGGGTGAGGCTGCTAAGGCACTGGCCTTGGGTGCAGAATTGAAGGGAGCGCCAAAAGCCCCAGTAATCAAGATCAGTAGTATTTTCATGCAACGTTTTGAAAGATCAAAATTAATGCCAAAAATCCACGGTGACCAAAATATGTATTTAAAAGACAGGATCCCTGGTCAAATCTGACCCAATAAACCTAATGCCAGCTTCAGCTTTCTTTTTCCCCAAGGTCCCTCTTTGTCAGACACTTCGTTGGAGAAGCCTTCCCTGATGCATCTTCTCCCAAGCTGGGTTAAGGTCCCTTGTTGCCCACCCCGCCCAAGACTCTACTTTAGCTCATCGTTACTTATTACACTGTCTTACTGTTTTTTAAATTGTCTTTTTTATTGAAGTATAACAAACAGAAAAGTGCATAAATCATAAGTGTACTGTTTGATGAAACCACAAGATGTAACCATATAAGCACCATCCAGTTCAAGAAATAGGACGTGTGCCTCTCCTTGTCACTTCCCCTCCTTCCTATTAAGAAGTGAATGACTGTTCTGCTTTTTAAAAAGTAATTGTATTTTGGGGCGCCTGGGTGGCGCAGTCGGTTAGGCGTCCGACTTCAGCCAGGTCACGATCTCGCGGTCCGTGAGTTCGAGCCCCGCGTCGGGCTCTGGGCTGATGGCTCAGAGCCTGGAGCCTGTTTCCGATTCTGTGTCTCCCTCTCTCTCTGCCCCTCCCCCGTTCATGCTCTGTCTCTCTCTGTCCCAAAAAATACATAAACGTTGAAAAAGTAATTGTATTTTGTGCCTGTCCCACTGGACCAGGAGGAGGCAAACTATGGCTTGCAGGCCAAATCCTGCCCAAGCTGATGGTTTTTACATTCTTAAATGGTTAAAAGAATTGCAAACAATATTTTGTGGCATGTGAAAATTACATAAAGTTCCAAAAAAGTTTTATTGGAACACAGTCATGCTCATTTCTTTACATATTCTCTGTGGCTGTTTTCACACTTTGATGGCACGAAGTGCTTTGAGTAGTTGTGACTGAGGCCACATGGTCCACAAAGCCCAAAATGCTTACTATCTGGCCCTTTACAGAATGTATGTCAATTCCTGCACTCGATGGTAAGCTCCATGAGGTTGGGGCTCAATCTCATTCACTTTTATATCCCCAGAGCTCTGTATAGTGCCTGGCATGTGCAAAGGCTCCTGAAGAGTTTGTCTTAGTGATCAAACCATGTGTTATCCTTTCATGGGGAGGAAGAGAAGGAGAGTCAGGATCAGACATCTCTGAAAGCCCTACAGGACTCCCCACCCGGAAACAGTATGTCTGGTGGTCGAGAGCATGGATTCTGGAATCAGACACACTAGGTTTGAATCCTTCTCCTAACACTTACTAGCGATAGAACATTGAGAAATTTAATTTTTCTAAGCCTTGTCTTCACCATATTGAAGGAAAAAATAGTAAAAACGTCTTGTAAAACCTGAAACTAGGTGGCGTACGTAAAATTGTTGGCCATAAGTTCTGAAAATGTTAACTCTCATCACCATTGTCAATATAATCACCTCCCCTATAATTCTGTAAATTAGACCTCAGGTATCTGTACAGTCCTGGGAGGGCTTCATTCACTCCTATCACTTCACCCTTCCCTCCCAAGCCCCATGCTTTCCCAGCCCACATCCTTAGAGTAACAGAAAATTGAGCCTCAAAGAAATCGAGTGACTTGTTCCCAGGCACCTGTAGTCCAGCCAGGTCTCGTACCGGGGCCTTCAGCTACTGCCCAGCCCCCACTCAGGCCCAGGTCAATAACAATGAGTCACTGGTTATAGATTAGGATGGTTTTGATCATTGGCCAGGACTCCGCAATGGGACCTTTTCTGACATCGCATTTTTTCATGCGGAGAATTAGCAGTTTGATTAATCACATTCCCAGACCTGAAGGCAATTTCTGAGCTGTTAATGCATTTCGAAACAGCAGCAATAACATATAGCAAAGAACAAGGCTGGGGAGGCTGCCAAGGCTTTCTTGTTCCAGGGGGGCTGCTTGGATCCAAAACTCTGCTCTATCAGTCAGCCTCCCAGCAGGAAACAGATGGCACACTCCAAAGGACTGACTGAAAAGAGTTTAATGAAGGAACTTTGTACAGAGGTGTGGCCAGGATCAAGGGAATGGTGGAGCACCCCCAGGCTAGCAACGGCCGGAAGCCACTACCACCCCAGGTCCTGAAGAAGCAAAAGGAGGGAGCAGTTTCAGAAGTGGTGAGAGCCATAGCTGTAGGAAAGGGCACCGGACAGCAGCTGTGGTCTTTGGTAGAGGAAGGCGGGGCGAAGAAGAGTAGGGAATGGATTTGGAGGCTCAGGGTGGGTGCTCCAACAGGACCAGGCTTCGAGGATGCCTTCGCCTGCTGTCTAGCCCCTCCGCCCATCCCATTCAGCCTCCCCACCATCAGGGCCAGCAGGCCCTTTACCTTGTCCAAAGGCTTCACTGAAAAACAAGGCAATTGTGTGCTCTGAACATGACCCGCATGTTCTCAACCTAAGATGATTTTGCCCCCTAGGGGACAGTTAGTTGGCAATGCCCGGAGACATTTTTGATTGTTACAACTTGGGTTCCTGGCATCCCAGTGGGTAGAAGCTAGGGATGCTGTTAAACACCCCAGGGTGCCCAGGACAAGCCCCAGTGGCAAAGAATGATCCGGCCACGATGTCAATAGTGCCGACGTAAGAAACCCTGCTTTAGACTAACTGCTCTGGTCTCCTGTCATAGGCCTGGCCTACTTCTCTGTTCCTGCCTCAGCCTCCAGCTGGGCCCCATCCTTGCACCCTCTCGCCCAGCCACTAGTTAGGGAGGTTCCCAGTCCTCTCTCAAGGCTGCCCACTTTTGGCTGACCCTCAGTGGTGTCCCAGGCACACTCTGTCCTCCTCCAGCTGGCATCAGTGATCCCCTGTATCCCTGCCTTCCTCCCTGCACCTGTTCACAGCCAAGCCCAGCTCTTGACTCAAGCCTTTGTAGCTGCACCCTGCCCTCCTTCCCCTCCCCTCTAAGGCTGTCTGTCCTCCAGACCCTGTTCCCATCACCCCCTCCAGCCTCGGCTACCCACCCCCAGTAATTTTTCTCCTTGCAATTGATAGTTCTTCGAGGCCTACCCCTGCTAGACATCATGGAACAAAGCAGACTTTATCTAGAGCTCGCCAAGGTCAAGCTCAAAGCTAGTTACACTCTTATCTATGCCCTCATTTCCCCTGGAGTGCCCTCCCCACCAAACACATACACCTTAATTTCACTGATGTTCTCGAGGGTCTTGGTTGCTGCTGAGCCAGTGTCTTGCACAGGCTTCTCCAGCAGAGAAATTAGGAAAGTCTGCCAAAAGTAGCCTCTCCCAGGGCAGCTGGGTGGCTCAGTCCATTAAGCGTCCGACTTTGGCTCAGGTCGTGATCTCACAGTTCATGGGTTCGAGCCCCGCATCAGGCTCTGTGCTGATAGCTGAGCCCAGAGCCTGCTTCGGATTCCGTCTCTCTCTCTCTCTCTCTGCCCCTCCCCTGCTCATGCTCTGACTCTGTCTCTCAAAAATAAAGGAAAAAAAAATTTTTTTTAATTTTTTAAAAAAGTAACCTCTCCCTGTGGCCCCTGGGGAGAGGGCTCCTTGGGGGACACAGCCTCAAAGAACACAGGAAGAAGCAGTGGGCAGTTGAGCACGGGGTCTCCTGGCGCCCGGGAGGCCCTGAGGGCCTGACCCTTCGCTCTCCTCACCTACTGCCCTGCCCAGGGCCTCTCCTATCCCCATTCCCCATCACCTTCCCTTAGCCCTATCAAGGCTCAGACACAGCAGGGGAGGAATCCAGCTGTTTAGCGCCCTCCCCCACCCCCACCCCAAGATGAAGTTGGCTGAGATCCAGACTGACCAGAATGCCCACCACTGTTATTCCTTTCCCCCAGATATCCCTCCAAACCCAGAAAAGCAAGCGGATTTCTCCAGAAATCCCAGCCTGAGCTCTCCACCTCACTGCCCCCAGTGCCTCCCCACTCCACCACCAGCAGCCAAGCCACCGCCCTGGGGAAGGGCCCATGCCCTCCTGGACTGAGGGAAGGCCAGCAGAAGCAAGAGAGCTAGGATCGGGCTGGGGGGTGGGGAGGCAGGGCGCAGGGGGCGCCCCCCCCCCTTTTACTGCAATCCCACCAGCTCTGTGATGGGAGGGGTCTGCACCATGAACTCCTCATAGCGACTGAGGAACAGCCGGAAGCGAGCCAGGTAGGAGTCCTCGTTGTAAGGCAGCCGCTTCTCCTGGAGGAACCGGGACACCACGGGCTTCACCTGACAGAAGATGGGCAGGAGGAGGGGCCGCTGAGTCAGGACTGTGGGCAGGTCCCTCCCCACGGGGGGCCATGAGGCTTTGGAGGAGATGAGGGGCAGGGACCATTCCTGCCTCTCCCCTCCCAGCAGGCAAGGGAAAAGGGTGAGGGGTTTCTCCCCAACTTCCTTCCCCAGGGCTCCCAACTCCACGACAGTCCTCCTTGGCACAGGGGATAAAAGCTAGAGCTCCCTGGGGTGCCTGGGTGGCTCAGTCAGTTAAGTATCTGACTCTTGATCTTGGCTCAAGTCATGATCTCACGGTTCGTGGGTTCGAGACCCACGTCAGGCTCTGCACTGACAGCACCGAGCCTGCGTGGGATTCTCTTTCTTCCTCTCTCTCTGCCCCTCCCTCCCTCACACATACACATTCTCTCTCTCAAAAATAAGCATTAAAAAAAAAAAAAAAAAGCTAGAGCTCCCTTTTACCAAGCACGTACTGTGTGCCTAGCATTTCAGATCCATTTCATTTCAACCTTAAAGCCTGCTGCTAGCAAGCCCTGCTTACCCTCATTTTCCAGAGGGGGAAGCTGAGGCTCCGAGACATTCAGTTAACTTGTCCAGAGTCACAGTGCTGGTAAGGAACCCACATGCCTCTGGTCAGAAATGCACTCTGCTGCTCGTACACGGGGCGGTCCTTCCAGGGAACCTCCGCCCAGGCCAGCCTGATCCTCGCCTACCTTCAGGCACATGTTGTCAGAGAGCCGGGGGAAGAGGTGGTGCTCCACGTGACAGCTGACAATGGAGTGGCCGAATGCCCATTCCAGTACAGGCAGTCGGGGCAGGTTCAGCACACCCAGGCTCATCATGTGAATCCTCTGAGGCTTCTTGTCCCGAGAGAACATGGGCAGCCCAATGTGCTGTGACAGACACGTGGGTCATAGCTTCAGGCTGGACTGGGCAGCCCCGCGCCTCCCCGCCCTGCCCCGGACATCCTCACCCACCACGTGGGGACCCAGAGGGTCCTTCTGCCTCCCTCACCCCCACTGTGGCGAGACTCTCCTGTCTGTGCTCTGAGCTCAGTCTCACCCATCTCTGGGTCTCTCTCTCCACCTGTACAACAAGGGGCGTGGCCTGGGTACCCCCTTGAACCCCGTGGTACTGACATGACCACGACTTCCCACTGCGCGCTCTCACGCCACTCTGCCTTTATCTCATCCTGGAGAGGCCCTTCTCTGCTCTCTTTCCCCCCATCAAAATCCTGCTCAGGGTTCAAGATCAAGTTTGTGCACCCTCTTGTTGTTTCATTCAACAAGTATGGAAATATGCCTCCTCTGCCAGGCTCGGTCCTGGGTCTTAAGGATTTGCAAGTGAATGGGCGCTTCCGCTCCAGTAGGACAGGGAGGCAGGACCCACAGCTGTGTCCTAGGAGATGAAGTCGTCATTGGCAGCACGGCAGGTGCTGGAATGGGGAAGGATACTCTGACCTCCAGGCACCTAGTCTTTGTGTCCAGGGGCGCTTGCCTATGGAAATGGCCCTAGAACTGAGTGCTGAGCCCCAGGCCTCCCCTGAACACCTCCCATCTCCACCCCCTCCATCTGGGAAGGCCCTCCTCACTTGGGGTCATCACAGTAAGTGCCCTGAGGGCAGGAGATGGGGTCCTAATCACCTGTGCCCCCACAGGGCCTAATCAAGTGCCCTATGCATAGAACTTTCTCAAATCTTGGGACACCTGGGTGGCTCAGTCAGTTGAGCCCCCTCCGACTTCGGCTCAGGTCATGATCTCATGGTTTGTGAGTTCGAGCCCCACGTCGGGCTCCGTGCTGACAGCTCAGAGCCTGGAGCCTGCTTCGGATTCGCGTCTCCCTCCCTCTCTGCCCCTCCCCCACTCGTGCTCACTCTCTCTCTCTCTCTCTCTCTGTGTCTCTCAAAAATGAATAAACATTAAAAAAAATTTTTTTTAAGTTTCTCAAATCTTCCATCCACGATCCACATGTGAATGGCAGCTGGTGTTGCAGAGAAGCAAACTCTTTACCTGAAATCCAACTTCTCTGTGATGACCCACGGAGAGAGGTTGGGGTGGGAGGTGGGGGGAGTGCATCTCTCTCCCCAGAACACTGAGTCTAGCCTGTGCTCAGGGTCGGGGAGGCCTCACCTGGAAGATGTTGATGTGGAGGTAAGGGTGGGCCAGCAGGGACCTGGTGGTGAACATGCACAGCAGGGCCGAGCCGGGGCTCCCGAAGCCAGACACATTCAGAAGCAGCCAGTAGTGAGCATAGAGGCCCAGGGAAATCAGGCCCAGCGTCCGCACAGCCGACCTGAGCTCCACCTTTCTCAGCCGCTCTGCCAGAGGGAGCAAGAAAGAGAGTGTGGGGGTGGGGGGAGGAAAAGCCTCCCCCCCACCCCGGCCCAATGGTGCTAACTAGGGCGTTAACTAGGGCGACCGTTCATCCACACAGCCCTGAAAAGTAGGTTCACCCATTTTATGGATAAGGAAACAGCATTAAGCAACTTGGCCAAGCCCACTCTGCTGGTAGGTGGTGAGAGCCATCCACGGCTGGGACCCGGGTCCGGCTGCCCTCCAGCCCCTCCTTCCACCACACAATACTGCTCTCACGATATTACAGTCCACAACCCGCAATAGAGCGCAAGGCCTTTGCAAAGTATTTTTACATCTATGACCTCATGATGCTTTCACACCGCCCTTGAGGACCAAGTAAGAACCTGAGGCTCAGACTGGTTAAGTTACCTGCCTGTGGTCATCAGCCAGTAAGTGGCACAGCCAGACTTGGCCCGGGGGCCGAGGCTCCTTCCACCCTGCCTGGCTGTCTCAGAAAGTTTCTGGTCTTAACTTGGGGCTCCCAGCTTCCTCTACAAGCAGCCTCCAGGAAGCCAGGAGGGGGAGTAAGGGAAGTGGGGCCCTGGCATACTCACCAACAGCCACCAATGGGGTGAGGACGGGGATCAAGAGAGGAGCAAGGAACATGTACACGTAGCGGTTGAGGCAAGGCAGCCTCCACGTGCTCGAGTCCCCAAGGCCCAACACATTGGTGTAACCATGGTGCATCTTGACGTGTCCATACTTGCCGTACTCTGCAGAGAAGGACGAGCATACCTAGAGGAGGGAGCCAGGGAGGGCACCGGGGGCCGGGTCAGGCACAGTCAGGCAAAGTAGGACCTCAAGGACACCCACCGTCCCCGGATTGCATTTCCGGGACCTTCCTGCCTCACATCCCGGCTAATCAGACCATCTACTCTCAGGTTCCGCGACCACAGGGTAGCAGCAAGTCAAAAGAACTGCGTCCACTAGGGGTGGCGATGCTAAGTGTTTGGAGGTGAGACGCCAACCCCCACGATTGCCACTCTGTCACTGGCCACCCGAGCAAGCCTGCAAGCCTGACAGGGCTCTCAGGGGACTGGGCACACTGCAGGGAAAGCTCCGGGCACCCAGCTGCAATTATTTTGTTCATGTTTATCTTGGAAACATCTGTATTTCCATAACGCTGCTTTGCATTCGGAGCCCAGAGCGGCAAGGGGAGGGGCGCAAGAGTGGCCTGGCCATGAGGGTGGCGCCCAGGGTGAGGAGCCCGGGTGGGGGGCTGAGTGTGAACCTCTCCCCAGGGGTGACTCCTCTGGCACGCACCCTCACCCTCGTGGGATTCTTCGTAGCTGCCCAGGAGAAGCAGAGGCTCTGGGACCCCAAGAAGGGCAATCATTCTGAATGCAAAAGAGGCAATAAGGAGTTTCTTATGCAGATATATGCAAATGAAAACGCAGATAACAGCTTCCTCCAGTATTTCATCCAGACCAGAAGATCTTGTTAATTTTATCCAAGATCGCTGCCTGCCTGTTTCCGGAAGGACTTGAAGACTCTTCCAGCGCCAGTCACCACTGTGAGCCTCGAAAAGATAGCCGAACACCCTTCCCTGAGTGCCCAGCGTGCTGCACTTTACAAATGTGATTTGCTCATCTCCCAAGCCTAGTGAGTCAGCGGCGTTATTATTCACAGTTGACAGAAGCAGAAACTGAGGCAGAGAGAGGCCACGTGACCACCCCAGGTGACTAACTCCAGGCCACTTGGCTAGGAAGGTGGCAGAGGTAGGATCTGAACCCAGAATCCACCCAAGATAAGCCATAAGGCCCTGGAGATGAGCCGCTAACTCCAAGAGAGCAGGAACCCAGGCTCTGGGCCCCAGGCAGCAGAGGCAAAGCCAGGAGAAGACATATAAGGAACGACACTGTCTTCACACTCTGTTTGCAGCAACCTTCTCCCTCGGAATGAAACGGCACTGAAATACAGCCGGAAGGTCTAGCTAAAGGATGCTGGGGCGGGGCGGGGGGGAGAGGGACAGTTAGGGAGGTCACAACTGCGGTTTTACGACAGACACGTCAACCCCGTATTGCAGGGGCCCCTCTGGAGACAGAGGATGGGGTCCAGCACAGCCCTGCTAGGAGTCCGTGACAGCAGCAGGAGGAGGTAATCTGCCTAAGAATGAGTTCTGCTGTCTGTTTCTATAAACTCGCAGAGGGACGAGGTTGGGCCAGGCTGCAGAGGGCGGGCAGGTCACATGTCAGCTGAAGTGACATCTCGTGCAGGCCTGCTGGTCTCCAGAGCACGCACCCATCGGGGCCACGTGGTTGGTTTGGGTTCCAGGCAGAAGCTTTCAGCAGCGGGCACACAGGGCTGTGGCTGGGGTCTGCCGGGGGCCAGCCTGCCTCTGTCCAGGGCTTCCAGGTGTGTGTTTTGATCCTCAAGGCTCTCTCCCATGTAACTGGAACCAGCAACTGGTTTTGTTTTTGTTATCTTTTACAGAGAGCGGGTGAGAGGGGCAGAGGGGAAGAGAGAGAGAGACAGAGAGAGAATCCCAAGCTGGCTCCATGCTCAGAGCAGGGCCGGATGCAGGGCTCAATCCCACGACCCTGGGATCATGACCTGAGCAGAAATCAAGAGTTGGACGCTCAACCAACTGAGCCATCCAGGTGCCCCAAGAAGCAACTGTTTTTAATTGCTGCTTCTGTGCACCTCTCCTTCAAGGGCCAACCACACCTGTACTGCGCTGGGACGAAGTTGCCTTTCCTTTCCAGCGTGGGCTCCGCATCTCCACGCACACTGGCGGCTCACTGCACTCTGACTAGTGATGTCACAAACGACCTGGCGCCTGAGTAGGGCTGAACATGGTAAGAGCTGGGCCCTCAGGAACCCCGTCGGGTCCTCAGTCAGCTTCTCAGCCACGTGGCCAGACCCCAGGAAGCTGAGAGCTGAGCTGCACGTGACTCAGTGCACACTTCCAGAGTCTGTACATGGTTGGCCTTTTTATATGAATAAGAACAGATTTGGGGCTATTTCTATAACACTGGAATTCTCACTCCCTTCTGGATGTTCCTTCCGTAGAGGAAAGGAGGGGGTGGCTTTGGGCTGGAAGAGAAGACTGCACACCCTGCCGCGCGTCTCCTGCGCATGTACGCCCATCAGCCAGAAGGCAGGGGAGATGGCCAAATGCCGCGGAGGCAGCTGGGAAATGCACTGTCCGCTGTGAAGGATTGGGCAGAGGTCTCACCCAAGAGGATTCCACATGCAGACCCAGGGAGAATTCCAGAAGCCTCAAGGCTTGATGATGTCTCTCCTCCTCCTCCTCGTCCTCCTCCTCCTCCATTCCCCTCTTCTTCTTCTTCTTCTTCTTCTTCTTCTTTTTAGTAATCTCTACATCCGAAGTGGGGCTCAAATTCATGATCCCAAGATCAAGAGTCACATGTTCCACTGCCTGAACCAGCGGGGTCCCCAACGCTGGTGTTAACCTCTTAATGTCAACATGCAGTCCCTCCAGAAGACTTAAGGGCTCCAATCTCCTAGCAGCACTCAGGCTCTACAAGTGGCCACAGTGTGCATGGGCAGGTACCAGTGAAAGTCCTCTTGCCAACTGCCCTCTGCTAAGTATCAGGGACCCCAAGTCTCCCATCATTCACTTCTTCCTTCACTCAGCTGTTTGCTCTCTCAGGCATCCTCCGCCCTCCGCCGGTGGCCAAAGGTAATTAACAGCTAAGCTGGTAGTTTGAAAACAATTATTTTTTGAATAGGAACTATGCTTACATAATTCTGAATTCAAAAAGTGGGCAGTGACAGGTTGTCTTTCCTTTTTTTCTTTAAAAAAATGTTTAATATTTATTTTTGGGAGAGAGAGAGCGTGCGCTCAAGCATGAGTGGGGGAGGGGCAGAGAGAGGGAGAGACACAGAATCCGAAGCAGGCTCCAGCCTCCGAGCTGTCAGCACAGAGCCTGATGCGGGGTTTGAACCCACGAACCATGAGATCATGTCCTGAGCCGAAGTCAAGCACTTAACTGACTGAGCCACCCAGGCGCCCCTCTTTTTTTTTTTTTAACATTTATTTATTTTTGAGAGACACCATGTGAGCAGGGGCAGGGCAGAGAGAGAGGGAGACACAGAATCTGAAGCAGGCTCCAGGCTCCAAGCTGTCAGCACAGAGCCTGATGCAGGGCTCAAGCCCACAAACCACGAGATCATGACTTGAGCCGAATACACTATTTGGGATATACTTCTACAAAAACTGGTTTTTTTACCTGAAACTCGAATTTCTCTGGGAGTCCTGTATTTTTTTTTTTTTTTTTTTTTTTTTTTTTTTTTTTTTTTTTGCTACATCTGAAAGCCCTACTCGGTGAGGATACAAGTTTCTGAGTCTGAGTCCTCAGGTACCGGGCAGGACCCAGGTGAACATGGCCACCTCTCAGCACTTCTGGATAAGAGAGGGGGCAGCAGTGAGGGCCAAAGCAAGAGGAGACCCTGGAAGCCTCGTCTTGATGGGAGCTGGCTGGATGTGGTCAGCCCTGAGCCATCGAGCAGCCATGATGGGATTCTCTCCCCTTTAAGGCCTTGTCCCCAGAAACTTCCCAGCTCCTCTGCTGGGCACACAGTCCTCCTTACTCCTTCTCTCCAGAGTCCAGATTTCTGTGGGTCCCTCATGTACCACGCTGTCGGCCGTATCCCCGCCTTTATGTGTACATCTGCTCTGTCTGGGGCTGGGGCTGGCAGCGCTGGCCTGGCAGTTCCTCATCTGGACACGTTCCCCAGGAGTTCTCGGCCCTGGCACCACCGACATTTGGGACAGGGTCATTGTTGTGAGGCCTGTCCTATGCACTGAAGGCTGTTTACGGCATCCAGCCTCGACCCACCAGATGCCAGTAACACACGTGCGAGTGCACACGCACGCACACACACACAAGCACACGCACACACACACACACACACACACACACACCAGTCACAACAGCCAAAGATGTCTGCAGACATTGCCTAGTACCCCTGCTGTGCTCTCTCGGTGCTCACGGCCTGCACATCACCTGCTTGATGTCCCTGCCACGTTCTGCCTGTCCTGGTCCCGGCTGAGCAGCCTTGGCCAAGTGACTGAACCCCCCAGATCAATGTTTCCTCATGTATGAAGTGAGGATAATAACAGCGTCCCCCTCATAGGGAGGCATGATTACTAAAGAAGATAATTCAGGGCGCCTGGGTGGCTCAGTTGGTTGAGCATCTGACTTCAGCTCGGGTCACGATCTCACAGTTCGTGAGTTCGAGCCCCACATCAGGCTCCATGCTGACAGCTCAGAGCCTGGAGCCTGCTTCAGCTTCTGTGTCTCCCTCTCTGTCTCCACCCCTTCCCCACTTGTGGTATCTCTCTCTCTCTCTCTCTCTCTTTTTCTCAAAAATAAATTTTAAAAACGTAAGAAAATAAATTTTTTTTAAAAAAGAAGATAATTCATGTAAAGTACACAGTAAGCACCCAGGAAGAATCGGCCAATATAATCAGGATTTTTATTGCTTCCCCACTTGACTCTGAGCCCTTGGAGAACTAGAGCGGGTCTCGCTTGCCATTGTGTCCCCAGCACGCAGAGGAGGGCTTGGACAAGCTCAGTGACATGGAGGGCGCTGCTCAGCCATCACTGCTCAGCCTGGACCAGCACTGTCTCAGCCCCCCAAGCTCCTCCCTCAACCTGTGAATCCTGTTCGGGCTGGGCAGCCACTGCTGGACTCACAGCAAGCCTGCCCTGTTCTCTCCGAGCCTCTCCCTCAGGGCTGCAACCCTCGGACTCAGGCTGCCATCCACAGATGACTGCCTGGACCACCTAGCCCTGCTCCGGGGTCCTCTGCCACTGAGAGGCCATATGCACGCCCACCACGGTCGCCACCACCAAGAGCCAACCTGTACAGACCCACAGAAATAGGAGTTCCC
The DNA here is from genome assembly GCF_007474595.2 of Lynx canadensis. Classification (NCBI taxonomy): domain Eukaryota; kingdom Metazoa; phylum Chordata; class Mammalia; order Carnivora; family Felidae; genus Lynx; species Lynx canadensis. Next base: position 54,327,083 of record NC_044316.2, read on the forward strand.
AGAGTCCTCGGGCTTATCCTTGAGGAAATCACACCAAAGCTGGGGGGGGGGTGGGGAGGGAGGCTGCCGGAAAGTCCATTTTGCAGATCTACACATGATAAAATAAATGGCAGGTACACACATACACACACACACACACACACAGTGCCTATGTCAATTTCCTGTACACACACACACACACACACACAGTACCTATGTCAATTTCCTGTACACACACACACACACACACACAGTGCCTATGTCAATTTCCTGTACACACACACACAAACACACACACACAGTGCCTATGTCAATTTCCTGTACACGTACACACACACACACACACACACACAGTGCCTATGTCAATTTCCTAGTTTGGCTATTGAAAGACACATATAAATGTAACTATTGGGGGAAGCTGACTAAAGTGGACACGGGACCTCTCTGTCCTATATTTGCAACGGGCCTGTGAATCTATAATTATTTCAAAGCAAAAGTTGTTTTTTTTTTTTACAAAAGTATATTTTGTACTACAGATCTGGTTTTGCCCTCTAAATTTTTTAAAAATTTAAAAATCACAGTTGGGCATACTCAGACTAACACGCCTCAGGGTTTGAGTACAGATAGAGGAAAGGGCAGAGACACAGACCAGGAGATAATGGCCACACCACAGAACTTGAGAATATTCAAGAATCATGACCAGGCTGGGGCTTCTGAGCTCTGTTTCCACCACTACACTGGACTCAAAGGAAGGGGATGGCATCCCCCTGTGTGACACCCCTCCCCCAGGGCAGAGCCAGCGCCCCCATGTTCTCCTAGGACCAGCTGTGGCCCCACTCCCAAAGCACAAAGCCAACTTTAGAAGGAGAGCTTGAAGTTGGGACACACTAAAGAGCTTAGTAACTGGTACAGCCTGTTCCCTCCCACTCGGGGAGCATCTTGATTGTGAGTGCAATACAGGGAAGTCCTTAAGGCCTCTGATTTCAGGAGTTAATCCTTCCCAAGCTCCGGGATTTAAGCCAATAATGGCCCTGCCTACTCCACCCTGTCCCTCCCTTCCTGAGGTCTGGTCCAGGCACATAACCTCAGACGGGGAAAGGCAGGTGCTCCTGCAGGGAAGCCATCAGAGCTCCGAGGAGTGGGTCAAAGGCTCACAAGCAGGAGGAATGGAACTTTCTCATGTAGACCAGAGTGCGTCTTCAGAGGGAAGTTCACGCTAGTGTGGGCAGGTCTGTGTGACTGGGGATACTTCAAAGAAACAATAACTGGAGTGTCACTGCCCTGTCCCTCCTGCCTGCCACCCTCCCCCGCCCCGCTCCAGATCCAAGAGGCCAGAGAGGGCCAGGTCTTTGTCCCACCCTGAGCTCGAGTCAGCAGACCTTGGGACAAAACTGGAAAAAGCCAGGTGCCCAGGGACACCAATGATACTTGCTAACGCCTAGGGCTACAGACTAGAGGACTGGATCATTCTATAGTGATGGTGGCTCCTGAGGGTCAAGGTTTGGGCAGAGCACAGGCAGCCAACAAGAGAAGGATCAAAGAGAGAAGACAACAGGATGTGGCAAAAGTGGAGTGTCGGGAGTCCAGGAGGGTCCTGGGCAGCGCGAACTTGTCCTTTGTGCAACACAGAGAATAGGTGCCGCAGCAAACAGCGCCCTTCACACACACACACACACACACACACTCACTCACACACTCACACACACACTCAGGTCTGTCCAGCTTTGCACAATGCATCAACCTTTCTGTTAAAAACAAACAGCACTGGGGCGCCTGGGTGGCTCAGTCGGTTAAGCGGCCGACTTCGGCTCAGGTCATGATCTCGAGGTCCGTGAGTTCAAGCCCCAAGTCAGGCTCTGTGCTGACAGCTCAGAGCCTGGAGCCTGTTTCGGATTCTGTGTCTCCCTCTCCCTGACCCTCCCCCGTTCATGCTTTGTCTCTCTCTGTCTCAAAAATAAATAAACGTTACAAAAAAAATTAAAAAAAAAAACAAACAACAAACAGCACTAACAAACAACAACCAAAACTGCTAACTCTCTCCTTGCAGTTTACAGCACGTTCCCTCCAGAGAGAAAGCAAAGCCAACACTTGGTGAGCGTCCAAGAGTCGGCCCAGGCCCTAAATCAAGATCTATGTGGTCTCACTTAATCCTCAGCATGACTTCGTGGGGCCAGTAATGCTCTCATCCTGTTTATTAGGTGAGGAAGCCAACACTGAATTAAAGACCTTGCCCAAGGTCAGGCAGCCAGCGAGGCTGGGCATGTGGCTTCAAAGGCTGTGCCCAGACACTGTCCCCTGCCTGGCCACCAAGACCAGCACCCTCCCCGAGGACTGCACTTGCCCCACTAAAGCCAGCGGTACGGGGAGACTGAGCCGTGCCCTGCCCCACCCTGGAAACCAGATCCTCCCCAGAGAGTAGCCAGAACCACACTGTGCGGGGCAGAAAGCAGGGCCATTCCCACACAGGTGAGCTAGTACCTGAGTACTGAGCTGACACGCCCCGCAGCAGTCACAACACTGACATGACAGCCAGGCCTCCCCACCACAAGGGGGTCACGGGCCTCGAGGCTATGACTGTCCACTAGCTGGCTTTTCCCTAGACTTTGTTCCACATCACCTGTGGGGGTAATCATCAACAAACATTAATGAAACACCCAGAATCCAGCCCTGTGCCAAGAGCCGAAGATACAAAGAGACAAAGATGAGGCCACTGCCCTGGGGCTCGTGGGGACAAGACAGCGTGCAGCTGCAAAGCCACGTGGGTCCCCAGGGCAGGTCACATGCTGTGATTCCATGCAAGCTCTTCAGCTGGGGAAACTGGGGAGGCTTCTCAGTGGAGGCGTCCTCAGCTCACTGTCTTTGCCTGGCACCCACGATGGCTACTGTGCTCCCAGAGTCTAGGCCAGGGAGTTCTCAGACTTGGGTGGGTATCAGATTCACCTGGGGACCTTGGTAAATAAAGTGGCCAGGCCTCTCTCCTCCAAGAAACCTGGGCTTCCAGACCATTCAGCTGCACGCTGAAGTTTGACAAGGTCACCTCTGTATAGGTGAGTCCCCTGTCATAACTTGTCCAAACTCCACACCTCCTCATCCCCAGCTGCTCCCAGGCTCCTGGCACTCAGGACAGCTTTGAAAAGTCCACACGGAACTAATCCTACCTGTCGTGTCCCCAGTTTCTCCCCTGCTCATGATTACAAACTGGGGCGGGCTGGGGGAGGCACCTGACCCTGGCTCCAGGCCTCAGAGTCTGGCTAGCACCAGTGCCCAGGGATTCTGGGAAGGGAAGTATCTTGAAATGGACCCTAATTGGGGCGCCTCGGGTGGCTCAGTGAGTTAAGCGTCTGACTCTTGATTTAGGCTCAGATCATGATCTCACGGTTCATGAGTTCAAGCCCCACATCAGCGCAGAGCCTGCTTGAGATTCTCTGTCTCCCTCTCTCTCTGCTCCTCCACCACGCATGTGTGGACTGTCACATGAGAGAGAGAGAGAGAGAGAGAGCGCACAAGCGAGGGAGGGGCAGAGAGAGAGGGAGACACAGAATCCGAAGCAGGCTCCAGGTGCTGAGCTGTCAGCACAGAGCCCAACGTGGGGCTCAAACTCTTGAACTGTGAGATCATGACCTGAGCCGAAGTCCAAAACTTAACCGAGACACCCAGGTGCCCCAATAAACATTTCTTCTAAATGGACCCCAAGGATCAGAAACCTGTAGGTTCCTCTTATTCTTAGCACTTTAGAAATGAGTGCAGGAGGGGAGGAGAAGAAAGGGAGAATGGAGAATGCTAGATAAGAAATGTACAACTTCACTGGGGTGCCTGGGTGGCTCAGTCAGTTGAGCAGCTGACTTCGGCTCAGGTCATGATCTCCTGGCCCGTGAGTTGGAGCCCTGCATTGGGCTCTGTGCTGAAGGCTCAGAGCCTGGAGCCTGCTTCGGATTCTGTGTCACCCTCTCTCTGTGCCCCTCCTCTGCTCACACTCTGTCTCTCTCTCTCTCTCTCTCTCTCTCTCTCAAAAATAAATAAACATTAAAAAAACATTTAAAAAAAGAAATATATCACTTCATAAAATGTCATTTGTGTGTCTGTAGGCGTGTATAGTTCTATAAACCTTTGTAAAGTTACATAAAGTTAATAATTGAGTTAGTTGGTCATGGTAACGAGTGGCAGAAAAGGACCGTTTCTGGTGTCAGCTTTCATATTTGTTCCTAAGGGACCTGGATGCCCTGGTAGGAGAAGGAAGTTCTATCGCCACTTGGTCCGGTGCCACAGAGAGGCAAGCGGGTGCCCCCAGGAGAAACAGGGGTGCCCGGGCTGGCACAGGTACACACAGGTGCATTCCTCACGCAGCTCTCAGGAGGGGCCCGGCGGTGTAAGCGGCCTCTCAAGGGCTTGGGGACAAGCACACACACATAGACTTGCGAAACTGTAGAGCACGCTGTGCGCTCAGACATGCATACCAACGGCTGTAGTGGCCCCTCCACATGGGCACACAGCCGAACACCCCCCGAACGCTGCGGCAGAACAGTGAGGTGGCCCCCACAGGAAGTACCAGCAGCCACGCCCACCCCTCCCAGGCTCACCTCCACAAAGAAAAGCTCCCAGATCCTGCTCCAGCGTTTTGACTCGGTGAGGGCACCGTGTGTGGCCAGGTGGCTGCCCTTGACCGTGAGCGTGTAGTGGCACACGCCCAGGATGATGATGCCCAGTGCAAGGACGAGGACGTTCTCAGAGCGCAGGCTTAAGAACCCTGTATAGAGGAAGGAGAGTGGGGAGAGGGGGAGAGGGGGCAGACAGGGCCTTTCTCCAGCTCCTGGAGATCTGGGTCCAAACACCCGGGTCCCCACCGCTGGAGACCAGGCCAAAGTGGGCCCAGGGCCAGGGGCGGGATGGGGGTGGGGGGCTGCCACAGGCGGCGGTGGGGCAGGTCCCGGCCAGGAGAGGTCCAGGGGAAACCCCATCCCTGGTGTTCCCCCCATAGAACATACTCCCCTCCCCCAGTCCCTCTCCTCCCTCTCAACCTTCCCCTCCACCACCCTTCATGCCATCAGGCCTTCTCCCTCCTCCAGCGCCCCATTCTCTGGGGACACAGGGCAGGTCACTGCAATCAGACTTTCGGATCTGGGGTGTACCCCTCCTTCCGGGGTCCCGGGCACGGGCCATGTCCCCCACGCCCCAGTCCCCAGCCTCTCCCCTACCCTACCCCGCACCCCCTTCCCCAGCCGCAGCGCCGCCCTCTGTCCCCCTGTCCGGTGCTCCTCACCGGCAGGCACCGAGAGGAGGCTGAGCGCGAGGATGGCGCAGTCCACACCGTGGCGCTCCCACCAAGAGCTCGTCCTCACCACGTCCTGAACCAGCGTCTCCAGCTCACCCAGCAGCGCCTCGCCCCCGCCGTGGCCCCGGGGAGCGCCGGGTGCCGGCTCCATGAGGGGCCGCCAGGACATCCCAGGAGGACTCGGGACGGTCTGCGGCGCCCTGCGAGGCGCCTAGTGCGGGCGGGGGCTGGCAGGGGCGGAGTCACGCGCTGGCTGGGGACACCCGCCCTCCGAGTCACAGTGCGTGCGGGGCACCCGAGCGCCTCCTGCCGCTCGCGGCGTGGGGGGGGGGGGTGGAAACGGGGAGCGACCCGGCCCGGCCCCCGGGGGCGCCCTCGGGGCGGGAGGGAACAGAAAAGCCGCAGGAGGAGCGGGCGGGTCCGTGCGGGTAGGGAGGCCACCCTGGATAGAGAATCAGCCCGGGCTAGAGGGAACTCGGGCGGAGAGTGCCGCGGAGACCCCCATGGAGAGGCCCCCACCCCACCCTCCAGACCCTTCTCGGACCCGCCTGACCTCAGATCCCTTCCTCGCGTTCTCCCGTCCCCGCAGCCTCTGGAGTTTGCTGTAGCATTTTTATCTCCTAGCCTGTGTATTTTTCTCAGTAGCACTTTGCAGACGCTCCCACGTGTGACCCGGGCACGTCTGTCTCCACCGACAGACTGGACGCTGGGTGCCGGCGGGGCGTTACCTTGACGCTTTTGCTCAGGCCTTATCTTTAGTAGCTAGAACAGTGCTTGGCACATAAACATTTTTGAATTCGTGGGGCAGAAAGTTCAAGAACTCACTCCAGACAGATGGGGAGTGCGGGTCCCTCTGGTCCCAGCCTTTAGCAATGGTGACCTATGGAGAACTGGCTCTCCAGCCCAGCGATTTTTGGAATGAGAAGCTCCAAAAGGAAGAACCATAGAGAAGGGGATAACCATAGAGAAAACACACCCAGAGGTCACCCAGAGTGGGGTTCTGCAGTTCCAGTCGCTCAAGGGCGCCCACGGTCACGGCAAACAGCACCCACCCCCCTGCCTTGGGAGCAACACCATCCTGGCCCCTTTCCATCAGTGTAGCCCCAACCCGGAGCTGCTGGAAGGTCTCCCGTCACAAACCACTGTGCTCTACAGACTCCCTTGTCTGCGTCTGAGGGTCTATTCTCTTTTTTCCTTGGTTTTTGCATTCCCCTTGGTTTCACATTGAAGTCCCTTTCTTTTTTTTTTTTTTTAATGTTGATTTATTTTTGAGAAAGAGAGACACACACACAGAACAGGGGAGGGGCAGAGAGAGACACAGAATCCAAAGCAGGCTCCAGGCTCTGAGCTGTCAGCACAGAGCCCCATGCAGGGCTCGAACCCACAAACCACGAGATCATGACCTGAGCGGAAGTTAGACGCTTAACCCACTGAGCCACCCAGTCGCCCCTGAAGTCCTTTTCTAAAGGAGGTCTGGCACAGCAAGGGCCGCATTTGCAGAGGGGATCTTTGGGAAGGAGGAAGAAAAGCACGAGGAGAAGGAGGTGGAGAAAAGAAATGGAGGAGAGCTTTGTGAGGAGGTTAGGGACACTGATGACTGATTCCTCTGTCTACCGCGGCATCTTCAGTCGTGAATTCTTATGAGCCAATCCCTCCAATGCTGTATAAAAGGGTAAGACTTCTTTATCAGGTCAGTATTCTAAGGGGCTTACAATCTAATAGACCAATTCTCACCTCACACACGTGCGCGTCCACACACACACACCCACATCTGGCTCCTTATAGTTTCACCACTGGTTTCCATACCCTTATTAGGTTTTGTGTTTTTCCCACAACCCCACAGGGTGGCATCATCCCCATCTGATCCACAGAGGCACAGAGAGATGAACAGATCTGCCCAACACCCACCCCAAAGTTACTAAATGGCAGAACAAGAACTCAAATCCAAATCTGTCTACTCCAAACTCAATTATCGTTTGTTTCTATCGATCCTTTTTCTTTTAATTTTTTAAAAGTTTATTGACTTTGGGAGCCCCTGGGTGGCTCAGCTGGTTAAGTGTCCGACTTCGGCCTAGGTCATGATCTCACCGTTCCCGAGTTCGAGCCCCCCCCGTGAGGCTCTGTGCTGACAGCTCAGAGCCTGGAGCCTGTTTTGAATTCTGTGTCTCCCTCTCTCTCTCTCTGTCTCTCTCTCTCTCTCTCTCTCTGCCCCTCCCCCATTCACACTGTCTCTCTCTCTCTCTCTCTCAAAAATAAATAAACATTAAAATTTTTTTTTTGAGTTTACTTATTTGAGAGAGAGAGAGAGCGCACGCACACGCACACACACACACACACACACACACACACAGGCATACACATGAGCGGGGGAGGGGCAGAGAGAGAGAGAGGGAGACAGAGAATCCCCATGGGTGGGCTGGGCTGGCAGCCTCCCTGGAGAGAGACAGACTCCATTTAGAACAGACTTAAACCCGCGTAAGAAGGAGGAGAAGAAGATATTCTGGGTCTTCAAGACGTGGAGCAGGAGTGGGGCCTGGGAGACTGTGAGGAGAGGCAGGAGAGAAAGGCTGGGGGGCCAGCAGCCGGAAGTACAGACAATGGCAGGCTGAGAAGTCTGGGCTCCCATCCTGCAGACTGGGGGAGCCCTAGCAGCCTTTAGAGCCTTGTGAGATGTGTTCAGGAAGGGCCGCCCGGCACAGTGGAGCAGACACTGAGTGCAAGAGACTAGTTTGGAGACTGTTTCAGTACCCTAAAACAAGAGGGTACTGAGGGTGTAGGTGGCAGGGGAGGGATGCTGCAGGACGGGAAGAGGGTGAAATCAAAATCAGGAGGCGATGGACGCACGACCAGTGAGCATGTGAAAAGATGCTTCACATCTTTAGCCTTTAGGGAAATGCATATTTCACCCCCCCTCAATGAGGTAGCCCTTCCGACCCACTGTACTGGCTAAAATTAAACAGCCAGGCGACACTAAATGTGGGCAACGGGGTGTGGAGAAACTGACCTCTCATTCGTGGCTGACAGGAGCACAAGGTGGTTCCACCCCTTTGGAAAACACTTTGGCAGCTTCGTGTGAGGGTAACTACAGGCTTACCCTGTGACCCAGCCATTCAGCTCCGAGGTATTCAACCAACAGAAATAAAAACATGTGTCCCCATAAAAACCTGTGTCTCGCCGATCGTAGCAGCGTTGTTCACGACGGCCAAACTGGAAACAGCCTGAATGTCCGCCGACAGAAGAATGGATGAGCAAACGGATACATTCACGCGGCACGTATAAAGGAGGTTCCGGCAACAGAGCAGACGAGCGGTAGAGATGAGCTGAAGCGATCCCACGGGCCAAATGCTGAGGGCACGAAGCCAGACACAAGCAAGTAGTCACTCTGTGATTCCATATATAGGAAGTTCGACAACAGCAGGACTAGTATATGGTGATAGAAATCAAATTAGTAGTCGCCCAGGAAGGGGTGGGTGGGGAACAGTAATTGCAAAGGGACACTACGAAGCTTTCCGGGGGGATGGGAGCGGTCTGTGTCTTGATTGTGCACACGTTTGTCTAAAGTCGTGGGCCGACACACTTGAAATGGGTGCATTTTATTATAGTTAACGATACCTCAATAAAGTTGATTAAAGCAAAAACAAAACAGGAAGGCAGATTCTCTCTTTAAATGGAAAGAGCTTCATCATTAGAGCTGAACACAGGCATGCCCTGGGTATATACTCAGCAGAAATGCAAAGAAATATACAAAAATGTTCGTAGCCACAATACTCAAAATAGGCACACAAAAAAAGCTTTGGGGGGGGGGACAACTCAGGTATCCCCCAACAGTAGAATGATAAATAAAATGTGAAATGTGGATGTCAGGGTGTGTTAGCCCAAGCCTAATGTTGAGTAAACCGAGCCAGACACAACAGAGCACAGACTTCGTTTGACTCCATTCCTACAAAATTCAAAAACAGGCTTAGGATGGCCATTACTGATAGAGGTAGTCACAGAAGGGGGTACATAGGGGTTTCTGGGGGCTGCTAAGTGTTTTTGTTTCTTGCTCTGGGTGTTACTTACCCTTTGTAAAAATTCATCATGCTACTATTATGTGGGCATTTTTCTCTATGTATGTTCTGTTTTATAAATGTTTAATGTTTATTTATTTTTGACAGAGAGAGAGATCGCACGAGCAGGGGAGGGGCAGAGAGAGGAGGTACAGAATCTGAAGCAGGCTCCAGGCTCTGAGCTGTCAGCACAGAGCCCAACGTGGGGCTCAAACCCACAAACTGTGAGATCATGACCTGAGCTGAAGTCGGATACTTAACCACCTGAGCCACCCAGGTGCCCCTGTATGTTCTGTTTTAATTAAAACATTTGTTTTATGTTTCTAGCTGGTAAGTTTTTGTTTGTTTGTTTGTTTTAAGAGATAAAAATCAGGGGCACCTGGGTGACTCAGTCAGTTGAGCATCCGACTTCAGCTCAGGTCACGATCTCATAGTTTGTGGGTTCGAGCCCCGCATCAGGCTCTGTGCTGACAGCTTGCTCAGAGCCTGGACCATATTTCAGATTCTGTGTTTCCTTCTCTCTCTGCCCCTCCCCTGCTTGCACTCTCTCTCTGCCTCTCAAAAATAAATAAATGTTAAAAAAAAAAAGAGATAAAAGTCAGGAAGTAGACATCATCTGTAAATCCAACAACGGTGAAGCGTGGGAAAGCAGGTTGGGGCTGGCATCTCTGTTCTCCTGGCCATGGGGGTTGGCAGCTGGGCATGTGGGGTTGGGAGAAGCACCTGGTCTGCCAGACTCTGTCCCATTCCTCTCTGGACCCCACACACACCTTCCTTATGTTTCCTGAGCTTCCTCCATAACCTTCAATCATACTTACACACCCATCACGCCTGGCTGATGTTTACCAACTGATGGACAGACCAGTGTGAGTCAAAACAGGCTGCCCGAAGGAGAAGGGGCTGGGGCTTGGCACACAGACGGTCCCTCCTGTTCTCTGGACGACACCCATTCCCTGGGGTCTCACACAGTGGGTGGCACATAGTAAGTATTCAGTAAACATTGGTTGAATAAATGAATAGATGCATGAGTGGAAAGATTAGGAAGACAGGCTCAGGAGAAAGGAAGGAGGAGATAAAAGTTAAAAAAAAAATTAGATGATGGGGGAGCCTGGGTGGCTGGGTAGGTTGAATGTCCGACTCTTGACTTCGGCTCCGGTCATGATCTCATGGTTCGCAGGTTCGAGCTCCGCATCAGGCTTCATGCTGACAGTACGGAGCCTGCTTGGGATTCTCTCTCTCTGCTCCTCCCCTGCTTGTGCTCTCTCTCTATCTCTCTCTCTCTCAAAATAAATAAATAAACTTAAAAAAGACACCGGTCCTAACTTGAGACGGGTGAGCCCTCCTCCCAGGCCCCAGTGGGCAGGGTGCCCTGGGACCTACCCAGGCAAAACTGGGGGGCAGGGGGGCTGTATAGGGATGGTGTTAGAAGATGCTGGTTTTGGCCTTCCAGGGACCTCTGGAGTTCCCCACCCGGGGGCAGCTATGATTCCTCCCTTTTGCAATTCACATATTTATTTGCTGGGGTTCATTGGGGTTAATTATCATTGTGGTTGGGGTGGGGTGGGAAGGAGCCTTGCCCCAGCCCCAGGGCCTGGAAGGGGATCGTGAGAATCAGAGATAGGTTTGGACACCTGGAAGGTGGCTACTGGGAGGCTTGGGGTGGGGGTGGGGGGGACATGGGGTGGATTAGAATGGCACCTCCCACCAGCAATGCACCCATTTCTAGGCTCCAGGCCTGGGTGGCTGGATCTGTAAGCCTTCCTTGTCTTCCGCCCATTCGTGCTACCCCCCCAAATCATCAAAGCCCAGCGAGGCTCGACTCCAGGAGGCAAGCGGCATTATTCACAGGGGCGGGGCCGAGCACTCTGGAGGACAAGTGGCCAGGCCGGGGCTCAGATCTTGATCAGCTGAGAGTGGGACCGGCATCCCAGGTGCCCTTGGCTCCAGCAGGGCAGGGCCACACCGATGGACTGTCAGCATCAGCCTCACCTCCAAGGACCCTAGCCCTGGCCCGCCACAGCTGCCTGTGCTGTGCATCCCACCTTCTAGGCCACCAGCGGCTCTGCAGGGACGAAGCCAGGTTGGTGATGGCCCAGAGGGGCAGGCCAGGGAGTGAGACAGGTGAGGGAAAGGGGGCCGGCCTCGAGCTGGTGGAGATGCTGCTGAGGCTCTGAGACTGTCAGCCTGTCCCCACCTGGCGGGAAAGGACACTGAGACCCAGGCTACCTTTCCAAGTTATAGAACAAGCTAAGTCCTTGAAAATCCAAGGCTGGAATTGTTAGCAACCCAGACTCCTGACCGGTGAGGTTTTCCAAGGATCCCTTGGTCCCTCTCACCGTGTCAGGTCAGCACCACAGTCCAGTGTGTGTGAGTGACTTTGGGGCATAGATTAGCCTGAAGGGTGTGTTGTTGGGCCTGGTGGGGCCAGCGCCAAGGCTGGAAAGGGAATGAGGGCCACGATTCTTACACAGTGTGGAGGCGACTGAGAACAGTCTACTGTCTACTACAGCAAGGCTCTGGACTCAAACACACCCACGTTTGTTCTTGCTGTGTGACCTTAGGTGAGTTGCTTGACCTCTCTGAGCCTCAGGTCTCTGACAAGGTGATTTGCAGTGGATGAGGGTGATACTACCTAGCTTACTGGGTCACTGGAGAAAGTAATAATATCACTTCTGTACTACGGATATCAATGGACCATAGGGCCAGTGCTCACGGTATTGGCATCGCTAAGCCATTCCTTGTGCTATGGTAATTATAACACTATTGTAATGCTGAATATTGATATGACTGAAATCTAACATCTATTGGCTGGGGTTCAGGGGCATGATGCCTCCTCCCACTTCTGTTCTACAATACTGAACTGCTGTACAGAAGGTGTGGGGACCAGGGAAGAGGGAGTTGCAGACAACCCGGCATGTGGGTTCTCGGTGTTTCCAGCTCAGGGATGCCCAGGCCTGGCTGATGCCCACCGAGCCCTCCCCATCGCCAGATTCCTGTCGACCAGGTCCTCCGCCTACAGGGTGTCACGACCTGAGCTAAGGGCTTCATATAGTGTAGCCTCCCAACAGGCCTACAACGTGGGGTTTGGTTAGCTCCACTCACAGGTGGAAACTTGGAGGCTTGGAAAGGCAACTTAGCCTTCCCAGAAAGTGGCACAGCTCAGCATCCCAACTGGACACCCCGGCTCAGGGGAAGTTGCCCACCCAGGCCCCTGGGGTTCTGACCCCCAGCAAACCAGTCACCCAGAGAGGGTTTGGGGAAAGTTTGGTGGGAACCCCCGATTCAAGACAAGGGATGGGATGAGGACAGGTGGTGTGGGTGGCTGGGGCTTCAACCTTCCAGGCTAAAGGAGCTGCGGCTCTAAATATAACAAGTGAGAGAAGGAGTTGAAATATAGACCGTAGACAAAGTCATGGAGTCCTCTGTGAGTGTGTATGCACATATGTGCACACACATGCAAGCACACACGTGCACACGCCCCTCTCCCGGGAAACTTGGCCCTGAAACGAAGATCAGCGAGCAAAACCACAGACACACACAAGCATGCTCAGCTCACAGGAGAGCTCTGGGTCCACTGCACTCACCCTGGGCTTGCATAGAGTCAGTGCCCTCACGCCCATCACACACACACACACACACACACACACAGGCACACACAGTGGAAAGCAGTCAGTAGTAGATCTCGAGGCTGAGCAGGAGTGAGGTAAACAGGAATGGAGGAAGAGGGGGAGACAGTGAGTCCAGCCTGTCCCTCCTCCCCCCTCCCCAAATCCTGCCCGCTGAGCCCCTGTTCTGACCTGGGGAATCCACGAGCTGCCCTTGTGCCAGGTGAGAGCCTGGGGAGGTGGCTCAGGGAATGGGGTAGAAAGAACCAGGGTTTGGGGTTTGAATCCCACAGCCCTGACGCTTGTGCTCTTAGGGGCTTGGAAAAATGACCCAAACGACATGAGTCCTGGTTTCCTTACCCATGAGGCGGGGCAGTGATGCTGTGCTCAAGGGTTTGCCGTGCCTGGTATGTGAAAGTGCTCTGAGAAGACAGCTAACAGGGAGTGGCAGTGCAAATGCACCAGAATTGACACCCTGGTTTGGGCACTTGCTGGCGGGTCATTGGCTCTCCTGAATCTCAGTTGCCCCATCTGAGAAATGGGGCTAGTAAAGAATGCCTTCCTGCCCTTGCCCACTTGAAGAGACTGTGAGGGTGCTGTGACTCTGTGGAAAGGGGACAGTGGTGTTGGGGGTCAGGGGTCAGACTGGCAGCTACTGTTGTCTCCGCCCCCTCTCCTTCCAGAGCAAGCCCCTTCCCCTGCCGACCAGGGCCCCATCAGCTACTGTTCAGGGTCCAGAGGAAACGCTTCTCAGGAGTGTGCATATCCAGAGCAGGGAGAGGGTCCCACAGCCCCCCAAAATGCCCATGCAGACCCACGTGGGCCCATGGAACAAAGAAGCCACAGTGAGAGAAGGTAAAAATGAGATTTGTAGCTTTAAAAGCTTTCCAGGGCGCACCACACTGGCACGCCCCAAGGGCCTTTCTCTAAAGACCAGGCATTAGGGGCTCTGAATGGACTTGCCAGAAGTTTCCCTACCTCGGTCTCCAAACCCCATCAGACTTAGTCATTCAGCTATAGAAACCCGGGGAGCAGCTGGTCCAGAGTGCAGCTATGCAGAGTCAGACAGACAAGGAGTCAGGCCCTGTGTGTGCTCTTACTGGCTGTATGAGCCACACAACAACTTAGTGTTCTTCAGTCTCGGTTTTCTCCTCTGTCAAATGGGTTAATTGACCCCCTGTAATTATTAAATGAGGCTGTCATGTGAATTCATAGCCATCACAGATGTAAAGTGCTGACATACAGCAGGTGCTCGATAAATGCTCACATCATGATGAGACATGGCACAGACAGGAGCCAGCCTGTCTGGCTTGGAGCCCTAGCTCCACCACTGCCAGCCCTGTGAGCTTGGGCACGTTTTACAAACATCTCTGCGCCTTGGTTTCCTCGTCTGAAAACCAGGAATCACAACAGCCCTGGAGACCATGTGACTAACACACTTGAAATGCTTGGGTCATACCGCGTGTTACTACTATTATGGATGGGAGGTGAGACTCAGGTCAGAGACCCGTGCTGTGTGCCTGCTGGGTGCCAGACAGCTCTCATACAGGACCCCCAACAGAGAACCCACTTCGCAGATGGGCCTGGGTGGCTCAGTCGGTTAAGTGTTCAACTCTCGGTTTCAGCTCAAGTCATGACCTCACGTTTTGTGAGAGTTCAAGCCCCACATCAGGCTCTGCGCTGACAGCACAGAGCCTGCTTGGGATTCTGTGTCTCCCTCTCTCTCTGCTCCTTTCCTGCCTTTGCATGTGCACTTGTGCAGTGTCTCTCTCTCTCTTTCTCCCCCCACCCCTTAAATAAATAAACTTTTAAAAAAATGGGGGCACCTGAGTGGCTCAGTTGGTTAAGCATCCGACTTTTGCTCAGGTCATGATCTCGCTGTCCATGAGTTCGAGCCCCATGTCAGGCTCTGTGCTGACAGCTCAGAGCCTGGACCCTGCTTTGGATTCTGTGTCTCCCTCTCGCTCTGCACCTCCCCTGCTTGCATTCTGTCTCTCTCTTAAAAATAAATAAACATTTTTAAAAATTTGTAAATTTAAGGAAGGCCATTACACGTCCATATTAAGGAAGAAGAAACACAGCAGTTAAGTGACTTGACCAAGGTCATTGCTTTGCCGTGGCAGGTCTGGGATTTGAACCCATATGCATAGTCGCTATGCTGCCCATGTAGTTCAGGCATGACTTCAGTGGTTTTAATGCTGGGTTCCAGGAAACCTTAGGGATCCCTGGGGGGGTGCCTCGGGCTGCTGAGTTTGAGGTGTGGGGTGAGGAGAGGAGGGGCCTTTAAGGACAGGCTGGGCTCCAGAGTTCTGGTTCAACCTGAGGCAGGACCAGGACCAAGATGGGGAGGGGGACAAGGAGCCTGAACGCATGGGAAGACAGATTGAGAGAAAGACGCCAAATCTGCTCCTCTCCTCACACTTCTGACACCAAATGTAGGCTTTTCCCCACACCAACAACCAATTCTCCAACACTGGGCACCAACCAACCTGTAATTTGATTCCATTCTGAAGTTGACTACGGGTTAGTGTCAGACTCCACAGATCCCAGGGTTCGGTGCCACAAAGACGCCCTCACTTCCTGGGTCCCCGGGCTACCTGCACTTCTGCCCAACTTGGCTACAAATTTGGGGGTTCCCAGAACCTGCCCCTGAGCCTCAATAACTTGCTAGAAGAGCTCACAGAGCTGAGAAAAGAGCTTTACTTACATTTATCAGTTTGTTGTAAAGTGTGTTATAATGGATCCGTATTAACAACCAGATGAGGAGATACATAGGGTCCAGAAGGCTCCTGAGTGCAGGAGCTTCTGTCCCTGTGGAGCAGACACTACTCTCTCATAACATGGATGCATTCATCAACTCAGAAGCTCTCTGAACCCCGTAGTTTAGGGTTGCTTATAGAGGTTTCATTATGAAGGCATGATCAATCATTAATCCGATCTCCAGCTCCTCTCCCCTCCCCAAAGGATGGAGAGGCACTGAAAGTTCCAGGCTGCTAGCCATAGTGACAAGCCCCCATCCCGAATCTGTTCTGGAGCCCCCCCAGAGTCACTTCATGTGAACAAAAGATATTCCTATCACCCAGGGACTTCCAAGGGACTCAGGAGCTCTGTGTCAGGAGCTGGGAGCAGTTACCAAATATACATTTCTTATTATGTGACCAACAGCAAGGGAGACAGAAGTCTAGAAAGACAAGGCAACAGAAAGAGGGGATAGAGAAGAGACTGGGGAGGAGCCCCTGTGTTACAAGGAGAGATAGGGCAGAGAGACCAAGGGATAGGGAGACAGAAAGGGGGACAGGCAGACTCCCTAGTCACGACAAAATGCTTCAGACCCTTGCTTCCCCATCTGGGCCGGCTTTTACCCTCCCACACAGCCCCCCAGTATCTTTCCCAGTGGACCCACACCCCAACTGGCCCTCTCTCAGCCCAGCCCCTCAGGACAGGTGGGTCAGCCCAGGTGCTTAGGCCACTAAAGTTGCCAGCATCCCGCCCCCACCCCGCCATGCCAGCCTGAGTCTGGCATCTGTCTAGACCAGGCACGACCAGGTCGAGGGGACCTAACACCAAAAACAACTCCCACCAAAGGATACAAGTGCTTGGGTGGGAGGGGCGGGGGGGCGATATGCCATGGTTAGGCATAGTACCACGGAACTTTGTCTCTGAGGCCTGGTTTGTCCACCTAATAGCTCTGTGACCTTGGGCAATTCATATCCATGCTCTGACCTTCTGTTTTCCCACCCATAAAATGGGGATAATAATCATAATATAGTCCTTGTTTTATAGAGCTGTGGCTTTATTGTGAGGATTGAATGTATATAAAGTAACATAAGCACCTAACACCTTATACGTTCTCAACATTAATAGTGAAAAAACATGAAAGCTTACCTCTGGAGACAGGAGTGGCTGAAGGGACCCGGTTAGGGAGCCTGAATTTTCCTTAATTTACTGGGACCTAAATATGTCACAAAACCTCTCTGATGCTCAATCTTTTCATCTATGGAGTGGGGCTAAAACTCCTCACCCACCTACCTCACAGGAATAGGGAGAGTTTTTGATAAACTCTAACGTTCAGAGAGTAGTATAATGGGGCCAGGCCAATGGACCTGTGATTCTTCCTCCGGAAAAAATGCCCAGCTCCTTGGGCAGCCCAGGAACAACTCTGATTCCCCAGGGGTCTTCCCACTGAATAGTGACCCATCCTTATCTAACCTACGATTCCTTAGCCAGTGGCTGATCCTCAACGCCCCCAGCTGGTCGGAACAGGATGCCTTCAGTACTGTCTCCAGGAGCTAGTGTGACGGGTGGCGTGGCCTATGGGGCTCAAAAAAGCAAAACTGCTCTCTGGAAAGGCCTAGAACTTACCTACGGTTGGGGGAGGGGGCCACAGATGCAGTGAGCACCTCATGGGCCCAAGACCACCGATAACTGGTCATTACTAACGGGTATGTACTGAATACCAGGCAGGTGTGCTAAGTGCTTTCTTGTGCATTAACACTGCACGATCATTTCACTTCCTAATGATCCATGGGGTTAGCACTATAAGTATAATAAGTTATAGCCACCTATTTCATTTGAGGAAATAGACCCAGAGAGGCTGAGTAACTTACCCAGGGCCACACAGCTGGGAAGGGCCAGAGCCAGTTTTGCCGCCCAGATCTGGCTGTCTCCTGAGTCCTGCCATGTCCTGTGCAACCCAGGCTTATCTCACAGGTGACACAGGCATGCCCTGGGAGCACAGGGCCGTCGTGCTGTCCAGAACTGGTCTCACACGGGGACAGGAGGCAGCTGGCACCATGGAAGGGCATCAGGACACTTAGTGCCACTTTGCTCATTTGGCTGCTCTGCTATCTACCGCCAGGCCCTTGCCCTCTGGGCCTCAGTTATCTCATCTGTAAAATGAGGTTGTGCCACATACCCAGAGGCCCTTCCTGCCTGATTCATTCTGACACCTCCATCTCCATCGAATTAGTAATCCCGTTTATGATGTGACTTCAGAGCAGTCTAGGGCATCTTAACATGGGGTCCCTGGACCTCTTGGAGCTCCAGGAACTGCCTGGAATTATGAACGAAATTGTATATGAGTGTTTGTCTGCCCGGTGTGCATTTTTCCAGGGAAAGTGGCCCATATTATTAGCAGATTCTAATACCAAAAGGCTAAGAGCAATGGATTTTTCTAAACTTTCCTCGATCTAACCTCGATCTAGATTTTAAGGGGAGTGGGTGGAGAGGGCTGAACCCCTTACCACGTAAAATTCTTCCCTTCACTGTGTTTAAAGTCCCCTCAGACTTCCCGCAGCTGCACCTGCTCTTGTGCCTCAGGCTTCCACCCTCGGGCCACACTGACCCATGGAGACCCCAGCCCCCAGTGCTTCGGATTAGCCCCTGCCTCTACGCTGAAGTTCCTATCTGCTGTCTTGTTACTCAGTCCTCACCCCCCATGTCCGTTTCCTGGAACAGCGGCGCCACGACTGGCCGGTCTTTCCTGAGGTAGGTGCAGTGACCAGGATGGCCAGCAGGGGTCGCAGGGTGGCCAACCCTGTGGAGCATCCGACAGAATCCCACCACTCTGCTGGCCCCCTTAGCAGCCTGGGGGGGGGGAGGCGGGCAGGAAAGTGTGGCAGCAGTCAGGAGGCTAGTGTTCTGAGTCTGGATCATCCCCTTGGTAGGCCTCCGTTTTTCCATCTGTAAAGTGGAGGGAGATGACCTAGAACCCCAGATGGTTGCTAAGCAACCTTCCCGCTGGGACATCCTCTGGACCATTCTGATTGATGCTGGAGGGAGAGAGCTGTCTTGAACTCCCTTTAGCAGAAGCACTTGACCCAGCATCCTTAGGGAATGAAATAAAATGATTCCAGGGCCCTTTCTCAGGCTTGACTGAGCAAACAGAGGCCATTGTCTTACAGCTTAAGGAGAAGCCTTACCTCTGGGACAAAGGAAGGTTCTAAATAGGGCTGCCCCAAGAGCTGCCTGGGGTGGTGAGGGAAATGGGGACTGCACTGGTGGCCTCCCAGGATGGGCTGGGGCCTTGAGATGAGGGCTTATGGGGCCTGGGTGATGAGTGGTGGCCTCCTCGGGTACAGCTTCTGCCCATGTCTGGAGAAGGCCAGGCAGGCCCCATTGGAAATGGAGAAAGCTGTCCTTAGCAGCTGCAGCCTGGACCATCCCCCCCACTCAGCTTCCAGCTTGCCTGTCCCCATTCTTCTGAACCCTCCCTCTCCCTCAGCTCCAAATTCTGGGCCCAGAAACAGCAGGGTGAAGACCCAGGGATGAGGGAAGGCCCTGCAAGGATGCATGGGGGTGGGGCATGCCCAACCATCCATCCCTGGACCCCCTCCAGGGGGCCCATGAAGACCAAGCCCTCTTCAGTACACAAAGACCTTCTCCCTCTCCCACTCCCCAGTGGTTAAAGAACGAGACACAGGTGTGACAACGATACAAAACATTCTCTACAAAAGTTATAATGAGCCTGCGGGAGGGGTACTTTGTGCGGCAGTGGGAATCCCAGAGCCTGCCCCACCCCGGGAACTGGGAGAACACGGAGGAGGCTGAGGCAGGACACAAACAGGGAACAGAAGAGAAAGGGCAGCACCTGGGGCTCTGAGAAAGTCGAGTCGGCACTTGGGGGCGGCCCCAGGCCCAGATGACAGGGCAAAGGACTGGCATGGGCTCAGGGTGGCAGCGACAGGCCACCAAGCCCTCTTTGTGGGAACGGAAACCGCTCCCCCGTCCCCCTCCCCCAGCACAGACACAGATGCAGAGGGAGGCCTGTGGCATTCTTTGGGTGTCCCCTCATCTCCTGACCTAGCCAAGGGGGCCCAGGAAAGAGATGGGAGCTGCGGTGGTGCTCCCGGTGGGAGCGGGAGGGTCAGGGATGCGGGTCCGGGGCTGGCCTCCTCCCTGGTCTCACTGCCATCACAGAGCAGGGACACATACTGAGCTCCTGCTGACCTACCTACACAGAACCTCGCAGCTGCCCAGCCGCCTCCAGACCCGGAGGGAAAGCCACCAGCCAGCCCCCAGCACAGACACACATGCACAGGGCCCTGGGGACCTGGGGACAGTCAGCAGCTTAGATTATCCACATCCCCAGGCTCTTCTATGTCCCAGGACTCGCCCAAACTAGGCTAGACACCCAGCTGAGGCTGTTGGCAGATGCCTTTCTCCAGCCCAGGGCACGCCCGCCAGGCCTCGGGGCCATAATACTGCAGATTATTGCTCTAGCACCTTGCATCTATTGGCCTGACCCTCTGGGGTCCCTGGAGGGGGACCAGGCTGGAGGCAGGGTGAGGAGGGCAGAGTCAGGCCAGGCCCCACCACCAGGTGAGCTGGTGAGGGTGCCAGTCGCCCCCACTTCATGCCAGCCTGGCGCTCTAACTCCCGGACATGGCCAATAGGTGAAGGAGAAGGGGGCTGGCTTGGGGCAGGAGTGGGGACCAAAGTCAGGGCATTTGGCTGAAGAGTCTAGCCAGGAACCTCCTCTCTGCGGCGTGGGGGGAGGGGAGGGAGCCAGCCCAAACTCTTCCCTTCACAAAAATGTAAGAAGTGAGCAAGTCTCCAGCCTGAGCACAGCAGGACCCTCAGAGGAGGGGTGGGGAGAGACAGCGGCCCCTGGGACAGGCCATGCCCCCTCCACACACACTCCCATCCAGCTCTA
Organism: Lynx canadensis; assembly: GCF_007474595.2. Lineage (NCBI taxonomy): Eukaryota > Metazoa > Chordata > Mammalia > Carnivora > Felidae > Lynx > Lynx canadensis. The sequence continues at coordinate 54,347,639 of NC_044316.2, forward strand.
ATGGGTATTTCGTCTATCCCCTGGGGCCCCAGGGGTCCCCTGCCCTTCCTCTGGAGCTGGCCTCCCAGGAATCCACATGTCCTTTAGGGCCATTCAGACAGGAGTGGCTCAAGGGTTCCTGGATCCCTTGCTGGTACCTCCAGGCTACACCTCAGTTGTGGAGTGTGGACAGGCTTTCAAGGGAGATGACCCACACGGTCTTTGCTCCTGGGGAGGGGCCGGGGGGGGGCTTCAGGGCTGGCGACCGTGAGGACCTTGTGGCCTCACGGTGGGTTGTGGCAACTCGCAATTCATTTGGTCTGGAGAGAGGAGCCCCTGTTACCTGGAGAGAAAGACACAGAAACAGACTTCAGGTAAGGGCTTTCAAGACATCATTTTAAACCAAGACCAGCCATTTGGACGACTGACCCTCTCCTGGCAGGCCAACGGTCAGGGATGGGGACATTGGCCTAGGGGTTTCCTCCCCATCCCCGGAACTCTAAACCAGACTGCCTCCCCACACCCACCCCTGCCCAGCCATGCAGGGTAAAAGCCATAGACACCAAAAGGGGGCAGCAGCATTTGCTAGGCTTGTGGGATGCCCTGAGAAAGGGATCGGGGCAGGGACGGCCACCAGTCCAGTAGCAGACTTGAGCTCTCCCTGACAGCTTTTGAACGCCACAACTCTCCTTCCATGGGAGTCACCTAGTCCCCAGGCTCTAGAGCCACACAGACCGGGGATCAAGTAGCAGCAGTCCCTTGGGGTGAGCCGCTCAAACCCTCTGAGCCTCCACTTACTCCCCTGGAAAATGGGGGTGATATAGCCCCTGCACCCAGGAGCTGGGGAGGACTCAATTAAGGGACACATGCAGCGGTATCTCCAGCACCCAGTAGATGGGAGGGCTCAAAACATCCGGGCTCTGATTACTATGACTACTGGATCTCAACTGTCCTAAGACACCCATTTGGGGGCATTTTGATTATCTCCAAAGTCAAGGTGCATTTTACATTAGCTGTGATAAGAAGGCCTCCTCCCTTGTCATGAAACTGGCAGCTTCGTTTTCAGAATTGGGGGTAAACAAATTCAGTGGGACCTCTTGTAATGGATGGGGACTTAGATTTTATGAAATACGGTATTGCCCCCCCCCCCCACATTCCCGAAAAGGCAGATCCCACCCCCAAGGCCTTCTGACCCCTCTTCCCATCCCCCAAAGCCCAGGACACTCACAACTCTGTGTCCTCCAGAGCAGGCGGGCGTTCCAGCGCCTGCCTCCTCCTCCTCACGGCCCCCAGAATCTTCTTGCGGGGCCCCAGGGGGACGCTGATGCTGCGGAGGTCAAGGTCGGAGCACAGCATCAGCGCTTCGAGGTCAATCTTCTCCTGCCGCAGGAGGGAGGCGAAGTCGTCCATGTGCAGAGAGGCCAGGAAGGTGTCCAGCGGGCTCGTCTCGGGCTCCAGGTCCTCATCCAGGCCCAGGTCCAGCTCGTCCCAGGGCAGCTCCTCCCCGCAGCTGCGGTCCTGCAGGCTGTTGGCACTGCCCAGGCTGTCGTCGTCCAGGCTGGGGGAGCTCTGCAGCCGGCCTCGCGGCGCGCCCCCGCCGTCCAGCGCTGCGTCCTCGCGGCCCAGCCCGTGCAGCCCGCTGGTCACGTAGTTCCGGCGGAACACCATGGTGCCCAGGCCGGGCCGCGTAAACAGGGAGTCGTGGCCTGAGTCGGTGCTGACCTCCGAGTGGGCAGGCTCGGCCGCCAGCGTGGCACGGGAGACGCTGTCCTCGTCCGAGAGGAACATGTCCCGGAGCGGGGAGCGGCCCCACTCCTTGGGGTTGGCGTAGGTGCCCTGGCGCACGAACATCACGTCGCTGCCCAGCTGCAGGCCCGAGAGCGAGCGCACGCTCTTGCGGCCGTCCTCGGAGATCTTGAAGGTTCCCTCGCCGCCCTGCTTGCGCCGCTCCAGCTTCCGCTGGATCTTGGCCTTGCCCCTGGCCGTGCCGTGCAGCGTGGCCTGCGAGTAGGGCAGGTGGCTGCCCAGCGTCAGGTGCTGCAGCCGGCGGCTCAGGGTGCTGGACGTGAGGCTGGAGAAGCTGAGCGTGTCCGACCGCTCGGCCAGCTCGCGCCGGTAGCGCCGCTCCATGCGCTCGTGGTGCTTGCGCTGCATCTTGGCGCACTCGCGGATGCGCCGCTCCGCCTCGCGGAAGGCCTTGTCCTTCAGCTTGCCCACCAGCTTGGGGTTGAGGCTGCTCTGCTTGGCCGCGATGGAGTCCAGGTAGCGCACGCACTCCATGTGGCCCTTCATGGCGGCCATGTCCAGCGGCGTGTGGTAGTCGTTGTCCAGGCACCAGATGTTGGCCCCGAAGGACACCAGGAAGGAGAGGCAGTGCAGGTGGCCATTGGAAGCTGCCAGGTGCAGGGGCGTGTTGCCCCAGATGTCACACTTGTCGGGGTCACCCCTGCAGGGAGGACACGCGAGGAAGGGTGATGAGCCAACACCATTTGGGGCGGGCAGGCGGCACTGGCTGCAGGTGTAGGGAGCTCCCGGCCCGTGTGGGCCGCCCCACGGGCACACCGGCGGGCCCCGAGGGCCCCGAGAGGTCTCCTCTGACTCGGGAGACACCAGGCAGACCTAGACAGAGCCCGGGGGGGCGGGGGGAGTGGCCCCAGACTCGCAAGGGGCGGGGCGACAGAAAAGGCGGGGCCGGGGCGGGGCCTTCCCCAAGAGAACTGATGGCTGGGAATCTCAGGGGATAAATATTTGATGCCCAGAGAGACAGGAGTGAATTATTCATGGAGCCCAGTGGGGAGCTGGCCCAGAGAGGTGGTGGGCCAGGGCGAGTCTGGGTCTCTAGGCAGGCGTGGTGGTGAGTGTGGCTGCGGGTGCAGGGTGCCCACAAAAGAGGAGGAGAGGGTGATGGGTGCTGAGCCTGAGCCCTGGGTGAGTGTGTGTGAGAGTGTGTGCCTGGGCGTCGGCGGGCACGGCCACGTCTGCAGGGAGCAGGGCCAGGCCTGGCAAGGCTGCGTGTGAGAGCAGGTGTCGGGTCTTGGCCTGGGCTGGGAGGGGAGTGTGGGGGCAGCCAGGTCGGAAGGGAGGAGGAGGTGAGTGTGCAACCTGGGCCCAGCAGCCCTCCCTTCCCGGGGCTGCCCCGTCTTTGGGAGCCCTGTCAGGCAGGCTGGCTTGGGCCTGCCCAGGGGACCCACCCAGCACCCTCCAATCCCCTCCACCACCAGACCGTGCCCCCTTGGGCATGCTCCGGCTGCCTTCTCCAAGCGCTCCCCTCCCGCAGGGGCCTAGCTCACACTAATGAGGCCACGAGGCCACCCCGCAAGGCTGGAGGAAGAATCACCCCCTTGTCTCAACAGTTCCCCCCAGACACACACAACCCTCTCCACGCTTCTCCTACTGGTGCCAAGTCCTGCAGGACAATGTGGCAAGGAGCTGCTTGGCATCTGGCCCATACCCCTTCCAACACCAACCCTTGCTGTCTGTAGGAGTTTGGGGACTTGGTGCACCGGGAAGCCACCGTTTTCCCCTCCTCCCATGGACCTCTCTGATGGCAGGAGCAGGACGGCAGGATCGCTGTGTGCTCTCTTGGTGTGGGAAGGGGCCAGTCTTGGCTTCTTGGAACACAGCTTAGCTGCCTGGTGTCAGGGGCTGTTCCCACCTGCTGCCCGCCTGAGGAGCGGGGCCTCAGAGGGAGGTCAAGGGGGCTCCCCAGCCACCACACCCCACCCACCACATGTTCAGGCCACAGGCCAGCATCGGGCACCAGGGCCAGCTGGGCCCCTTTTGTCTCCACCGTGATTTCCCAGGGCCTGAGATGCTCCTAGTAACCCTCCTGGGGCACGTCTTCCACTCCTTTTCCCTGGCCAGGCGGCCCAGGTGTCCAGTTCAACCAGGTGACCTCTCTGTAGAAAACCGTGGAGGCTTGGGAAGTTGTCCACGGTGTCATTCAGCCCCGGGAGCCCACGTCAGCAGCCCTGGACCCCGAATTCCTTAATCGCTACCTTCAAACCACTTCCCTGGCTCTGACACCTGGACTCTATGCCCACTCTTCCCCCCAAACAACTCCTAAGGGGGGGAGAGGGAGGCCGTCATGGGGGAGGGGCACAGAGGGAGTTAATGAGGTGGCTGTGTGGAGTGACATTTGGTGCTGTGGACAGTGCCCATAAATCCCGAGAATGAGCTGGGAGAGAGCTGTGTGAGCCCTGGCCTGCAGGGAGGTGCAGCACCGGCTGGGGGGGGGGGGTTGCCCTTTGGACCCCAGGCCCTCCTGAGTCAGGGGCCTGTCCTGCCACCACTTCTGCCCCTTCTCTCCCATCCCCACTCTTGCTTCCAGGGGTGACCCAACCCAGGAAATCTCTCCCACCTTCCCCTCACTCTGCAACCCCTCCCGCAATCGTGGGCCCCCAAATCCCAGTCGCTGCCCTCCTAGCCCCACATCCAGGTCACCAGGGTCACATGCCTCAAGTTGTGCCCCCTCCCACCACCGCGAGGCTCCAAGCTTCCACCTTAGTGTCCGTAGAGAAGAGGGTGGCTCAGAGGAGTGGGGGGAAGGTACCTTGGAGTCTTGGGGACTGCGTCTCAGGGTCTGGGAGGGGGCCCAGGACTCTCTTCTCCCTCCACCACCCCCTCCACCACCGGGCTTAGGCAGGGCCAGAGTGGGTACTCACCCTCGGCTCACGATGAGACGCAGGGACTCCAGGTTGCCATGGTAGGCAGCCCAGAGGGTGGGAGTCATGCCATCCTCGTCGGGGGCGTTCAGCTCCTTCCTGGTGGCCTCTTTGAGGAGCTCCAGGTAGCCGTCCCGGGCCGCCCGGTGGTACTGGTCGTTCATGGCGCCTGACTTGGACGGGGAGGGCAGGGGGCACCAGGAAATGCCCCCCGCGGGGGAGGGCGGAGGGGTTAGGGCTGAGGCATGGGGTTGCCGGAGGGGGCCGGGCAGGGGCCGGGCCGCCAGCCCCCGCTGCCGCAGACGCAGGTTGCGGAGCGCCGGGAGCCGCCGCTACTCCGACATCTGAGCCGCTCGCCCCGGGAGGGAGGGGGGAGAAGGATCTCCCGCGGCCTGGGGAGCCGCCCCCGGGCGGCCCCTGGGTCCTAAACACCCTGCTCCCGAGCGCGCAGGAGTGACCCACGCGAGGCCCTGCCCTGTTCCAAAAGTGGTCACCTCAGCACCCCGCCCCATGAGGCCTAGTCTGCGGACAGTCCGGAGTCTGTCGTCACGGGAGCCCCCGCTCTGGGGCTCCCGATGTCTCCACCCGTCAAAGGGACGGGCCAAGGGCTGGAGAGGGGTGTCCGAGGGCAGTCTGGATAGCTAGGACAGCGGGCCTAGGAGGGGTCTGAGGACTGACCCCCAGACGGCGAGAAGCACCCTGCGTCCCGGCTGCCACCACCGCCACCGCCCCTCCCCCCCCCCCCTACCGCGGGGTCGGGGAGCCGCTCTCCAGTAGGGGGCGCTGGAAGACTGGACGCGGACTCCGCGCGCCTCTGGCGAACTTGATACCCAAACCCGGCTTGCGGCTTCCAGCCGAGCAGAAGACTCCTGGGAGGGATAGAGGAAGTAGGAACTTCGACCACTGTGGGGGTGTCAGGGAAAGGGGCACTGGGGTCCCGATCTTGGGGCAGCAACAGAGGGGCGCGAAGGTATAGGGCGCGCCGGGGCTGGGAGGGCGTCCGGGCGCCTGTGAGCCCTCGGGGCGTGTATCGAGCATCATCAGTGCTCGGGGCTCTGGGCGGCCGGGGTCGCGGAGCCCGAGGGCGCGGTGGGCGCCCGGGGCGGGGTGCCCTCTGGGTGTCGCAGTGCGGGGCTGCGCCCGAGCCACGCCGCTCCGAGGTGACGGGACGGCGGGGGCGGGGGAGGGGGGCGCCTCTTAACGGGTAAATATAAATCTTACCTTATCTGGCTCCCGCGCGCTCTTCCCTAAATTCAGCTCGGAGAAAAGATGGATCATGTGAGTGGGGCTGAGAGATTTATGGAGCTGAGCTCCCGCGGCTGTAAATCACCCTGCCCTCCCCGGTATAAAGCGCCCGTCCAGCCCGCTGTGGGAAAGAGGAGACGCTCGCCACCCCCTGACCCCCAGCTCAGCGCGGGCTCCCGGCCCAGCCAGGTGGGTGCCCGGACCAGACGGAAAACGGATTGGGGAGTGGGGAGTGGGGACTTAGGACGGGGTCCGACGGGGCTGCCCGCCGCTGCCTTTCTTTCCCTCTGCCCTCGAGCCAGAGACCCGAAGGGTCGCAGAGCCCTCGGGGTTGACCCGGGGTCCTGTTCGCTCCTCCTCCACAGTGACCCCCTCCAACCTCGCCCAGTCGCCCCTGCCATGTCCGAAGAGCTGGCCCAGGGACCCAAGGAGAGCCCGCCGGCGCCGAGGGCAGGCTCCCGCGAGGTGTGGAAGAAGGGCGGCCGCCTGCTGTCGGTGCTGCTGGCCGTGAACGTGCTGCTCCTTGCCTGCACGCTCATCAGCGGCGGCGCCTTCAACAAGGTAGCGGTGTACGACACGGACGTGTTCGCGCTGCTCACCACCATGATGCTGCTCGCCTCCCTCTGGACCCTCTTCTACCTCCTCCGGACCGTGCGCTGTCCCAACGCCGTCCCCTACCGGGACGCGCACGCCGGCCCCATCTGGCTTCGAGGTGCCAGGGGAGGTGGTGGGGGGAGGAAGTGGGAGGCAGGCGGGGAGCCAGAGGCTGGGACTCTCAGAGGAACTGTGGAGTCCGCGTCAAGGTAGGGGGCTGGGAAGTCCCTCCCCTCCGCCCCCCACACACGCACACGCCCGGGGACTAGATGTGGCTGAGAATGCGATGGGCTGCCGTTGTGAGAGAAGAGGAAGAGAAAGAATCTTGGAAGAAGAGTGAAGTGAGGGGTGGGAGGGGATTTCTCCGCCCTTTCTAAAGATTGAAAGAGGGTGGTCATGGGAGAGCCTTTGATGGACAGCAGAGAACAAACGCCAGCTGTAGCTGAAAGACCCCCACATAGGGCCCTTCTTCCTCCAATCTGTGCAACCCCAAAGAGATAGCGGCTCATTAGGATACCCATCCATCCACTCACTCGATCCTATAGTCATCCTTCCATCCACCCATTCATCTTTCCATCCATCCATTTATCCATCCATCCATCCATCCATCGTCCAACCATCCACCCAGCCAGCCAGCCATCTATCCATCCCCTCACCCACCCCATTCATCTGTCCCTTGATCCTCCCACCTGCCCCACTCATTCTTCCATTCACCCAACCATCCAACCCACCACCCATCTAGCCATCCATCGCCAGATCTATAAACCATTGCCTCTGACCCATCCCCCACCCCTCACTCCCAGGCGGGCTGGTGCTGTTTGGGATCTGCACTCTCGTCATGGATGTCTTCAAGACTGGCTACTACTCCAGTTTCTTTGAGTGCCAGTCAGCCATCAAGATCCTGCACCCTCTCACCCAGGCTGTGTTTGTCATCGTCCAGGTGGGTGGGAAGAGTGTTCCTGAGTGTGGTGGAAGGAGCCAGCATCTGGCATGAGGTCAGGAGATCTCCACTCCTCTTCGACCCTGAGCAATCAAATAAGGTGGGGATAGGACTGTAGTGTGTATCCTATGAGGGCATAAATCCGGAAGCACTTGGAAATGAAGTAATATCCAAATGTGAGCTCCTACTTAGGGGTCTTGTGATTTCATTTCAACCTAAGCAGTGACAATATCAACCTCTAGGATGTCTGGGTTGTGGCAGCTGCCATGTCTCCTAGAACCTGGCTTGCCCTCCCTGGGTGCCGGTAGAGGGCATCATTCTCAGCCCAGGGTCTCGCTGTGGGCATGGCCTGTTTGGCCTCAGCTACTGCCCATATGTTCTCTATTTGTTCAGGAAATAGGGTTCAAACAAGTTCAAGTATATATATTTTTTTATTTGTTGCATAAATAACACTGAAAGTTCTCATGATTGAGCTGAGGCAGGACGGGTCTTACATGGGACCAGATCAGATAGATCCCAGCCCTGTATCATGACCAGAATGACCACATGTAGGGTTCCATCTCCTGAAACATCACCCCTGCTGTGCAGATTTCCACAGTTCAACATACTTATGACTTTGGTACTTATATAGTTTTGCTCTTTTACATTTTGTGGGTTTGAAGGGTACTCGGGTAAAATGAAATTACAGATACCCCCACATCAACAAATACCATGACGAGGATTTATTGGCAACCAGGTGAGAGCAAGCATTTCTTTTTTTTTTTTTTTATGAAATTTATTGACAAATTGGTTTCCATACAACACCCAGTGGAGAGCAAGCATTTCAAGGAAACAAAGGACAGAGGTGGGGCAGGGGATGTTGACCCCCAAAATGCCAAGAGTTTACAGGTAACAGTTTGCAGACTGTGAAAGAACACGAGAACTATTTTATATAAACTGTTCCATAGAAAGAAAGAAAGCTCCCAACTCCTTTTGTAAAAACTTGGTAAGCTAGTATGGGGGGTTCTTGAGGTAGAGAGAACATTCTGCTGGGTTTGGACATGGGAACTCCAGAGTTTAGCCCATCTGCAGAGTGAGTGACCTCCCCTCCCCCCCCCGCCCCGCTCTCTCTCAACAGACTTACTTTCTCTGGGTCTCCGCTAAGGACTGTATTCACGTCCACCTGGATCTGACCCGGTGAGTCCCTGCTCCACAGCTCAATGCCCATCTGGCTTGAGAGATGAGGACTTTCCAACCTGGGGCATGGGGTCCACTTTCTGCCTCCTGGGTGTGGTTTCAACCAAGGCCCCTTTGCTTCACCAGCAAGACTTCCACCGTTTTGTCCTGTGCTGTGTGTACTGTGTATATGTGTGTGCCTGTGTGTTTTGGTGGGATGGGTTGTGTGGTAAATTATATGTGCTTTCCTCTAGAAGAGGGAGCCTCCTGGCCAGACTTAGAGTGCCTTCCAAACTCGGCTTCTCTGTTCACACAGGGGCCTGACAGCTTTCTTGCTTCCCGGCATCATCTCCTAGTCTAGCTCCCCAGTTCTCCATCTGCCCCAGGGACCCACGAGGGGCCAGACTCCCACTGGCCTCTTTGCTCCCCCTCCCCAAACAGGTGTGGTCTCATGTTCACCCTCACCACCAACCTGGCCATCTGGATGGCGGCCGTGGTGGACGAGTCCGTGCACCAGACTCACTCCTATGACAGTTCCCACAGCAACACCAGCCACCACCGCTTCGCTCCTGACCGTGAGTGTTCACTCCAGATTAACCCTGGTCTGGGACTTCTAGGCCTTGGGTTGGATGCTTGTGCACCAGGACAGTCAGTCTCCCTTGCCCTCCCAAGCGAGGAGAGCCTCCCCTCCTCCAGGCTCCATACAGGCGTAGGTGACACCTGAGGGAGGGTGTCAGGGGGCATCTTCTCATTCTGGAGGATGCGGCCTTGGCCCCATGGTTCGGGTCTCCACTCCACCAAAGACTTGGGCTCCAGAATGAAAAGGCAAGGGTGATCCAAGTGGAGAGAAGGGAAGGGAGGCAGAGTTGGCTTGATGGCAGAAGCATGGGCTAGAGTCTGTCAAGAAGAAGCTAGAAAGAATAATCACAACGACAATAGTGACATTTTACTGACTCTGTATGTCAGGTGCTGTGCTAAGTGTCCTAGACACTTGATCTTACTTAACCCTCACAACTTCCCAATGAGATGGGCACTATTATTATTCCCATTTTACAGATACAGAAAGTAAGGCATAGAAGGTTAAATAGTTTACCCAAGGTCACAGAGCTTGAAATTGGAGAACTAGTGTTGAGATCCATCTTTGCTTTGAACCAATATGCTATACTGAGGAAAAATAGGGTCCATAGGCCCCCTGGTCCTAGTTCTCTCGACTTCTGTAGGGTCTCCCACCAACCAGGACCAGACTAGATGACTAGGTCCATCTGGACTTTGCCAGAACACACACACGCACACAGACGCGCGCGCGCGCGCACACACACACACACACACACACAGGATGGAAGGGTCCAGGAACGGAAAGCCTAGAGGAGAGCCCAGCCCAGCAAGGCTGATAAAGGGCCACCTTGCACATACAGAGAGTTCCTGAGGATGGTTTAAAACAACCCGGAGAGGTGGCCAACTTAACATACTGGGGCCCCGGGGGTGCAGAGAGGCGCATTAGAAAGGTATCTACCCAGGCGTTGGGAGGTAGGTCAATAGCTCTGCCCTCACAGCCATACTTTACTTATGTGAGCCTCAGTTTCTGCACCTGCAAAACCAGCGGGCATAGTTCTGGGGATTGAAAGAGATGTTTGCCAAGATCCAAGGCATTCTATAAAGTGCACTCTGGACACAGCAAGGTTCTTATAGATGGGCTGCAAACCAAAATGAGGGGAGGTCACAGGAGACTCCCGGGCAAAGCAGCTCACATTCTGGGCTGAGTCGGATGTTGGGGAGAGCTGCGAGGAAGCTTGAACTTTCGGGGTTCCCAGGAGGGCCACCATCTCTCAGGACCAGAACTCTCCTATGCTGGGGAGCCAGGGGTGATTACTAGCCGGGAAGGATCGGAAATGTTTGCCTAAAGGACAAAGGGCAGTTCTGCAGTACAGATGTGTGTTCATCGAGCGCATTGTTTACTGACATCTCTGGCACATAGTAGACGCTCAATAAATACCTGGTACAATGAATGACCATGCCAGGCCCAGTGCAGGTGTTTGGGATAAGGTGGTGAACATGTCCAACTGTGATTCCACCCTAACAAAAGTCACAGTCGAAAGGTGAGGCTCTTCCGGTGGGGTGCCTCCAGGAAGGCGGGAGGGCAGTCCAGCTCTGTGCCCCTCTCTCCACAGCGGAGCGTGCAGGCAGCTCGGTGGGAGGAGACTGTCCGTGCAACACAGCCATCTGCCAGATCTTCCAGCAGGGTTACCTCTACCTGTATCCCTTTAACATTGAGTACAGCCTCTTTGCTTCCACCATGCTGTATGTCATGTGGAAGAATGTGGGCAGGCTGCTGGCCTCCTCCGCCCATGGCCACGGCCACACCCCGTCCCGGATCAGCCTCTTCCGGGAGACCTTTTTCGCTGGCCCAATCCTGGGCCTGATGCTCTTTGTGGTGGGGCTGGCCGTCTTCATCATCTACGAGGTCCAAGTGAGTGGGGAGGGGGGCCGCACCCAGCAGGCCCTGGTCATCTACTACAGCTTCAACATCATCTGTCTGGGCCTCATGACCTTGGTCAGCCTGAGTGGCTCAGTCATCTACCGTTTTGATCGCCGGGCCATGGATCACCATAAGAACCCCACTCGAACCCTGGACGTGGCGCTGTTGATGGGTGCCGCCCTGGGTCAATACGCTATTTCCTACTACTCTATTGTAGCCGTGGTGGTGGGCGCACCCAGGGACCTACTCGGGGGGCTCAACCTAGCCCATGCTCTGCTCATGATTGCCCAGCACACCTTCCAGAATGTGTTCATCATCGAGAGCCTCCACCGGGGACCACCCGGGGTTGAGCCTCGTGATACCACCCCCAAGGAGCCCTGCCGTGGCCTGACCTTTGCCAACCTGGATGCCCTCCACACCTTGCCTGCCTGCCCATCCACGCCCAGGCTGGTTGGTCCCAGCCCAGAGGGCCCTCAGGAAGCAGTGGCCATCATCTTGGCCCCCAGGGGACACTGGAGACGCCGGTGCCTGAAGGACATTTCTCTGTTTCTCCTGCTTTGCAATGTCATCGTGAGTAACTGAGGGTCGGGGTTGGGTGGAGAGATGGGGATGGGCTGGGGGGAAGAGAAGGCCAAGGAAGGATGTTCTTCCAGGCTTATTCACTCGGCCTTCTCTGTCTTGCCCCCAGCCCACTCGAAAACACTAAAGCTCTCTAGGAGAAAAAGAGGTTCAGAGAGGGTCAGATGCAGCCCCCAGGCAAACAGCATCTCAGAGCAGAGAGGGAAAATGAAATCCCAGCCTTCTGGTGTCTGGGCTGCAGATGGAACTGGAGGGGCCCCGGGAAATGCTGGCAGGGGGGCTGGGTGGAGGTGAGAGGGAGCTGTGATGTGGAGTGGGGGTGCCCTCACCCCTAGGTAGAAGGTGTGACTTCTCCTGGGAACTTGTGACCAGCCTGTTTCTCAGGATAATTGGAGCAGCATCAGGAAGTAGCAGAGACCAGCATAAAAGTGCGAGCAGTCTCAGCAGAGCGCAGCTGCGGGCTGGCCTGGAAGGGGGGGTGTTCACAACAGCGCCCCCTCGCTGCTAATTCAGCAAAACCCCTTACTAAGAGAAACTCCTGTGTTAGCAACAGACTCCACTCCAGGGCAGAAACACTCTCCATGAAGGCACACCCTGATCAGGAAATACCCCTCGTGTGGCTATAACCTAATAGAGAAATACTCCAGTATGGATCTATTCCCCAGGAGGGAAAGTTCTCATATGTAAACATGTACTCGTGTGAGCACATCCCACATAAAGAACACGTCTTCTGAAGCTTCATTCGATATAAAAATGGCCCTCTCAGCTGCAACCTCCAACAGAATAAGATCCCTAATATACAAACACCCTTCATGTGGGTCTATCCCGATGTTGGGCACATCTCCAGAGTGATTCCACGCCAGTGCACGCTATGGAAAATATACCAACAGGCCTGCCTTGGGTGCTTTCTCAGTGTGTCCCCACTGTGAATACTTCCCAACCAGCAGATAATCTGTTAAAGAAAAAAAAAAAAAAAAGAAGAAGAAGAAGAAGAAGGAAAAGAGTGATCACCAATCTTTGACCCTCCAGTAAAAGCAATAAGGTTCAAAACCTCCTTGTATCTTGGGCCAACCTGGAAGCCCGCCCCCAGACTGGCCCCGCCCTCACCTTCCGTCCCCAGGTCCCAACTGCAGGCTGAGAACCACCTTCTGGGAGGCTGTTTTTCTCCAGGTATCTGTTCCTGGGTCAACTCTAGGAACATCGTCTCCAACCCCTTCATTTCGCATGACCCAAAGAGGCTCAGAAAGGGGCTGTGTGTGTCCAAGGGCACAGTGAACTGGGGTTGAAGAGGGTGGGGCTGGCCCAGAAGCCCTCATTCTTTGCCTCACCCCAACCGTCTGAGCTCCAGCCAGAGAGGAAGCATGATTCCAGCTTTCACATCCTCACAGACCTGGGAAAGGGGTGGAGCTGGAGAACAGAGATCATGGAGGGTGGTGGGGGGTACACTTCTGGGTGGATCCTGACACACCCCCTCCCCCGCCCGGAGCCTGTCTGGTTCCACCAACACCGGGCATACATCTCTCCAGGGCAGAGCTGCTGATTTAGCCATTTGTACCAAATTCTCACATCATCTATTTTCCCCACCTCCGCATCTCACAAATGAGCCATAATAACAGGGTAGATGTGATCACAGGGGGAGCCCCAGCCTGGGGGTGGGCAAATTCAGTTGGCTGCATTTCCTGAGCTGCTTAAGTGAGTGCCAGGTCCTACCCAAGACGCCAAAGGTCCCCACTCACCAACACCCAGCCCTTGCCGTCCAACAAACTGGAGGGCTGGGACCCCCATCTTGCCACACCCCTGCCCCAGCAAAGCCCACAGAAATGACCCTCAAGGCCAGCCGGGCCAGGTCCTGATGCGCCCCTCTCTCTGCACAGCTGTGGATCATGCCTGCCTTCGGAGCCCGTCCTCACTTCAGCAACACTGTGGAAGTGGACTTCTATGGCTACTCGCTCTGGGCAGCCATCGTCAACATCTGCCTGCCTTTCGGCATCTTCTACCGTATGCACGCTGTCTCCAGCCTGCTGGAGGTCTACGTGTTGTCTTGAAGCCCCCAAGAGAGACACGCAGGGGTGGGGCTTGGCTTGTGTGTCTATTCAGAGACCCCGCCCCCCCCCAGGAGAGAACCCCAGGCTGGCAGTCACTGTGCCACATTACCACCCATTCCCACTGGCCCCAGGGTAGAATTTTCACAAAAGTTATTTTTCCAGGATGAGTTTTTAAATCATAGTCAGGACATACCCACCCACCCCAGCAGGACCCTGGGGTATGGAGTGACCAGGGAAGGGAGACCTCTCACCACAGTATCTAGGACCAGGCAAGATCTGCAAGTGTCCGTGGCTCTGGTGCCACCCCTAATCCCAGCCTTGTGGCCTGGCCGGGACGGCTGCCTGGAGCTGGAACCACCTGCAGTTTGCCCCTCCGCCCCCCACTTCTTGTCTCAGCTTCCCTGTCTGAGCTGATTGCCAGAGAGTCTCTTGTGGGTCAGAGCTGGAAGGAACCCCGGAGATTCTCAAGTCTCAAGCTTTTCAGTGGGTGAACCAAGTGTGAGTTATAGACTGGCTACAGACCAGTACCTGGGTGCCTGGGAGGGGCTGGACGGGGTACCCAGGCTGCCGTCTTCCTCTTCCCCTTATTCTCGAATGACAAATACATTTGTTTATGTGTTCCTTGAGGCATGAAAGGTTAGGAAGGACCGACCTGGTCAATTACCATTTTACAAAGAAAGTAACAGAGGCCCAGAGAGGCAAAGTGACTTGCCCAAGGTCACAGAGCCTTTCCGCTAAGCATAATGATTTTCAAACAGCAGAACTTCTTTTTCCTCAAATAAAATATTTCAGGAACCCAAGTTTATAGCATAAACAGGGCTGTTCTAGTTTAAAAGGTGTCGGGGGACACAGAACCTTACAACAGGGCCTTCTCTTACCCCCCACTCCCACTCCATGGGCTTCTAATCTAGGAAAGGCACAGGTAGATTTAGCAGGATGAGAACATGAGGAAGTCAGGCAGACAGAGACTGAAGAGAAGACCCTGCCAGCTAGAAGAGGGGGAAGATTCGGTGTCCAGCCACAGCGAGGTGAAGGGGGACAGGCTAGAGGGGCCGAAGGGTCACTTCGGTGACCACTTCGGTGGACAGCGGTGGGGGCTGGGGCGTGGGGAGCGTGGGGGCAGCAGCACGTAGAACACAGGGAGCTTAAGAGGAAGCCGCGCCCGGACTCTGCCCGCAGAATGAGATGGGCAGGTCTCAGAGGCTGCAGGAGGAGAGAGGAGGGCCAGAGGGGGCGGCTGCCCCCCACCCCACCCGCCTCCTGTGGGTTGGAATGAGGTCTCTTCTGCCCCAAGTTCACGTTCGACTTAGGGAGACAGAGTGGAGTGGCGAGGTTGCTGCAAGACCGCACCCCTACCAGGTGCTGGGTGGGGTACAGGAAAAGGCGACACCAAACCTGGGGGAGGGGGTCCAGTCTGTTCCCTGCTTGGCTGCCTAGGAAAGTGTGGCTTGAGCCCCGCAGGGCCTTTGCCGAGGCCTAATGGCCTAAGGACGGTGCACCCCAGTCCACCCCGGAGGCGGGCGGCCGCGGGTCCTCTGACCCTGAGGCCCTAAGCCCGCACGGCCTCCGGCCCCGCCCGCCAGCCTAGCTGCCTCGCTATTGGCTGCACCTTCCGGGAGCCCCTGGCTGGGTAATTAACGAAGGATTAATGAGATCCCCAAAGTCAACAGAAAAATCGATGGGCCACGGAGCCTGAGCAGCGGCTGCGCAGTCCCGCAGGGGAGGGCGTCGGGGGCATCGGTGCGGGCCCGGGGGCCTCACCTGGACTGAAGATCCGCGCTGCGCCGGCAGTCGGTCAGCCTGGGGCGATGCCAGCCCAGGCCTCAGGTAAGGCTCCCGGCGGCGGCGCCAGGCCCCGGAGCTCCCTTCGACTGCCGGCGGGACTTCCCGGGCGGGCCCATCCTTGACACTTACACCTGCTTCGGGTTCAAGGACTAGGGGCTGTAGGGGTAAGGGACGGAGGGCGGGATGACTAGGGGGAGGCCAACCCCTGGCGACCCGAGAACCAACCCTTCTCTCTCCCGCACCCCACCCAACCCTGGCTCCGCTGCCCACCTTCTTTCCGCGAATAGGGGGCACACAAAAGTCAGCAGGGCGGGCCCCACCCTAGCCGGTCTGGGGGCGCACAGCCAAAAGTGGGTGCTGAGGCCAGGAAGAATCAAAACCCAGGATGGCTGGGTCAAGGGCTGTGGGGTTGGGGCTGCCTGGATATCTGGTCTGAGATACATGTGTAGCGGCTGCCCCGGGCACCGCAGTCCCTCGAGTGGCTCAGAGAGAAACCCCCAAGGTCCCAGCCCGCGCTCAGCTGCCTCCTCCCGAGCTGGTCCTGCGGCTCCGGGCCAGGCGCCACGCCCCGACGGCTCCGCGGCTTTCATCATCACCTGTCTCTGATCGCGGACCCACAAAACCAGTTTGGTGTCCGGGCCCTCCCTTGGACTGGCGTCGCGCCCAAGGGACGTGCCAGAGGGCGGCGGATTCCTCCTTGTCAGTCCTGGGTGCCCTAGCCTCTTTCCCGCGCCCCCCCGCTTGTCCCACCCTGGCACCCTCCCCGCCGCAGACCGAATTCGACCACTTCCAGGACTCCCTCTAGCGGCCGTTGGAGGGTAGGATTTGGGGGTGGGGAGGGCAGGGAAGGGGACCCTGAAGAGAGAGGACCTGGAACCTTGTCCTGGAGTGTCCCCTCTAGGCCTGCAGTCCAAGCAAAAACCACCCCTGACATTTACCAGTAATCCTGACCCTTCCAGCCTCTCCAGGACCTCGACAGAACTGAAAGGAAAGACACAGATAACACTGAGAGTTTTCTGTGTGCCAGACACGGCTCTACATGCATTTACACGCATTAAATCATTTAATTTTCACGAAACCCCGATGAGGTAGGCATTATGCATTAAGTGCTTCATTTATTTGTTCAAGAAATCTTTACTGAGTATCTTCTATGCACCAGGTACTATTCCATAGTTTGTACATCCATTTTACATATGAGGAAACTGAGGCACAGAGAGTCTCAGTAGCTTATCCAAGATCACAGAGATAGTAAGTGCCAGAATTGGGCTCGTTAGGCTCTACTGCCCTGGGAAGATGAGGGACATTGTGGGGAAGGCAAGAAGAAGGAGTCAGGGTTGGGACAAAAGGAGCAGGAAGGTGTCCCTGTGAGTCTCATGCTTGCTCAACTTGGAGGACAGATAAAGATTATCTCTAAAGTCTCTGGGATTGGGTCCGGATGGAAAGCATTTAATGGGAAGGGTCTCTGTCCATGGCTGTGGTGCTGAAAGTTCCCCCAGAAAATGGCAGAGTCGGTCAGCAAGAGCAGAGTGCCTGTGATAGGTTTGGAGGGTTCGAGTTCAGCAGGACCTGGTCCCTGCCCTGGAGGCTCTCCTGACCTTGAGGGGGTCCATCCATGCCCACAGCGCCTCACCAGACAGTGCACATGCACTCCCAATAGATGCTTGGGCAGGGAAAGAATGCTTCCCGGGAGAGGTTCTTAAGGTAGGTGGAGAAGATGGGCAAGAGCCATTGGTGGAAGGTAACAGGTGAGGCAGAGGAACAGCAGCCTCCAGAAGTGATGGGGAGGAGGGGTGTGGGAAGCCACACAAGGATGGATGGAGCCTTGGAGCCTTCTGGCTGGGCCTGGATCGACATGGGGAGTAGGTGTCCAGAGTGTGCGAGGGGGCTGGACAGGGAGAGGGCAAAGACGACAGAGGGGGACTGGGAAAGGGGGACAAATCATTTTGTAGAATCTTGAATAAAGGACCAAGTGTTATTTATCTATTTGCCGAACAGAACCACAGAAGGTACGAATATGAGCAAAGAGCACATGGGAGCCTGGGGGTTTGGAAAGGCTGTCTTTTAGAGCCAAATGTGGTGAGGGTCTTCTGGTGGTTACAGAGAGGGAAAAGCTGAAGCTCCTGGAGCTGAGTTAAAGGGTAGAGACAGAGCAAAGAGCAGTGAGTTAGAAGAGAATGAGCATGACAGGTGATGCCCCAGGGGGCCCATGGGGCACCTAGTGTAGCCTTGGCCTGGGGCTCAGGGAAGGCCGCTTAGAGGAGGTGGGGTTCTGCTCTAAGCTGCAGTCAGCCAAAGGGCAAGGGGGTGGGCATTATGGGCAAAAGGCGGCGTGGGCAGACGGGGTGGTGAACAAAAGCAGGCACATTCTGGGAGCTACAGCAGGATGACACAGTCCGTGGCAGGCAGTGGGGTCTAAGGACAGTGCTAGAGAGCTAAGTCAAGGCCAGACCAGGAAGCAAAAGCAGCTAGCCTCCAAGCCTGTACTAAACATGCACTGTAAGTTTTCATTTTGAAAGGCAGTGCAGGCCGTGCTAGATAGTTTGGACTTTATACTGAGGGCAATTGTCTTATTTTTATTTTTATTTCTTTAGTTCCATTGTAATTAACCTACAGTGTTATATTAGTTTCAGATGTCCAAATAGTGATTCAACAACTCTATACATTCAGCAGTGCTCGTCACAGTAGCTGTACTCTTAATCCCCATCACCTATTTCACCCATTCCCCCCACCCACCTCCCCTCTGTAACCACCAATTTGTTCTCTACATTTAAGAGTCTAATTTTTCATTTGTCTCCTTTTTGCTTTATCTGTTTTGTTTCGTAAATTCCATATATGAGTGAGATCTTACGGTATTTGTCTTTCTCTGATTGACTCATTTCCCCTCAGCAATTGGGAACCTTGGCGGGCTTACGGTAGGGGAGAGGCACAGTGGGTAGGGAGACCAGTGCAGGAGAGAGCAGAAGAGGCCCTCAACTAGGGTAGAGGTTGAGGTCAAGAAAAATCTAAGGGAGGGGCGCCTAGGTGACTCAGTTGTTGAGCATCCGACTTTGGTTCAGGTCATGATCTCACAGTTCGTGGGTTCGAGCCCCATGTTGGGCTCTGTGCTGACAGCTCAGAGCCTGGAGCCTGCTTCAGATTCTGTGTCTCCCTCTCTCTCCCTGCCCCTCCCTTGCTTGTGCTCTCTCTCTCTCTCTCTGTCAAAAATAAATAAACATTTAAAAGTTTTTTAATAAGCATTAAAATGTTTTAATAAAAATAATAAAATAAAACAGTAAGTAAAGAAAGAACAGTCTAAGAGAGGTTTGCAGGCTGGAATGGACAGGCTTAGACCTGAGAGGTTGATAGGGGAGAGGCGAGGAGGGTACCTGGCTACCTGCTGGGAGAGGTGGGAATGGAGAGGCCTCTGACTGAGGTAGTTAAGAAGCAGACCTCCTGCCCGCCTGGAGGATGGGGACAGAGAGCACTTGGCACCCCGAGCCCAGAGTACCAGGGATGTGGGCAGTGGCAGCACCAAGGGAGAGCTTCAGAGATGGCCGGGGATGGCGAGAGGGCCTCCCGGGTCAGCTCAGGAGAAGCCTTCCACGGGGACGGCACCCGGAACCACCAGGCTATCCTCGCTGTCTAGTGTAGCTTCAGCCCCACAAGGAATGAGTACCCAAAGGGCCCACCGGGGATCATGCTGGACTCCCAGCCTGTCCCGTGTTCACAGCGGATATTGAAAGTCAATCCCAGAACTTTGCCCCTAAATCTTAATGCGCTTTAAAATTACTTTCAATCCCATAAAAAATGTGCCTTTAAAAACTAGAGCATTGGGGGGCGCCTGAGTGGCTCAGTCAGTTAAGCATCCGACTTCAGCTCAGGTCACGATCTCACAGTCCATGAGTTCGAGCCCCGTGTCGGGCTCTGGGCTGATGGCTCGGAGCCTGGAGCCTGCTTCCGATTCTGTGTCTCCCTCTCTCTCTCTGCCCCTCCCCCGTTCATGCTCTGTCTCTCTCTGTCTCAAAAAATAAATAATAAAATAAACGTTTAAAAAAAAAAAAAAACTAGAGCATTGGGGGCACCTGGGTGGCTCCGTCGATTACAATGTCAACTCTGGTTCAGACTCAGGTTTGTGAGTTTGAGCCCCACATATGGCTCTGTGCTGACAGTGCAGATGCTATTTGGGGTTGTCTCTCTCTCCCTCTCTCTCTCTGCCCCTCTCCTGCTCACACACACACACACACACACTCAAAATAAATAAATAAGCTTTAAAAAAAAATTACAAAATAGAAACTAGAGTGTTAAACCACTCCCAATCCTAGTACCCTACTCCCTTCCCTAGAAGAAACTCCTATTGTGAATCCGGTGGATGTCTTCTAGACTTTTATTCTTTTTTTGATGTTTATGTATTATTTTGGAGAGAAGGAGGGAGGGAGGAGCAGACAGAGTGGGAGAGAGAAAATCCCAAGCAGGCTCTGCACTGTCAGCACAGAGCCCGACCTGGGGCTTGCTCGCACGAACTGTGAGATCAGAACCTGAGCCGAAATCGAGAGTCAGATGGTTTAACCAACTGAGCCACCCTGGCGCCCCTCCTCTAGACTTTTAAAAGTATTTTATATATACACATATACATCCATAATCAAGTATCACTTCAAATCACATTCTTTCCACCAACCTCACACTCAGACTCAGGATCCTTCTCAACACATTGTAGGCAACATTACCCAGCTAATCAAAGTCAGAACAAGAGAGGGACACCTTCTTGCTCTCCCTGCCTTCCAGAGGGAAATTCCTCCCAGAAAGTCAGCAGAACACAATCTGCCATTTAGTGGTGACGAGTCACAAAATGTCCAGTGGCCAGACATTATGCAGATGCCCTGGCTCCCTGGACAGTTATTTCCGTCTTCAGATCAGGCACTGAGGCAGAAAGTGGGATAACCTTGCAGGGCGTTGGGAGGGAGGTATTCCTCAAGCCAGTCGAAATAATCCCTATCTTTACTTGGAGCACAAAGGATTCCCATATCCCCTGGCTTGTTTTTGTTTTTTGTTTTATTTTAGAGAGAGAGAGCCACAAGCAGGGGAGAGGGGCGGGAGGGAGAGAGAATCCTAAGCAGGTTCCGCACTCAGCACGGAGCCCGACGTGGGGCTCGATCCCACGGCCCTGGGATCATGACCCGAGCCAAAATCGAGAGCCAGATACTCAACTGACTGAGCCACCCCTGGTCTGTGTGAACCTCCTCAGGTCCGGTAAAGTAGACAAGGAAGCTGCTATTATTTCCAGTGTCTGACCAGGGAGGTTGCATAGCTTGCCCTAGGTCACACAGCAGTTAAGGGCAGGGGTAGAATGAAACCAGGAAAGCCTGGCAGCCAACCAGGACCCTGTGTCCCCAGCCCCTTCTCAGCCTGCATCCATGGCCTCTCCAGAAGCACAGAAGACTGGAGCGGCCCCGGCCGAGGAGAACCAAGTCGGCACGGGGGCCGAGAAAATGGGAGCTCCTGCCCCCCCGTACCAGAAGTCCTGGCTGGCGCGGCATTTCTCACTGCTGCGGAGAGACAGGCAGGCCCAGAAGGCAGGGCAGCTCTTCTCGGGGCTCCTGGCCCTCAATGTGGTGTTCCTGGGTGGAGCCTTCATCTGTAGCATGATCTTCAACAACGTGGCTGTCACGCTGGGCGACGTGTGGATCCTGCTGGCCGCCCTGAAGGCCCTGTCCCTTCTCTGGCTCCTCTATTACGCCACCTGCACCACCCGCCACACACACGCCATGCTCTTCCGGGACCCTCATGCAGGATCCATTTGGGTGCGGGGTGAGTGTTGGGGCACGGGGTGGCCGGAGAGGGGTGGGGAGGGAGAGCCGGGCCCAGGGAAGGCGCCAACGGCCACCTGGCCCGGCCAGGCTCCCTGGTGCTCTTCGGCAGCTGTGCCGTCTGCCTGAACGTCTTCCGACTGGGCTACGACGTGAGCCACATCCACTGCAAGTCGCAGCTGGAACTCATCTTCCCCGTCATCGAGATTGTCTTCATCGGCGCCCAGGTGACAGGCCTCTCCCGTCCCCATGCCGCATGCACACACACACCCCGACCATGCCTAGGCGCAGCTAGCAGGGCCTAGCATATGTGCACACGGGCCGCAGCCCCCCACTAATGCCTGCCTCCACATACCCACGTCCACGCACAGCTACGTGTACCTGCATCACTGAAATGCAGACCCCTATAAATACACCTGCCTGTGCATACTTGCATATCCCTAAATCCACACCCCCCAGGAATACAGAGCTACTCTTAGGAACCAACATCACTCACACTCCTGAGTCCCTGTCCTGTGCCGGGCATTGTGCTGGCCGTTTCTTTGCATCATCCCGTCCATTTCCCCGATAAGTAGGCATTCCCCTAAGAGGTGGGCATTTTAGCCCCATTTTAGAGATGAGGAGACTGAGCCTCTGAGATATTTTGCCACTGGCCCAGGACGACACAGCAAGGGAACGGCAGAGCCAGGATTCCAATCCAGACGTCCTCACTGTCACTTCCATTGTACATACACACAAGCAACTGGGGCACATACCCCATGCTCCCGCCACCCCTGCCCCCACCCTGGGCGCTCAAGGCCCCATCTCTTTCAGACCTGGGTGCTCTGGAAACACTGTAAGGACTGTGTTCAGGTCCAGACCAATTTCACTAGGTAAGATGGGGTACCTTCTCTCCCTCCAACCCCTGGGGCTTCCTGTCCCCTGCCAGTGCCTGCTCCCACAGCTTTCTTGGACAGGGTGTCCCTGGGGTGGCACGTCGGTCCGGGAAGGGGTCCCAAGGGGCCTCTAGGGCTGCCTCTCCTGAAGTCCTAATGCCAGATGGGATCTGGCTTTGGGAGAGAGCTGTCTCCCCCAAGGCAGTGATGGTGAGGGCGGAGCACGCGGGAGCCAGCCAGGCTGTGTGGACAGAGTGTGGCACCTCCTCCAGGTGTGGCCTGATGCTGACCCTGGCCACAAACCTGCTGCTGTGGGTTCTGGCTGTCACCAACGACTCCATGCACCGTGAGATCAAGGCTGAGCTCAGCGCCCTTGTGGAAAACTTCTCAGGTACAGAGGAGACATGATCCCCCAGCCCCCAATGCACACACACACACACACACTCGCACGCACGTGCACATTCCCTCCCAGAGTGGGAGCAAACTCTGGATCGTTACACGCTGGTCCTCGTCCTGCCCCATCGGTGCTGGCACCGTGCAGCCCGGCTCCAGGCATCTAGCTGTCACCTTAGCTACCCACAAATCCTGGCTGAGCTACTCGCTGATAAGTCCAGGTATGCGCCCCACCCCTAGCATTCGCATTTTACTTGCAAGAAACTAAAAAGGCTTCAGCACTGAAAGGAACGGATGTCTTCCTAACACAGTTGTGGATCCCCGGACATATCAGGAGAGACAGAAGATTTCCGGGCAGAAGACCCTCCTCCCGCAGATTGTTCCATGACCAGTCCCCTACCTGTACAGTCTGCCCTTAGAGGCTACATCCCACACACCTACATGGGGGTTTCAGCCACACCTGTATGTGTAAAGCACACTCCCCCCAGGTGGCATCACCGTCCTGACCTGTGTACAGCCAAGCCTTCCCAGCACATTCATGCATTTGCACCCCCGCTGCAAAAATCCCAGCCTGCCTATGGACTGCGGACATTCTTTAGACTCAGATACATTTTTCAGAAGAGCTGTGCTGAGAATTTTTGACAAGTGACACCACGGATTCTTTTAGTAAAAGTCAAACATACAGATGAGTAAAAAAACGGGATATACCCATCACCTAGAGGTAATCATTATTAACACGTTGCTATAATTTCAGTGTTTTGCCGAATTACATCATGGAGATCACAGCATTTCATCTCAAAACATTTTCATGCACATCTCTTTAAAATAAGTATATTTCCCTCCACTACCACAATGTTATAATTTCTTTTAATTTTTTTAATGTTTATTTATTTTTTGAGAGAGAGAGAGAGAGAGAGAGAGAGTGCAAGCAGGGGAGGGGCAGGGAGAGAGGGAGACACAGAATCCGAAGCAGGCTCCAGGCTCTGAGCTGTCAGCACAGAGCCTGATGTGGGGCTCAAACCCACGAACCATGAGAAATGACCTGAGCCGGATCATAACGTCTAACAGAATTCCTCAACATGATCCCTATCCTCTCCATCGACCTGTTCAGCTTTCCCCAACCAGCCTGTGAAATGTCTCCTACGATGCTGTGTTCAAACATGGTTCCGTCTCTTACGTCTCTGTTTTCCTAATGGCATTGAGGTTTGTCAGGCTGCTTCCTAGTGGTGGCATTTGACTTGTCCTCCTCTTCCCTGCTCAGCCTGCTACCTGGAAGTATGGACCAAAGCCTCGATCAGATCCAGGTTAAACGCTTTGGACACTGGCATTCCACAGTTGATGCTGTGAGCTTGGCAAGGGACCTCATCACGAGGCAAGCTGTCTGATTGCCCCACAGAGCATGTAGCCGAGGGTTCAGATGCAGCAGCCAGATCCTCCTGTTGTAAAGTCATAGACTTCCCCTCGTGCCCGAGAAGTAATCTGTTGAGGTGACATTTGGCCCCAAAGACATGATGTGTCCTTACAAAAGCTTGGCTCCTGAAGTCTGAAATCCCTTTGTAAAGAAACGGCCATCCCGCGATTTCTGATTTCTGTCTCTGGACCTCAGTTTCCAAGTCTGGAAAATGGGTGCCATACTCCCAGAGTGTGGGACTGACCGGTGCGGCCGGTTTCCTCAGAACGAGGTCCACCTGAACAACTATCCCTTCCCACCCTGCCCCCTCCCAGGCAATGACACCAACACCTGCGTGTGCCTCAATGCCACGGTGTGCGAGGTCTTCCAGAAGGGCTATCTGATGCTCTACCCCTTCAGCACCGAGTACTGCCTCATCTGCTGTGCCGTGCTCTTTGTCATGTGGAAGAACGTGGGCCGCCGCCTGGCACCCCACGCAGGTGCCCACCCCGGCACGCCTCCCTTCCACCTGCACGGGGCCATCTTCGGGCCACTGCTTGGCCTGCTGGCCCTGGTGGCAGGCGTGTGCGTCTTCGTGCTCTTCCAGATCGAAGCAAGTGGCCTCGCCATCGCACGCCAATACTTCATCCTCTACTATGCCTTCTACGTAGCCGTGCTGCCCGCCATGAGCCTGGCGTGCTTGGCGGGCACGGCCATCCACGGGCTGGAGGAGCGAGAGCTGGACACGCTCAAGAACCCCACCCGCAGCCTGGACGTGGTGCTGCTGATGGGCGCGGCGCTGGGCCAGATGGGCATCGCCTACTTTTCCATCGTGGCCATCGTGGCCACTCGCCCCCACGAGCTGCTCAACCGCCTCATCCTGGCCTACTCGCTGCTGATTATCTTGCAGCACATCGCCCAGAACCTCTTCATCATCGAGGGCCTGCATCGGCGTCCGCTCTGGGAGACGGCAGGGAAGCAGGAGGCCGAGCTGCCCCGCCGGGGCTCCCTGCTGGAGCTGGGCCAGGACCTGCGGCGGGCCTCGCTGGCCTACATCCACTCCTACAGCCACCTCAACTGGAAGCGGCGGGCGCTCAAGGAGATCTGTCTCTTCCTCATCCTCTGCAATCTCACAGTGAGTGGACAGGGCGGGAGCGTGGGGACGGAGCTGCCCGGGTGGCCTCAGGGACCCTCAGGAAGGAAGGAATGGTGCGTTCGTTGAGCATCGACTGTCCCAAGGGCAACGGGCCTGTCCCTTTTATTGTCAGGGACACATGCACCTTTCCCACCAGCTCCATGCTGAGAGCAGTGTCCCCCAGCTCGCTGTAAGGTGCCCGCATGAATGAACGTGCCAAGCATATCGCTAAGTGCTCTTTACAAACATGTGAGATTTCCACCCTCAGGAAGTATACTGTCCAGCTGGAGAGACACCAGGGGGCCAGTGAGGGAATTGCCAAATAATTGATCATCCACTGAATTGGGTCAAAGGGCAGAGATCATCAAGTGCCTGGTTTCCCAAAAGCTCTCTGGGGGAAGGTGTTGACGATGGCTGCTGGCCGTCTGGCAGGCAGCTAAAGTCTCGCGTCCACCTCCCCATGCCGTAGCTCAGCTCCTCACTGAATCATCACAGGAAACCCCTGCAGCAGCCACCGTTATGCACCATCCCTGTCCCCATTTGACAGATGGGGAAACGGAGGCTTAGGTTGTCCCACAGCCCGTCAGGGGCAGTGCCGGGACACCCAGGGTCGTTGGAGCGCATGAGGAACACATTCTAGGCGCACCGTGCTGGAAACACCTCAGGTGGTGAAGCCCCTGACACAGGCCACCATACATCATCACCTGGCCCTATGTACAGTAGGAGTTCAGAGAAGGAAATGTGGGCCCCATGGGCCAAGGAAGGCCTCGTGAAGATTTAATCTGGGTCTTGAGAAAGGGGCAGGATTTGGACAGAAGACAGGACCAGGTGGAGAGAGCGGAGAGTCAAGACTGGCAGAGAAATGGAGCCAGAGCAGAAGAAGGTGGTTGAGGTCAAGGCACAGGGGAGCCCAGAGCAGGTTGGGCCATGGCTGGTGGCAACGTGAGGCCACATGATCCACCTAGAGCTCAGGCTGGCAAGCCAGGGAGGTGGCTATGGTACGGGGTGGGGGATTTGGGGAGGAACGGCTTGCTTTGAAAGCCCAGGGCTGAAGGGTGGGGGGGGGGTGCTAGCAGCTTTTGGGGCCTGCCTCCCCTGGGTGGAGTGCCCGTGGACGCAGAGAGCCCTCCCCCTCACTCAACCCCCTCCTCTCCTCCCCAGTTGTGGATGATGCCCGCGTTTGGCATACACCCGAGTTTGAGAACGGGCTGGAAAAGGACTTCTATGGCTACCGGACGTGGTTCACCATCGTCAACTTTGGTCTGCCTCTGGGGGTCTTCTACCGTATGCATTCTGTTGGAGGGCTGGTGGAGGTCTACTTGGAGGCCTGAGGCTGCCCAAGGACCCACCCCTGGCAGAACACCAAAGTGCCAAGGCTGGGCAGAGGGTAGCCCAGAGTCTCTGAGCAAACACTCCATTTCAGGGGGACCTAGACCAGACTGGATTCCCCACAGCCGCCCCCTCCCCAGATCCTCACCGAGGTGGGAGGCACCGTCTGCAGCCCAAGACCAAGGGCAGAGCCTGGACACTGAGCTTCTGATGCTCACACCCAGGACTGGGCGCATGCCTGCCCCTGTTCACCACCACAATCAGTACAGCCCAGGGGACATCCCAGGAAGCCCCTCACGGCTACTCTCCAGGACAGACAGCTCTAAATGACAGAGTCTGGCGGGCGGGGGGCGCGCTGCCACCCAGACTGTTCTCAGGGGTCTGCCTCCTTCTGTGGGGAGGGTACTTGGTTCAAGCTCAGCCCAGGACATTCTAGAAGGTTGCAGCCCAGCCAGCGGGCCTGGCCCTCCCTCCCCACATACCCTGTCTCCTAATGAGCTCATTAATTAGCTACCAGGAAGAGTTCAACAGCTCTCTCCTGCTGCCATAAACCCTGTTTGTTTGATCGATTACATTCAAGCTTCGTGACATTTGTTCTCAGGGACAGAGCTGTCACTTCGAGTACGGTAGGAAGGGACAGTCTTCCTGGTCAGGGCTCTGGGGCCGGGATGGTCCATTTCTGGGCCAGGAGGTGTCTAACCCAGTCCCTCCCTTGCCTGGTTCATGGGAGGAGGTGAGGAGAGGGGCTAGGGCTCTCACATGCCCCCACCCCTCACTAACACGCTCCTCCCTGGCACAGAGCCCCAGGTGACTTTCTGCACCTGGCTTAGCACAGGGACTGCAGCCTCTGGCCCGCTGGATCCTCTGAGCCACTAGGTGGAAGGGGCAGAGGCACTGACGGCCCATCCATCACCCTGAGCCCAGTGCAAACAGTGGGCTGGGCCCAGGTGAAGCCCAGGGTGAGGCTCAGGGAGGGCAGCCCAGGCTTTGCAGGCCTCTGGGCCCCTCCCCATGATGCTGGGCACTGCCAGGCACAGGGCCGCAGCCCCAGGGGCCCCCAGTGCTGTTTTGGTGGCTTCCTGGGACCAGGTCAGCCCCTGGGGGCCTTGCAGAAGGCTGGGAGGCAAGCCTCTGTCCTCTCCTGCCTGGGCGCTTTCTCTGGGTGGCCAGAGCCCAGGGGGGCGCATCCTGGGTGAGAGGATGCAAGCCTCCATTTCCCCACCCGAGAAAATGATAAATGCTGGTTCCCAGGCATATGCTGAGGGCCCTCTGGGGACTGACTTTGGGAGACAGAGTCCCCAGCTCCCCTGAAGACGAGAGCCACGGCCCGAGCCCCTCCCCTCCAAGCACAAAGAGCCAGGACATGGAGAGGACGGTTTATTGTGTAAAGAGGCCGATTGTACACAGCAAAGATTGTACTGACACAAATAGGGTGAGGGAGACCCAGAGGCCAGAGCTGGGAGGGTGGAGGGGTGGCATCCTGCCCCCTCCGCCCCCAGTCATCAGGCAGCGGGTGGGCAGAGGATCGAATGGTTCCCTCCCCACCTTCTCTGCCCTACTGGATAAGAGAGTCAGGCTACATCCATTGACAGAGAGAAATATGCAGGAGACCTCAACACCCCCTGCAAACCCCTAAAATGCAGGATGGTCCCCCAGTCTGGCTTCTGCAGTCTAGTAGCCCTGGTCTCCTCCTCAAGTGACCCGGACACTGTCCTTCCTCCTTTGGGCCCCAGCAGCAAGCCTGGTCCTGGACCAGGTGGTTCCAGGTTAGGAGGCTTGGAAAGGCTCCCCTGTCCCTGCCAGGTGCCTTAAGGGACAGCTCACAGCTCCCTGTAGGGCAGCCCCTTAGGGCACCGTGGCCCCTGGGGGTGGGTAGCACAGAAAAGGGGTCTTGAGGGGGAGCCAGAGTGAGGCGGGGGCTCTGGCCAGGGCCTGAAGCCCTGGAGACAGGAGGCTTCTGTGAGTCCACAGCCACCCAGATGCCCCTCTGGGGAGGGGGAGGGCAGCCTGTCCCCACCATCCCAGCTACAAGGGGCCTTTAGAGCCTGCCCCCCAGGACTCAGCCACTCTGTCAGCCCCGGCTCTGACTGTGGTCATTTAAAGCCCAGAACACGGAGTCAGGGGAGCATCAAGGGGCCAGGGCCCCCACCCTCCCCCGGTCCCAGCCTCACACCCGCTGGATCTCAAACAGCTTCACATCCGTGTCGTACCAGACAGGTGGGTCCACATTCCTGCGGAGGGAGTCGGCTGTCACGTCACGGGGGGGGGGGGGGGGGGGTGGTGCTGGGAGGCCTTGCAGGAAAGACTGGGGAGGAGCTAGGACGTGGTACAGCCCAAACCCCTTCCACCTGCTGTCCCACCTAGGCAGTGGGAGCCCACCCTCGACTAGACGAGACCCTCCTGGTTGACCGGCTCGACATTAAGCCTACTGCCATGCCGGGACCCAGAGCGGAGGCCCCCGCTGAGTCCCCGCCGGGCAGACCCACCTCAGGTAGATGACGCCCCACATGTAGGTGCGGAACCACATGGCCGTGCCCGAATTGGCCTGGTACTTGCGGATGAGGATGGGGTGGGGCACGGGCAGCAGCCCCACCAGGGTGCCGTGCTGCAGGAACCTCAGGATCTCTGACTCGTCCGTCAGGCCCCTGCCAGGACGAGGGGATGGTTTCCAACGTGCCCACATGGGGAAACCCACCCTGAAAGTCGAGGGGAGCACGGGACCCATGCTCCCGGTCACACCCAGCCCCGCCCGGGCCCACCTGCTGCCCCCCACCCCCTCCCCAGGCCTTACTTGTCAATGCAGATCTTCTCCACCTGGGGAACCAGCACCTGAAGCAGCCTCATGATCGTCTGCAGTGGCAGCTTGGACTTCCACGAGAGAACCTGGGGGAGGGACGGGGGTTCCTGGGGCTGGGAGAGCAGCCCCCACCGGCGAGGGGCTAGGCCTGACCCCTGACCCAGAAGCACGGGCTCCCCGGGGCAGAAAGGGTCCCCGCTCACCACAACAAGGGCCTGGCCCAGGGCAGGGCCCATGAACACTGACGGTTACTCATGGCAAGAGCTGTGGCCTGTCATCGAGCACAAACTACGTGCCAAAAGCTGTCCCCTCGGATCCTCACAATGACATGACCAAGTAGGACGTTTATGCCCACTGAAGCACAATTAGTAGTGATCACAGGACACACACAAGGGAGTGGACAAGTGAACTGGGGAAGGAAGCTGGAAAGGAAAGCTTAGTAAGGAAGCCAGCGCTGTGGGCAACTGGAGTTCAACCCTGCAGCATATCCCGGAACAATGTAGACAGAGGAAGCGACCCAGCCAGAGAGTCCAAGGTCACCCAGCCGGAAGGAGTGATCTGGAGCCTGGCTCCCAGGCTCGTTCTAGGATTTGGACACATTCCCCTCCGAGCCTTCACTGAGCTGTTCGTAGGGCCAAGAGCCCCCGCCCCGCCCCCACCTCAGAGCCACCTGCCCAAACCCTCACCCACTCCGATGTTGGGCTCCACTGCCCACTGGCTGACGCGCTGGACAGTCGCCGCTGCTCCCGCCATGCCTGGCCGGGCTCCTGCACCCAGGGAAGGGACAGGAGTGAGGGGTACAGGGAGCAGGCATGGGGCAGAGGACAGGGAAAGCCCTTCTTCCAGGCCCTCCCATAGCCTGGAATCTAGGAGGCAATGACACTGGCCTCCTTGGCGGGGGGCTCACTCCGAACAGTGGGGACAGCCCAGCCCAGTATCCTTTGCCCTGGGCTTCAGGCCCTGCCCGACCCAGCCCAGCCTGATGACAGGTTTCAGGCTAGGGGCTGACTGGGCTGGTCGGGTAAAGGCCAGCTCAGCTCAGATAAGATTGATGGATGAGGAGTCTGAAGGCCAAGGGCTTAAGCCTGGGACCAGTAAACAAGGGAGAGGTCTGTGAAAGCACCCCCAGTCCCCAGATGCCCTGGGCACTGGGTTTCTGCCCTCTGTTGCAGGTAATCCCAGAGCACCTGGCCCGGCCCCCACCGCAGAGGCTGGGAGAAAGGGAAGTCCAACCTCACCCCACTGTGGGAGTCCCCGTCACCCACCTCTGCAGTGGGACTGCCATCCGCCGAGCTCTGCTGGGACGTGGGCTCCAGGGATCGCAAGGTGCCATCCTCTGACACCTGGGACTTCTCCGTCAGCTTGTCGATGCCTGGGGGTGGGGGCAGGTGGGTGTGAGGACACCTGCTGTGGGGCCCCTCTGAGGAAGCATCTGCGCTGGGCCCCGCGAGGCCCCCTCTTTCCCCCACTTTAGCGATGCCATGCCTGACCCCCGCACACCCAGTTCTGAGGCGCAGTCCCGCCCCCCCAACCAAGCTAGTCCTCCTCCGCTTCCCAATATCCTCACCCCCACCCCTGCGTCCATTCCCGTACCCTCGGCTTCCCAAATCAGGCCATGCCCTTTGCCAGAGATTGCATGACATCCCAGAGACCCTGTCTGTCCCCCAACCACGCAGGCACCCGCCAGGGCCAGACCTGGGGTGGCCACCAGGCTGGTCTTGAGAGTGCCGGGCTCGGCGGGGGCGGCAGGGCGGGAGCCCTCCATGGAGGCGCCCTCTTGTGAGCCAGTTCGGGACAAGGGCTCGGCCGTCCGTCGGCGCCGTTGCAAGGCCTTGTGGATGGCAGGCGGGTCGGTGGGCAGGTTGGCCAGCTGGTGGAAGACGCTGCGCTTTCGGATGATGGCGTAGACCAGGTTGGAGTTTCCTGTAGAGAGGGAGCACGCCTCACCTCGGGGAGGCCCCCTCGCCTCCCCCTCCAGCCGGGCAGGTTTCTGGGAGGGGGAGTCTGGAGGACAGGAGGGCGTCTGACCCCAGAGGTAGGAGAGGGTACAGGGCGCCCAAGAGACGGAGCTGCAGAAGGACTGGCACCCGGCAGTGGGGGTGGCAGTGGCTATACCGAGATGTCACATTGTTGGAGAAGAGCTTCTGGGATGAGCTCCCCCGTGCCCCTCCCCAGTCCCTTCCAGACCCCCTCACGGCCCAGCACACTAAAGGGTAACACTGGCAAAGTGGGGCAGGCCCAGTGTGTCAGTGTCCACACCAAGCCAGCTGTTCAATATTTTGACCACGTCCCTAAGCCAGGTCACCAGGAAGGAAGGACAATAAGGACAGTATGGCCTGGGCCTGTGCTCTGCTGCCCACACTGAATCCCCCTGGCTCTGGGCCTTCAATGCCCCATCCAGCTCTCTAGTCCTGCCTCTCACCACACTGTTCTTTCAGTTCAGCATCTCACCCCAGGGCCTTTGCATATGGTGCCACCCCACACGATGCTTTTCTACCCCCCCCCACCCCATTCCCCCTCACGATCAGTGCAAATATTCCTTTTGGAAACAATAATAACCACTAATATTGAAGTCGCCAGACACTCTGCTAAATGCTTCTTGTGGGGTATTATTTATTCTTCCCAACACCCTCAGAGATAAGGACTCTTAGTACTATCGTTATGACTGTCTTATAGCCAAAGAAACTAAAGCTCAGAGAGGCTATGTGCCCACAGTCACAGAGCTAACAAGTGGCCAGGCCCGAATTTACAGCAGGCAGCCTGGCATTTACAACATTCACAGGGCCGGCGCCACTCCGAACTTCCCTTTCATCAGATTTAAGGTGACCTGTTTGTTTGGGTGACCGTCCACTTGAAGCCTCCCTCCGTGCCTCCATCCCAGCTGGGAGCTCCATAGGGGAGGAAGCATTCTGCTTTGCTCTCCACCGTATCCCCTCCACCCAGCACTGAGCTTGGTATACAGCAGGTGCTTAATAAATGCATGTTGCATGGACTGGGGGCAGCGGGACAGGGAGCTGTGTCCTCCTTAGACGGGAAGGTGTCCTTGCGCACCGCCCGCCCTGATTCCCATCCAGGCCAGGGCTCGGGCTGCTGCCTCACCATCAAACTGGTACTGGATGATGTTTGTTGAAGGCCTCCAGGAGAAGAAGACCAGGTGGTGGTTCTGGGCAGCAGAGAAGAGGAACCAGGTGGTGGAGAAGGCCTCCAGCAGGTGCAGGAGCTTATTGGCAGCTACCATGGACAGGCTCTTGAGGTAGGGGGACACTGCAGGGGAGGAGCCGGCTCACTCCTGGGGCCCCCGCCAGCCCTCCCTGCACACCCCCAGCCTGAACAGGACTTCAAACCCCTGCTTCAAACCCCTGCCTGCCCCTTGCCTGTAAAGCCCCCCACAAAGCCAGGAAGAACGAGTCCTCAGAGGCCAAGGCCACACTGGCCACGCCTTCTACAGGACTCCAGGGGGACAGCCCTACTGTTCACAGAGCCACTCATACACGGCCTCTCGCCCACTCCTCGCCACACCTCTGAAAGGTGGCAGTGGGGGCGGGGGGAGGCGGGTCCGGACACAGATGAAACCATCCCATTTTATACAGACTCGGAGAGGTTGTAAACTTGCCCAAAGTTCCCCGTTAACTCGGAGAGGTTTGTAAACTTGCCCAAAGTTCCCCGTTATAAAATGATTGAGCAGGGATACAAACTCAGGATCCGTGAGTCTTTCTGAAATATGAAACGGATACTCCACACATAATTAGAAACTTATTTTTTGCAGGGCGTGTGAGGGGGAGTCAGAGATAAAGCGCTGTGCGTGGCATGAAGCCATATATCGATCTGTGAGCTTCTTTGTCTCGTGTCTTTCTCCCTCACCAGGCTGGGGCAGGGATGGTGGCTTTCTCGTTCACAAATGCATTTCTCAGAAGCAGCTACACTTAGACAGTGCTCAGTTAAAATGTGTGAGACAGAGCCGGGGAGTGAACCAGTAAGGGAAGGTGCGGTTCTGGCCCCAGAGCTCAGGGTGCACCTAGGGGCCTCCAGGGCCCAGCTCCGGCCCATCAACTCTGGAGTCCAATCCACTCCCTCCCAAGACGTCCTCTCCAAAAGTCAGCTGCACATAAGTCATCCTACCTCAGCCCACAGCCACCCTGCTTCCTGGGCCCGGCACGCCAGCCAGCCTGAGCCCCTCCCCTGGGACACAGGGGTCTGCAGTCCTTGCGGGAGGCCGGGGCACATCCTGGCGCCCTGAGACCACACTGTCCAAATCCGTGCTGTCCAGCACAGTCACCACAAGCTGTTTGTGGCCATTTAAACACTTGAAACAAAGCTACTTCTAACCGAGATGTGCTGCACATGTGAAATACACAAGATTTTGGAGACTGGATGTGAAAAGAATATAAAATATCCCAATAATTTGGGGGGGCGCCTGCGTGGCTCTGATTTTTTAGTTCGGCTCAGGTCATGATCTCACGGTTTGTGAGATTGCTGAAAGCACGAAGCCTGCTCCAGATTCTCTCTATCCTCCTCTCTCTGCCCCTCCCCTGCTCGTTCGTTTTTGTTTTTTTTTTCCTCTCTCTCTCTCTCTCAAAATAAATAAATTTAAGGGGCGCTTGGGTGGCTCAGTTGGTTAAATGTCTGACTTCAGCTCGGGTCATGATCCCAAGTTTGTTGGGTTCAAGTGCCGTATCAGGCTTTGTGCTGCCAGCTCAGGGCCTGGTGCCTGCTTTGGATTCTGTGTCTCCCTCTCTGTCTGCCCATTCCCCTGCTCACGCTCTGTCTCTCTCTCTCTCTCTCTCTCTCAAAATAAACATTTTAAAACTTTTATATAAATAAGTAAATTTTAAAATTAAGAAATGTATATCCTAATAATTTGCATGGGGTATAATTATATGTTGAGATGACGGTATTCTGTTTTGTTGTTGTTGTTGTTGTTGTTGTTGTTGTTGTTGTTTTTAATGTGGCTACTAGAAAATTGACCAGTGTAAAGGAAGCTACCATCATACTGCTATTGGAAGGGAGGGGTTTGAGCCAGGGAGGCGCGGCCGGTCAGCCCGTGGCCTGGCGCCACCTGGTGGTGAGCACTGGGAAGGCGGGCTCCCAGCCCCCCCTACCGTTGACCACGATGGTGAGCAGGCAATCGAAGAGGGGTTGCAGCCGCTGGTGACCGCTGGTGATGATCTTGTGGAATACCTGTACGAGGAGGCAGAGGGGTGGCCGTGGGGTCCCCTCCACCTCCAGACTGGGCCAAAAGGACATTCCCCCCCCCCCCCCGTCCCCAGGCCCTGGCTGAGGGAGGTCCCTCACCACAATGAGCAGGTCTGCGTGAGTACCGGTAAAGACCGGGATGTCCATGGGCACGCGCACTGAGTAGGGCTTGTTGAGCCGCACCCCAAAGTTCCGCTCGCCGCTCAGAAGCAACAGGATGAAGACTCCGATGTGCATCAGGCCCACCCGAGCTGCGGCAGGCGGTAATGAGAGTAAGTCACCACACAGGGTGCAGGGGGGAGGAAGGGAGCCCGGGGCAGAGACCCATCTCAGAAGCCCAGGAAGAAGTCCCTTCTGGGAGGTCAGAGCCCCAAGCCTGAGCTCCGGGGGGGCAGCACAGACCGGCCCGACCCACCCCCTCTACAAGGAAGCCCCCCCCCCCCGGGATCTCATGCCCGCCCCCAGCCTTACACTGATCCGCTCGGGCATCATTGAGGAAATAGAGGGTGGGGACCAGGATGTCCAGCACATCACTGCTCTTCAGCACAAAGAAGAGGAATTTCTGGCGGGGGGGGGGGGGACAGGTGGGGAGGGTCAGGGGGGAGACGGCTCTGCCCCACCCCCTCCCCATCCTGGGAGTGTCCCCAGACACCGTCCCCAACCCTGGGCTATCCAGAGTGGCCGCTCCCCATCTCAGGGGAGACCGCTGCCCGCCAGGCCAGGTCCCCGAGGCCAGCCCACCTTATTGAAGTCACAGAGCTTCCAGAAGAGGACCAGCAGCTCCTGATGGAACTGGATCTTCTTGGTGGAGTTGGGCAAATAGGTCTGGAGCAGAGGGTTGGAGAGTAGCCGGGCTATGCCCTTGAGGATGAACTGAAAGTCCTGAGTGGGGGACAGCGGGGACCTGTCCAGTCCAGCCCTCTGTGGCTGCGGCTTCCCCACAAACGCCTCCTCATTCCCCCGGAGCCTGGTCCCACCTCTAGAGCCTGAAAGGCCCAGGTTCTGTCATCAGTAGCTGTCCCGATGCAGGCCCCTCAGGAAGCTGAGTCCAGGGCAGGTCCGGAGGGAACTCCTGCCCCTCCCCCAGACCACAGGCTCCCCTGTCCCCGAGCGAGGCTGCTCTTAGTGACCCCCCACACCCACTCTGTGTTAACCGATGCTATGCCCCCACCCCTCCCCATCGCCCTGTCACACCGGAGGCACACTCTACTATTCTCAAAGAGCAGTCACTCACTCAGCACCTGCTGCAAGAAATCCTCTCAACAAGGCAAGGGGGCAGTTACCGTTTCCGTGTTACAGCCACGGAAGCCAGCGCTCTGGGAACACAAGAACCTCCCCCAAGGTCCCAGGACACAAGAACTCAGGTCCGCCCGGCCTCTAAGGCCACTTTCGTTCCCCTGACCAAAACCTGACCTCAGAGCCACCTCCTCCTGGAAGCCTGCCCAGTTGTCCTTATCCAGTTGAGGCCATCAGCCCTTTTCTGCATCTCAAAACCCTCGAAGTCCTGCCATCACAGTTTCACCAGGGGTGGCCAGGTCCACAGGGACCCTGGTTCCTTCCTGGAGGGGTCAGGACTCCCCCTACCCCATCTCGTCTCCAACCCCTCACCCCCCTGCAAGGCCGTAACCGTTGTGGGGGGGGGGCACTGAGAATCCACTGGAGCGAGAGGAGTGTTCGACTCACCTCTTCACGATGGATGCGGGACAGGTAGTTCACAAACAGGTTCTCAGGTCCTGGAGGCTGCCAAGAGTGGAGCCTGGGATAAGCGGGTGGCCTCACCCCTTGCCCCTACCCCAGGGCTCCCTCAGTCATCCCCAGGCTCACCACGAGGTGCCCACCTGGTATGCCTTGCCCGGCTCTGCTAAAGGGAGTGCCCCGAGCCCGGCAGGGCCAGCTGCCCTCCCCCCACTCCCATCCTTACGTCCGCGTCATCCATGGCAGTGCCTGTCGTGGTGCCGTCCACGGTGGGGCTGGCGCTGGTGGCACTGTCATGGTCCAAGGTGACAATGAGCACCTGGGCAGCCTCCTCCACCAGGGGTTCCCGGTAGTCGGAGAAGAGCAGGTGGTTGTAGGGGATCCCGTAGCCCACAGGGTCATAGGCACACACGGTGTTGAGGAGGGAAGTAAACAGGGGCAGGGCGTGTCTGCGGCAGAGGAGGGGCAAGGCTGTGGAGACCACGAGACCAGCCCTCGTCCGCCTCCCAGGTGGCCACGCAGGAGGGTCAGCCAGGCCACCCCCTCGTTCCACAAGTGTTCCGGCGCTCGCCCTAGGCTGGGAGCCAGATTACAGAACCAGGCTGATCCCCTCCTGAGTTAAGAGAGACACCCCGCCTTGTCCTTGCCTGCATCCAGAACCCAGGCCAGGCTGGGCCAAGCGCAGAGGAATTTAGTACCAAGAGTGGGATGGCCAGTTATATGGGAAATCGTGTCGATACCCCTTAGATTTTTCTCCCAAGGGCTAAAGCCTATTTTTTTTTAAATGTAAGACTATTTTTAGAGCAGTTTTAGGTTCACAGCAAAAATCACAAGGAAGGAACAGAGATTCCCCTGTACCCCCTGCACCCACACACGCACAGCCTCCCGCACTACCATTAGCCCACGCCAGAGCGGCTCTTTGCCACACCGAACCTACGTGGACACATCATCAAAGCCCACAGTTTACATCCGGGTCCATTCTTGGCACTGCACCATCTACAGGCTTGACAATGACCCTCAGGTCTTTGAGAGGCAGATACCCTCCCTTGGGACTTCAAAAAACGGGCTGGGGTCCCACAGGGTGGGGGGCTTCCCCTCAGGGAGCCTCCTGAGCTGCCTGCACCAACCTGGGCACAGCTCTGCACAGCATGTGTAGCTGCTAAGTCCCACCATGTGCCCCCAGAGCCCAGGGACGCCCCCATGTGGGCCAGGCTTCCCCATCCTTTGGGGTATTTCACAATGCCTTCTCCCCAGCCACTCTTCAGTGGCACTGCTGGATACAAGCCACATGTAGAGTTTACAACGTGGCTGGTCTGAATCCAGATGTAAGTATAAACTACACGGCGGATTTTGAAAACTTAGCATGAAGGGAATGTAAAACCTCTCAATAATTCTGCACACTGGTTACATGCTCAATGGTAGTAGTATTTCGGATATATTCGGTTAAATGAAAAATTAGAATTAAGTCCACCTGTTTCTTTTTTATTCTTTTACTGTCATTACTGGAAATGTTCGACTTGCATATGCGGTTGGCGTTATATTTCTACGGGACAGCACAGCTCTAGATGGAGGACCCAGGCACCATTCCCCTACCCCAACCTCCCCCCCCCACACACAGTTGGGACATTGGACTTTTGAGAGCACAACGTGTGGCCGGTACATTACAAGCCATCACCACCAGGGGGCAGCACCTCCCCTCAACTAAGACTCGGGGCTGGAGAGCAGCCTCCGCTCCCAGCTGCCTGGAACCAGAATGGAAAGAAAGGCCAGGGGCCCCTCACCTGTTCTCCGTGGAACAAAAGAACTGCACCCACGGGTTGGTACTGCCACTGTCCGGAGCTGGGGGCAGGTACATGGCCTCAGAGAAGCATGTCAGCAGCAGTTTCAATAGCTCCATCCTTAGGGAGGGGGGGTTACGGCAGGGGGTTCAGTACCTGAGGATGGCAATTCTCCTGTAGGAGGGCATGCCCGGCCCCAGCTCAAGTCCATGAAAAGCAATGACCCCACTTTACGTCTATCAGATTGATGTTGGGTCCCAAGTGGACAGGGTCTCCTTGAAAGACCCCATGCGTGGTTCCCTCTCTGAGCCGGGGAGTGGGGGGAAGGCCTGGGGTCCAGCCACACTGTGGGCTCAGGGTCCAACCAAAGCTCACCGGTTCACGTCATGAATGTAGTTGGGCTGGGGAGAGTGAGCAAAGCCCACGCCAGCCTCCCAGATGTATTCACAGCTGTCCAGGGAGTGGACATCCTCTGCCGAGTCCTGGGGACACGGTCAGAGAGTGATCAGGCTGGGAGTGAGTGATCAAGACCCCCCATTGTCATCCCTGGGGGCAGAGACCCTCATATTATCCTAAAGACAGATCCTCAAAATGCCCCAGGTGATAATGCACAAGGGAAGAAATTAATGTTCTTGAAAGCTCATTTTTCTCCTCTGGTTCTTTTACTTCCTCGGTCCAGCTTGAGGCAGGGAGGGGGGGGGGGGCGGGAAGGGAACGGAATTGGGTGCACCTGGAGGTGAGTGGGGGTGGGGGGCAGAGAACACTCAAGGTCGAGTCCATGGGCCCCCAGGAAGTGAGAGGGCCAGACCTCCTCCGTCCAAGCCCCACACCCCCCACCCACTGCCTAGGCGAGGACAATGGGTGCCTGTGCCAGCCTCCCGGATACAGGGGGCAGGGCCAGGCACCAGCTGGCTCCTCTCCAGCTGTACCAGCCACCAGCCCTTCCCAGACCTGCCCGGCTCTCCCAGAGCAGCCCCTGCCCTCACAGCGCCCCGCCCCAGGGAACTTCAACCAGCCCCAACCCAGGACCAGAGCCTTCCCCGGTCTGGGGGGTGGAAGACTGGGGGGCTCTCACCACAGTGCTCCTGCGGTGGCTCTGGACAGTGAAATCTGGGCAGAAGAGAAGGTCAGCGATGGCCAGAAGCAAGGACTCAGCCAAGGGCCGGGCATTCTCGTCGTCGTCCTCTCCCTGCTAGGGACATAACATATAGGCCCCCTCAGTGGTCGCTGGCCAAGGACAGGTGGCCCCAGAAGGCGGCTGGGATCTGGGCCCAGGCAGGCACCCATGGGCAGTGGGATGAAGGTAGAGGCAGAAGAGAAAGGAAGTAGATTCCCAATCACCTCAAACCTCCTTAGGCAGAGGGGGCCAGAGCAGGAGCAGGGCTGGGACCCTGGGAGGAAAAACCCTCCCCACTGA
The DNA here is from genome assembly GCF_007474595.2 of Lynx canadensis. Classification (NCBI taxonomy): domain Eukaryota; kingdom Metazoa; phylum Chordata; class Mammalia; order Carnivora; family Felidae; genus Lynx; species Lynx canadensis. The sequence goes on from NC_044316.2 coordinate 54,386,886, forward strand.
CTGGGAGGAGCCAGGCCAGGTCCCGAAAACTCTAGAGCCTCAGGCCTGCTGGGAATCACTGGGGTCCTGCCCTCGGCCCGGGAGGGGGCAGCCAGGGAGGGCAAGTGCCCAGCTGCCCTGCCCCACATCTGCCCAGCTGCAGGGGCAGAGACCCCCGTGGGAGAAGCCCCCTCCTCAGTAGCACCCCCTACTCGCCTACTCGCGTACTTCCCAAACGCCACAAGAGATTTGGAGGAATATGACCAACCCCAAATGGGTTCTCTCCCTGTCTCCCCATCACCTCCCACCCAGCCCCACAGCCAGGCCCACAGACCCCTCCTCGCCCTGCCCCGGGCACTGTGGACCAGAAGAAGCCCCTCCAGTCAGGGTCCTCAAAGATGTAGGGCAGCACACGGGTGAGAAGCCGGCTGCAGTTCAGAACGATCTGCTTCTCCTTCTCCGAATGGCAGCCGCTCTCCGCTCCCTGCACCAGCTTCTCCACGGCCTGTGGGGACACGCAGAGGGGTACACTAGAAGGGTGGGGAGTGGGGCTCTGACACGTGGGGTCACTCCAGGCTTTGGAGGGGTAGAGGCAGACTGGCTCAGTCAGCCCAGGGGGACGGGAAGTGGCCCAGAGAGCAGCCTCACTGGAGAGCCCAGCCCGCCGCTCACTGGCTGAGACCTTGCTAAGTGACCACCTGTCTGAATCTGTCTCGTCATCTGTAAAATGGTGACAGTAACAGCGTCCACCACACAGGATGAGCTGAATAAGCGGATGTGTGGGAAGGTGCTCAGCAAGGTGGGGGCCGGAGGAAGCCCTCACAGGGAGTGGGTGCCAGGATCACTTCCCTGCCAGAGCCCAGCCAGCGGGTCCAGGTGGGTGCCACCTCGAGACTGCCCAGACCTGGGCAGGCGGGATGCCACGGGGACCTGCTCTGTCGGTCCCCAGGGCTGGGCCAGCTTCCGCGCCCCCCTGGGAGGGTGGGAAATGGCCCAGCAGGGAGTGGCAGCGAGGGACGGGGTACCTTGCACTCACCTTGTAGCACAGAGTGGCCAGGTTGGAGGGTGACTCCTCCCGCACAGCCCGGATCTCTGCCGCTGGCACCAGGGCAAAGACATCCTGCACCGAGGTGGCCGTGTCCGCCCAGAACTGGTCCCAAAAGGCATCATCGGTGGCTTCCACAGGCTGTGGGGGGACCCGGTGTGTCCACAGTGATTACACTATCCCTTGCCGACAGGCCCACAGTTTGACCAGTCTGTAGCCAAGGGAGCCCCAGCAAGGAAGCCACGGTCCCCTTGTGCCATCCCTGCTGGTGCCCAGGAGCCCTCCCATGTGGGGGCCATGCTGCAGCCATCACGAGCCCGGGCTGGCACAGGCAGGCTGGAGACACTTGGTGCGGATGTCAGAGGTCAGCCGGGCACTGAGTTCGGCAGCCAAAGCCTAACTCAGTCCCCGAGGGACAGGGAAACTCACCGTCCTCCTCTGGCAGGGCCTCCCCACCTGGGGACCTCCCCAGGCCAAGCTGCTAGGTCAAGTGCCCGGGGACCAGACCCAGGTCATGCCCCTCCCCAAGGAAGAAGGCAAGACGATGGATGATCGATGGATGATCATTTCGCCTAAGCCCAGCCTCACCGTCTCCCCTCGGCCCCGGCTTCACCCTCTCCCGGCGCACCCAAGTCTAAAGGAGTCAACCCTCATGGCTCTCTGACTGCCCCTGCTCCTCTCAGCACTCACCGCCAGCACCGCAGCTCAGTCCACTCTTGCCAGGGCCCCACCTCCAAATTTATCTCCTCGATCCTGCCTCCACACTGCCCCCAACCCATGTTCAAAGCACAGCACCGAAGGCACTGTTCCCTCCACAGAGACCTTTAGGGCTCCCCACTGCCTGCAGGACTGAGTCCAGACCTGGGCCAGACAGTCAGCCAAGATCTGACCTAACATACCTACATGCGTGCACACATGTGTGCACACGTATCTACACACGTATGCACACACACACATATTGTACACGGCGCACACACACCAGTATGTACTATCCCTATGACACAATCCTGTCACAACTTCTCTTTGCCTTTGCTCGGACTGTCCCCTCTTCCCCGCATGCCCACCCTTCTAGCACATTCCAAAGTCCCACCGGTCCTAGGGAAGTGACACACCTTAAACACAGTTGTGCATTTTGAATCACATAGGCAGTTCACAGAGGGCACCAATTTGAATCATCAATTCCACTTCTAGAAACCCTAAAGAAATGATCAGACAGGTGCACGTATAAGGATGCTCACTGACGTGCTATGGTTGATAATAGTGAGAAGTTGGAATCGACCTAACTAGCCAACAATCAGGGAACACTCAAAAAGTTAAGACACTTCCATATAACAGGTTATTATGCAAACCACCAGAACCGTGTTCCCAAGGAGTGTTAATGAATGAAAAACACTCAAGGTACAACACTGTGTGGAAAAGATAAGGTAAAAACTAACTGCAAGGTGGTCACAATCTTTGCTAAATTATACAGCAATAAAAGCCTAGAAGAAAATGACAGAATGTTCACAGAGATTAACTCTCTGGGTGGTTTTTATTTTTTAACTGATATTTTTTGGCAAGCGCACGTATCACTACTTTTTCCTTTTGAATGTTCGTCTGCTGAGGGCCAAGGTGTCCGAGGCACCCTCTGAACAGCAGCTCCCACAAGAGACCCTGGTTGCTCCATCAACCCAGCCTTCTCCCTTCTCTGAAAGCGCTGATAAATGCCCTGCTACCACACAAATCCACACACAGTGTGCATTACTCTTACCATCAAAAAATATATGTATATATCTCATTTAAAAATAACTCCGTCCTCTGAATCCCCTTCTTCCAAGAATTCTCCCAGAGCTCTAGATCCAGACAGGATTGCTTCCACCTTGGAACCCTGCTCCCCACCCTCAGTCACTCATCATAGGCCCTGACTCCAGGGTCTCAATGCACCTGCCTCAAGGCCCCATTAGCCAACCAGCCCTGTTTCCTTGACCCTGCACTTGGGGCATATGGCAGATGTTCAGCCAATATTTGTTCAGGGAAAGGCCATCATTAGTCCTAGAGATCGCTTCAATCTAGTCCCTGGGCAGGGCTGAGCACCAGTGGGGCTGTCCAAGCTCCGGGTGGGGTAGAAAGCCTCACCAAGGTCCACGTGTACCCTGGCCCACTCCCCAAGCAGCGCCCCCCACCTTCCAAGTTACAGGAGAGCACTTGGGGGACAGCACATGGCCATGGCCCTCAGGCCAGGCCTGGTACCAGGGCCTGCTCAGTCTCAGAACTGGTAGAGCAAGTTAGCTGGGGAGAAGGACAAAGGCCAAAGGAGGGGCCCTGGGGCTGGGGTTTGCTGGCCCTCCTGCCCTCAGCCAGGACAGCCCTCTGACAGTCACTGGAGTCACAGGATGCCACAACCCCCCCCCCACACACACACACAGTGTGGGTGACCAGGATTGGGGTGGGGAAGGACATCCTAGAAAACCTGGGAGCACCTCTGGGAAGCCCCCATCTCTGACACTTTCCCCACCACCCAGGTGGTTACTACCCCCTTAAAGGGGCAGAAACTCATCTGAGCACCAGTGGACTTGACCTCTGGCCCAGTTCATCAGGCAAGTATCACCTAGGGACTGAATTCAAAATGAGGAGAGAGACTTAGAAGGAAACTTAGGAGGCCCCAGGCTAGTCCAACCAAGAAGCAGAAGAGAGTCCCAGCTCTCTGGCTCCCATTGCGGCTCGGTCACCATCACCTGGCTTCAGCTCGGTCACCATCACCTGGCTACCCCAGGCTGGCCTGATGCTATGGGTATTGGCCAGGGTCACTGGAGCCTCTCAGGCTTCTGAGGGGAGAAACACAGCTTAGCTCTGGTCCCAGTTACCTGAGCTGGGCTCCACACAACTCGCGGAAGCTTCTAGAGTCCAAGCCAGTCTTTTTTGAAAAGAGTATTTTTGCTGGAGGTAGGAACGCTCTTGCTGCCAGGGCATAGGAACTGAACTACCCTGGTGGGAAACCAGATATTCTTAGCCCGGTTTTGCCAACATCTGCTCAGGCCAGACCCCCCCCACCAGCTTAGGGGCCCAGCTACATCTTTTCAACTTGCTGGGGGTGAGAGGGAAGGAAGGACCACAAGTGCTCTAGTCTGCTAAGGGTGACCTGTCCTGGAGGACCGTGTCACCACAGATTCACACGCACATATATGTGCACACACGTAAACATGGACCCACCAGGTTTCACCTGGCCTACAGAGAGAATCTCCAAAAAGGCAGGATCTACGGGAGGGTTCCGGGTCCAGAAAGGTCCTCCTTCTAGCGCCCCACCCATCCTAGGGAAGGTTCAGGAAACACAACCCAAACTGCTAAGCCTCAGGACCAGGGTCGGGCCTAGCCCAGGGCAGGAAGAAAACAGGATGCAGTGCAGGAAGACAGGGAAGGCCCAGCAGTGGTGGCTCACGTCCACGCCACAGGAAAAGGTGCTGGGTCGGTTTGTCTGTGGCCCAGAACAAACATCTGTGTTCACAGCACAGCCTCTAAGGATCTGAGACTAGAGGACACCCTGTGGACCACCGGCCTGAGTCTCCTTGGGGATTCTGAGTGGCAAGTTCTGGAACAACCAACTGGGATCTGGTCTTCACTCCCCAGCTGCCCAAGCCAAGTTACTCTGCAGGACCGGAGGCTTCAGGGTCTCTCCCTCAGGCCACCCCAGGTCCCTTCCCACCTGCAGGGCCCTACTGGTCTCTGGAGGGAGACCCAACCTGGTCTCCGGCTCCAGTCTTGACCCAAGCCAACTCACTGTCCTCAGCTGGGAAACGGGACAGTAGCATCGCAGCCAGCTCCATAACAGGGCCGGGAAAGCCATGGGCACACTGTATTTTGGGGAGAGGGCCAGCGCAGGTAGGAATCTAATCTACCCAGATCCTTTGGGACCTGGCCGAGCTAGTCCTGCTGGTCTGGCAAAGGACCCTACCTGCTGAGCCAACAGCCCATAGTTCGTTCCTCCAACAAGGTGTTTCCTTCCCCTGGTAGGTAAACATGGGAGTCTGCCTCCCTCCCTCCTCTCCCTGTGGCCCCACACAGAGGGACTGGCCCACTTCCCACCCATAGACCTAGAAGCCCCATCCCCAAAAAGCCAAGTGCTAGAATGAATCAGGAGCCATCAGGGAAGTGGCTGAGAAGCAAATCTGGTTTCCATCAAATGCCTCTTAGCTGGGTCTGGACTCTCCAGAGGCCCTGGGCATTTGCCAGGCACCTGACCTAACTCTCGTGGGAATGAGAGAGTATAAGACGAGAGGCCCAGCCTCCGGAGCTGTGACCAGCTGGCTGTGGTGAGATGGCTCCCTCAGTCCCACTCTAACTGCCATGAGCAAGAGAGAGCCCTTGGGGGTAAGGGTAAGAGGAAAGTCCCAGACAGCAGTCCTGACTCCCTTGAAAGTGGGGGATCTGCGGAATCAAGGCTGGGCATCTCTGTAGCCAGGGCAGCCCGGTTCAAGGGGTAAGGAGAGAAGGGGTAGGCAGAGAAGCAGCCTTGCTGGGGCCAGGTCCTATATGTTGGGGGCAAGGAGGTGATCCCTGTGCCACTTGCGAATTCAGGGGAGCGTGCAGGCATGGACTAGGCTAAAAGACATCCCCAGGCCCCACAGCAGCCAGTCAAAGACAACTTGGAGGGTTGTCAGCCCTGACCCAGAGAACAGAGGGTACCTGAAAACACAGCCATCCCCACCGCTGGGCCTCAGAGGAGGAGCCCCCTGGAGCAGTGATCCCCAGCTGGGAAACCGGACTTCATGGGCCTGGGAACAGGTCTCTTTGCTAGGCTGCAGTGCTGCCCGCCACTCTTTGCACGTTCTCAGGAAGACCCGGGCCTTCCCTTGCTGTGGACATCGACCTGGGCCCAGAGAGGCCGCTACCAGCGCGCACCAGCTGTTTTCCCCGACCCGGCAGGCGCCGGCCCGGCTTTGTTTGCATTGAATCAGCCAGGGTCTGTGCGTCTGGGAACCTCGGGCACCGAGGGGCAGGGAGGGGAGCAGGGAGGTGGATGGGTGGATGGGGGCGGGAAGGAGGGGAAGCTGGAGACGCGAGGCTGGAGGGGCGGGAGCGGGGGTGGGGTGGGGGGAGGGGGCGGGACAGGTGGCGGACAGCAGCGATGCCGGCTCTGGGAGTAGGCACACGTCAGCCTAAGGTGGCAACAGCGGCTGCGGATAGAGGGATATTCCCGGGAGAGGAGGCTGGGGGTGAGGGACTAGGGCTAGGGGATGAAGCCTTGGGCCACAGGCCAAGGGTCCCACTCCGGCCCTGGCTTCAGCGTCACCCTGCAGGCCAGCCGGTCCCCCATCTCCTGACAAGCCAAGTTCGCGCAGCCCCCCGGCCCTGCCCAGCCCCCAGCCCGGCAGGTGGGTGGGGAGGCCAGGGCCCCGGTCGCACCTGCGTCTTGGTGGTGAGCTGGATCACCGCCTTTCGGAAATTCAGCTTAGAGTCGGCCGACCCCATATCGCTGGAGCCCGCTCCGACCCGGCCCCGGCCCCGACTCCCGCCCCGGCCCGGGCTCCGGCTCCAGCTCCAGCTCCGCGGCCCCCGCTGCTCTCGCAGAAGAGGAGCGGCGCACCCCGCCTGCGGGCCCGGCGTCGGCCCCGCCCCCTCCAGGCTCCTCCCCACTTGGCTCCGCCCTCGCGTGGCTCCGCCCCCGCACCTGCCGCGCCCCGCCCCGCCCGCTGCGTGCGCCGGGAGTCTCCCCCCTGGGATCCACTGTCGCCCCACACTCCAGGCGTCCTGCTCCCCCGGACCCCGTACCTCTGCGCCCTCCCTTCGGCTTCAGAGCGCTGTCCCTGTTCCAGCTCTCCCATTTCCACTCGGCCGCCAGGGCCCGCAACCCTCCCAGCCTCCCATTCCCTGCCCCCATCCTCACCATTGGTCCCACGCAACTCTGGGCCCGTACTTTCCCAGGCAGCCCTCTCCTTTGAGTTTCTTCCTTGTCAATCCCGATTCTCCCCATTCCTTTTTTTTCCCCCCTCGGTATTTGCTTTCCTGGTTCCCTTTTATTTGACCTGTCAAACCCACATCACCAGACAGCCCCGCTTTTTTCCAGCCACAAGCCCCAGGCTCCAGAAAAGCAGCTCCCTGGCCTGATGAGAGTGGGAGGGTCCCCCAGGTCCCACAACTCCTTTCTGGCCACCTGCCTTCGCTGAGAATGCTTGGAGGTCCATCTGTTTTCAACAAAATGTGTTGCGGGACTATTAGTTACTAACACTGTGTCAAGGACAGGGACATTGGGAGCTTAAGTCACGGGGGCCTGCCCTTTATGAGCAATTGGCTTGGGAAAGAAACGAGGAAAGAAGTAAATACGGTTCAGCTGAGTGAGCCTTTGATAGAGGCAAATTAATATTATCAATGATGATGATGCCTCTAACACAAGAAAAACCTACCTCTGAGGTAAGTATTATCCCCATTTTACAGGAGGGGAAACTGAAGTTCAAAGCAATTACATTACTTGCCCAAAGTAATGACAACTCACACAACTGCTAAAGAACAAAACCAAAACTGCAAATCCAACTCTGGCACCAAAAGAGGCAGCATGTTTTCCATATCATCTTGCATGCTGTGTCTGGAAGCTTCTGGAAATCCTAAGGTGCTTCAAAGAAAGCTGGCATTTAGCTTAAATAGGAATCCCACAGGTGAAAAATGAGGGGTGGACCATCTATCCAGTGAAAGGGTGGCACAAAGCAGGGTAGGACAGGCATGGAGGCAGAGAGGAGGGGGACAGGGATGTTGCCCTGTCACCCAAGGAGCAGACTCTGAAGGATAGCTCTGTCCTTGCTCCAGAGGTGGGTTTTCCCTGCCCTGGATAACATTCTGGGCAGGCTCTGTGGCTTTTCTAATCCCTCGAAGATAACAAAGGAATAGTGTCTTTATTTGGCATTAAAAAAATAATTAAAATCCAGTCTACTCTACAAATCACCCAACCTCAGTCCAGGCCGCAGTGACTGGGTGGGCACCTGGGTGGCTCAGTCGGTTGAGCGACTGACTTTGGCTCAGGTCATGATCTCACAGTTCATGAGTTCGAGCCCCACATTGGGCTCTGTGCTGACAGCTCAGAGCCTGGAGCCTGCTTTGGATTCTGTGTCTCCCTCTCTCTCTGTCCCTCCCCCTCTCACACTCTGTTTCTCTCTCTCTCTCTCAAAAATAAAATAAAACATTAAAAAATTTTTCAGAATCTTGGGGAGCCTGGGTGGCTCAGTCGGTTGAGCATCCAACTTCAGCTCAAATTGTCGAGATCTCACTCTTCATGAGGTCAAGCCCCACACTGGGCTCACTGCTGTCAGAATGGAGCCCGCTTCGAATCCTCTGTCCCCCTCGAGCTCTCTCTCTCTCAAAAATAAATAAACATTAAAAAAATTTTGGAATATTGGTCATCAAGGAGATGCAAATTGAAACCATAATGTAATAATTATTACACACCTACTAGAATGGGTTAAAAAAATAAAAACAACAATACCAAATACTGGGGAGGATGGGGAGCATTTATATTTTCTTATAAAGTTAAATTATACAGTTACCACATGACTCACTAGTCCCACTTGTGGTATTTACCCAGGAAAAATGAAGACATATATCCAAACAAAAAGCCTGTGTAATGCTTACAGCAATTTCATTTATAATCACCAAAGAGTGGAAACTGCCCAAATGTCCATCATCTGGCGGATAAACGGATTGGGGGTCACCGGCACAATGGGACTAGTATTTAGCAACAAAAAGGAGCAAACCACTGATCCAGGCAGCAACAATGTGAATGAATCTCAAAAGTACTGTGCCAGACACAGAAGGCAGCTTACTGTATTATATCATTTATAGGACACTCTGGAAAAAGACAAAACATTGGGACAGAAAACAAAGAAGGGATTGTTGCCTTGGGCTGGGAGTAGGCTGAGAGATGGACTATGGAAAGATATGAGGAGGGGCACCTGGGTGGCTCGGCTGAGCATCTGACTTCAGCTCAGGTCATGATCTCCTGGTTTGTGAGTTTGAGCCCCGCATCAGGCTCAGAACCTGGAGCCTGCTTCAGATTCTGTGTCTCCCTCTTTCTCGGTCCCTCCCCTGCTCAGACTCTGTCTCTCGCTGTCTCTCTCAAAAATAAATAAACATGAAAAAAAAATTTTTAGGGACGCTTGGGTGGCTCAGTCGGTTAAGCATCCGACTTCAGCTCAGGTCATGATCTCGCAGTTTGTGAGTTCGAGCCTCACGTCAGGCTTGGAGCCTGCTTCGGATTCTGTGTCTCCCTCTCTCTCTGCCCTTTCCCTGCTCACTCCCTCAAGAATAAATAAACATTTTTAAAAAACTGTAAAAAATTTTTTTTGAAAAGAAAAAAAAAGGTATGAGGAAACTTTTTGGGGTGATGGAAACATTCTGTGCTATGATCATGGTGATAGTTCAATGACTGTATATGTTTGTCGAAGTTCACATACACCTAAGAGGGATAGATTTTATGGTATGTAAACTATGCCTCAATAAATTTTACTTCAAAAAAAACAAAAACCAAGAGCATGTGTTAACTGGCCATCCCAAGGGAGTAATTGTGAGCCCTTTGGTCTTGTCCATCACTCGGAGCCATTTCAGGGATTTGCAACCACTCCCAGCGGCACCAAAATATTACTCGACATCCAGAGACCTTGCTCCTCCCATCAGCTTTCACGGGATGGATTTAAATAAATCCACTTATCCTCCTCCAACCTCAGGAGGTCTTCTCCTGTTCACTGGGTACTCTGCTCCTCAGGAAATCTTGGTGTCCAACTTGAGGAAATCTTATAAGTTCCCTGGGCACTCTTGCCCCTATAGGCTGGAAAAAATATTATCTTGAGGAAAGTGACCACTGATACATCTAGGTGGAAAGATATCCATTTATCCCCACCACGTATTTACTGTCTCTAGGTTAAACTTAACATCCTTCTTAATCCCACCAATGATTGTTGTTTGTTTAAGTTTATTTATTTATTTTGAGAGAGAGAGAGAGAGCACGCAAGCAGGGGAAGGGCAGAGAGAGAAGGAGAGGGAGGATCCCAAGCAGTCTCTGCGCTGATCAGCACAGAGCTGGACGCGGGGCTCGAACACACAAACCGCAAGATCATGACTTAAGCCGAAACCAAGAGTTGGGTGCTTAAACGACTGAGCCACCCAGACGCCACCCAGTGATTGCTTTTTAACCACTGTTGATATTGTTTAGTGCATATACTGAAGAGAGGCAGGGTGGCCTAATGACCAGGGTTTGCTCCGAAATACTGTAGCAAAGAAAACACAAGACGGAGAACACACAGGCAAGAGGAGGCAAATGTGTCAGTCTTGGTCACTGTGGAACCTGTGGAGTCTGTGGAGATTCGCTGTTCTCTCTACTTCTGTGCATGTGCTTGAAAACTCATGTAGTCAAAATCTTTAAGGAAAAAGCCTAGATTTATACAGGAAAAATAGTAGTCAAACAGAGCTTTTAAAACTTTAAAGAAATTAGTTGGGGTGTCTGGGGGGCTCAGTCCGTTGAGCAGCTGACTTGGGCTCAGGTCATGATCTCATGGTTGGTGAGTTCGAGCCCCACATCGGGCTCTGTGCTGATGGCTCAGAGCCTGGAGCCTGCTTCGGATTCTGTGTCTCCCTTTCTCTCTGCCCTTCTCCCGCTCACACTCTGTGTCTCTCTCAAAATAAATAAATAAATAAATAAACAAACAAACAAACATTTAAAAAAAGAAATTAGTTATCTTTATTAATTTGATGATTCTCTAGTAGGCTCTTAGCTATGATTTCCTATGTGGAAACCATGCCATCCCCCTCCTTTTATGCCCAGCATAAAGGAAGAGTCGCTGTCTGCGGCTCCGATGAGCCCTTTTTTTCTGAGTTTAACCATCAGTCATGCAACAAACATTAGCTCCATACCTGCTAAGGGCCACATCCTTTGCAAGGTGTTAGGGCCTGAGCGAAAAAGGCAAGTTCCTACTGCCAAGACAGGACAACCATACAGGCACTAAAGAGCCTTGGGGTCGAGACTGGAGTCTGTCCAGGACCCTGGCAAGGGAGGAATGGAAGAAGCGGAATCCAGAGGAAGAGAGCCCCGTGCTAAGAGAGGACCAACAGGAACAGGGACCTCACAGGGTCTGGAAGGGAGGGAGCCATGGGATGGATACCCTACCTTCACTGTTCTGCTCTCTGACTTCCCACTGGTGCCTCCCATCAGTGGACTCCCAGACAGCAAGAGAACAAGGGAGGCCATTGATCCGGCCCACAAAAGCTTCAGCCTCGGGCCACCGAGCAGATAGAGCGGATGGAAAGAGAGCGGAACAGGCCAATGGAACCTGCCCCACATCCAGGTGGGAGTAACAAGTAGAAAGAAAGCCCAAAAGTGCAGAGAGCCTGGTTTGCCCAGAGCCCAGAAAGACCTGGTTGGGATGAAATGTGGAGTGATACGAGATAAAGCTGGAGAGGCAGGCCAGGACTGGACCATAAAGGGCTTCATATCCTGTCCAAGAGCTTTTATCTCACTCTGTGAGCACTGAGGAGCCTCTGAAGCAGGGGAAGAATGTCATCGGATGTCATTATGTCTTGGCAAAGCCGTTCTGTCTGTTGCAGGAAAGATAAAGTGATCTGAACACTGGGAACCCAGTGTGGAGGGGGAGAGAGGACCAGGGCTGAGCCCAGGCAGTCACAGGTGGAATGGGGAGGAAGGATGCAGGTGATGTCTCAAGGTGGAAGCTTGGGACTTGCTTGTCAATCGGATGTGTGTTCGCCGTGTAACCACCTCCTACCAAACGCGGGTGTAAACAAGCACCACTTTATTGTAAATTCTGTGCTCAGTAATTCAGACAGGACCCAGCTGAGTTGGCTTTGCATCTGTTCAAGGGTGTCTGTGGTCTCAGCTGGGGAGACTAGCAGAGGTAGGGGAGAGTTCACCCGGAAGAGCTGGGACCTGGAGTCATCTGGAGGCTTCTTCACTCATACATCTGGCGCCCGGGCTGGGCAGACTCAGAGGCTGGGCTCAGCTGGGGGTGAAGATGGTCACAGCAATATTGGACTTCTGCATGTGGCTTGGGCGTCACAGCTCTGAGAGGGAGTGTCCCAAAGGGTGCATACAAAAAGAGGGTGTCTGGAGAGAAAGAGGAGGCAGCTGCATGGCTGTTTAGTACTGAGCCTGAGAATAACATTTAAGTCATTTCCACCAGGGGCGCCTGGGTGGCTCAGTCGGTTGAGCGTCTTCAGCTCAGGTCATGATCTCACAGTTTGCAGGTTTGAGCCCCACATTGGGCTTGCTGCTGTCAGTGCAGAGCCTGCTTTGGACCTCTGCCCCTGACCCACTTGTGTTCTCTCTCTCTCTCTCAAAAAGTAAACGTAAAAAAAAAAAATCTTTTTTCTTAAATATACATTTTAAATAAATAAAGTCACTTCCATCACATTCTGTTCGTCAAGGCAATCAAAATCCCACCAGGTTCAAGGGGAGGGGACCTCCACCCACCTCCCCATGGGAGAAGTGTCAAAGGAGTCAGTGCCGTATTTAAGACTGCCCCACTGTGGGTGATTCTGTCTCCCACACCTCATTGCCCCAGGCCCAATCATTCTGTCTCCTGACCTTTGCCTGTCTTCTCATCTCAGTAAATGGTACCTCCCAGGGGTAACTCTGCCCCTCCCCTGCTTGTGCTCAGGCTCTGTCTCTCAAAAATAAACAAACGTTGGGGCGCCTGGGTGGCGTAGTCGGTTAAGCATCCGACTTCAGCCAGGTCACGATCTCGTGGTCCGTGAGTTCGAGCCCCGCGTCGGGCTCTGGGCTGATGGCTCAGAGCCTGGAGCCTGTTTCCGATTCTGTGTCTCCCTCTCTCTCTGCCCCTCCCCCGTTCATGCTCTGTCTCTCTCTGTCCCAAAAATGAATAAACGTTGAAAAAAAAAATTTATAAAAAAAATTAAAAAAAAATAAACAAACGTTAAAAAAACCTTTTTTTTTTAATTTTTAATGTTTATTTATTCTTGAGAGAGAGACACACACGCACAGAGTGCGAGTGGGGGAGGGCAGAAAGAAAGAGAGGGAGACACAGAATCCGAAGCAGGCTCCAGGCTCTGAGCTGTCAGCACAGAGCCCGACTCCGGGCTCCAACTCACAGACCGCGAGATCATGACCCGAGCTGAAGTCAGACGCCCAATCAACTGAGCCACCCAGGCGCCCCCACCAAAAAAAAAATGTTTTTTTAATAAATAAAATAAAATGCAGCTCACAATACTCCCCCACTGAAAACACCTTGCAGCCCTTTGTTGGGAACAATTTTCGCTGGGCCCCCGCCCTGACCTCCAAGGCCCTGCATGGCTGGGGCCCTGCTCACCCTCCCTGGGAGCCCCCAGCATCCACTCATGCCACACAGGTCTTCCTCCATTTCCTCAAACCCTCTGACCTCTTTCTGCCTGGGACATCTCCTTCCGCTCTCCATGTGGCTGCCCCGTTCTCTTCCTTGGGGTCTTATCTTCCATTTCTCCTTCGCTGGGAGATTTCCCATCCCAGGCTGTTGCTATTTTAGCTACCGGTGTGTTTACTAAAAAGTTGCCATCGTTTAAAATAGTTTCGCCTTTTTGTTCAGTTTATGTCTGTCTCTCCTACTGAAATGTAAGCTTCTCACGAGCAGGGACTGGGTTTGTCTTGCTCCCTCGGCCGCCAGCACCTAGCACTGGCCTGGCACCCAATTCTTTATTGGGTAAATGAATAAAGATAACTCCCGCGTCACAGAAGACAGAGCCAATTTGGCAGTTCCCTTCAGTCGATAGGAACCACACATGTTCACGAACTCCTTCTCAGATTCATTTTGTAGTTATTTCAGGAGCCTCTGAGGTGGGGCAAGGGGAGGGACAAAGAAGGAAAGTCAAGGGATGTGGTGCTGCCCCTGGTTTCAGAGCGTTTATTTGTTCATTCATCAGGCACCTGCTCTGTACCGCGCAGAGTTCCTGCCCTGGACCAGCTCTCCACCTGCCCAGAGGCAAATGGATCCCATGTGGTGGGGCCGTGATCTGTGACCAGGTATGCAAGTTGCAGTGGGAGCTGGGCAGCCGAGGCCCCTGGCTCCCACCCTGACTGCAGGCCTTACCTGCCCCCCAGCAATCCCCCACCAGGAAAGAAAAGTCCCTGGATGGGTCTCCCCAACCCGCCTCAGGAGCCCTGCCAGAAAAGATCTCGTGATGGGCAAGAAATAGGTCCTGCGGGTAAAAAAGGTCCTGAATAGTGTATGCTCCCATGACCCAGACACGGTGCTAAGCACTTGGCCTGTGTCAGCTCACTGAATCTTCTCCATAGCCCCACGGGGAGGTCTCAAAGGAGTAAGGGTGAGGCCACAGGAGGACACTCAGCATTTGCACCCTAGAGGTCACTCCACTGATGGCAGGCCTGGAGGGTTTAAACTGCAGGGATTTGAGGTGGACATACGGAAGCATTTTCTGACCACAAGGACCGTGAGAATCTAAAATAATTCCCTGCTCAGAGCAGACAGTTGTCCGGGACACAATGAGATGGTATATGGAGGCAGGGGGGATGGGCACCAGATGACCTCACTCACGCCTTACCCCGCCTGGCACTGACTTCAGACTGGTGTTGGGGGTGGGGGTGGGGGGCGGAGGGGGCAGATGGGGCGAGATCGGTCAGTGCAATGTGCGCCCGGCGCTGAAACGATGCGTCTGGGGACTGGGAGGACAGCGTGGCCTGCAAGGCTGGGGGCACCCGAGGAAAGTGTCCTGGGGTCGCCCGATCCCCTGAACCCAACCCAAGATGCGCAGCGGGCGGGGGGCGGTCCATCGCCCGAGGTCCAAGCGACGCGGGCTGGGTACCTGCCCCTCCCCCAGGGTGACTCGGGCGACTGGGAGCTGCCGGGACCCTCCGACGTCAGCCTGCGCAAGTGCCGTCATTTCCGGTGGGCGGGGCTGGGAGGGTGGGTGGCAAGTGGCGACTCAGCCATCGTGTCGAGATGTCCATCCCCGCCCTGCGCCCAAGCAGCGCAGGCGGGAGGGCGTTTGCGTCGCGGGGTCCCGGCTCCCAGCTCCCCCGCCGTCCCCAGCTGTGCTCTGGTCCCACATCCAGGAGCTGGGCTTGCGTCCCCGGGGAGATCGGGTGAGAGCTCGGGAAGCGCTCCTGGTCGCTAGAGTGTGAAGCCAACCCCAGGGAATCATAACGCCCACGGCTTAGGGATATCCGTTCCACCGAGGGCTCTGGCCATCAGCGCCGAGTCCTGATGCCTCCAACAAGGAACACCCAGTAGGTCCTCCTGACACACCTATGCGGTACCAGGCTGGGGACTACGAAGCATTCAAGCTTCTGACCCCTGAAGAGCCTCCTCTCTACCTACTTAGAGGGAAAGGCCTGAAATGGATCCCAGGGCTTGTTGGCCGCTGGCTCGGAGAGGCTGAGGAATTTCCTCAAAAGCAGAGCTGAGGGGCGCCTGGGGGGCTGAGCCTCTGACTTCCGCTCAGGCCATGATCCTGCATTGTCGGTTGGAGCCCCCCATCCGGCTCTGCGCTGACAGCTCAGATCCTGGAGCCTGCTTCAGATTCTGTGTCTCCCTCTCTCTCTGCCCCTCCTCTGCTCCCGCTCTGTCTCTCAAAAAATAAAATAAAACGTTAAAAAAAAAAAAAAAAGGCAGAACTGAGTTTCCTCCTGGAATAGTTTAAACAGTATTAGGTCTGGCCTGAAGGCGCAGGGTGGTCCCACTGGGCAAGGAGCCTGGGGTGCCAGTACCCCAAATCAGGCAAAGGGCGGGGCCCAGGCCTGGCCCACAGCATACATCTCCCTGCCCTCAGTCAGCCACAGCTCTGCAGGTCACCTGGACCTCCACTCTGTGTCCCCCTGCGGAGCGGGACAGGGAAGTCCCACTGACCTGACAGGGTTGGCTTCCCAGCTTTGGCCCATACCAGCCTCATGAGATCCAGGAGGACCTGGCCTGAATCACCGTGCCTGTTGCTGCGATGGCAGTGAGAACCCAGCCTTTGTGACATGGTGATCCCTGCCAGGTGATGCTTCTGGGGCTGGGGCAGGGGGAGGTTGGCCACAGGAGAGGAGAGCCATGCTGAGGGTGTGGCCAGTATGGTAAAGGCTGAGAGGTGACCCAGGAGCTGGGTGTCATCTAAGTCACCACTGAAAGCATCAGTGAATCTTCAGGTTGGGGCTGCCTTTAATTGCTCTAACTAGCATCCTCACTGCCCAGGCTGGGGAAACTGAGGCAGCCCTCCCCAAACGCCCTGGCCCTCAGCTCTTTGCCCCTGCTCTCCCCTGGGACTTCCTAAACTCCCTAGGGGCAGCACTCCCACAGAGCTGCAGAATGAAGAAATGAGCAAATGGGAAGGAGACTTGGTGGGCATGAAGCACTGACCAGATCCTTCTAGAACTTACCCCCCACCCCAACCTGCTGGTCCCTTAGACTCACTTTTGCCTCCAGCTCAATAAATGGCATCACTATCGCCCAGTTACTAGAGCCGGGAGTCTAAGGCAGTCAGTTCATCTGCACACAAAACGCAAAATGTTTCTCGTCTTACTCCATTTCCACTGCTACCAGCCTTGCCCATCCCACCATTACTTCCCTTCCAGATGATCACAAGGGTCTCCAAACCAGTCTTGCCTCCACTCTTGCTCCCTCCCCTCCACTTCATGCTCCAAAATTGCCATTGATCTTTTTTTTTTTTAAGTTTATTTATTTATTTTGCAAAGGGTGAGGGTAGGGGCAGAGAACGAGGGAGAGAGAGAGTCCCACGCAGGCTCTGCACTGTCAGCACAGAGCCCGAGATGGGGTTTGAACTCACTAACCAAGAGATCGTGACCTGAGCCAAAACCAAGAGTTAGACCCTCAACCAACTAAGCCACCCAGGCACCCCACCACTGATCTTTTACAACTGAAAATAACAAGCCTTGTCCAGTTGGGGGGGGCGGATCCCAATTTATTCTCTTGTCCCTAACTCCCATTTCATCCACTCCACTCAGTTACACTGGCCTTTCGTCAGTTCCTAATATAGGTCAAGCTCTTTTTGCCTTAAGGTCTTTGACCTTGCTGTTGCTTCTGCCTGGAACACTCTCCCCCCAGAGCTTGACGTGGCTGGCACCATCGCACCCTTTAGGTATTAGCTTAGATGTCCCATTCTGAGGGAGGTCTTTCCTGAATGCTAAATGTAAACCTTGCCCCAAACTTTCTCCCAGAACCCTGTTAATTTCCTTCATGGCACACATTACAGGTCGCAGTAATTTATTTATTTATCCCCACTAGAAGGAAAGCCGCACAGGGACAGAGACTGCTTATGTGTCAACCATAGATTTATTTTTCTTCTTAGGTAAACTATGTTATTAACGTATGTAACATATATTCAAAGACATGTACACATCCTAAGTGTACATTTGTCGCAAAGGAACACACCTGTGTAACTGGCACCTGGGCCAGGAAAGAAAATACCCCCAGCCCCTCAGAGTTCCCCATATGGATCCTCACTCATAGCTAAACACTACCCTGATCAGATTCCTTTTTGCCAGTTTGGAACTTTACGTAAATAGAATGACCCCTAAAGATGCTCGCATCCTAATCGTTACCTTTAAATACGTCACCTTGCATAGCAAAGGGAACTTTGCAGACGTGATTGAGTTAAGGACCTTGAGATGGGGAGATTATGCTGGCTTATCGGGCAGCCTCAGTGTCATCACAGGGTCTTTAAGAAGCGGAAGAGAGTCAGAATGATGCAGTGTGAGAAGGGTGCAACCTACTGTTGATGGCTTTGAAGATGGAGGAAGAGGGCCATGAGCCAAGGAATGTGGGGTGGCCTCTAGAAGGTGGAAAATTCATGGAAACTGATTCTCCCCTAGAGCTTCCAGAAGGGAATACAGCTTTGCAGACTCCTATATTTCAGCCAGTGAGAGCCATGTTGGACTTCTAACCTAAAAAACTGTCAGCAAGTTTGTGTTGTTTCAAGTTGCTAAATTCAGGGTAACTTGTTATAGAAACAATAGGATGCCAATTCGAGTATTTACTTTTTTGTGCCTGGCATCTTTCACTCAACATTTTATTTGTACTATATAATATTCCATTGCACATGGATACCACATTTTATTCATTGACTATTGTTGGACATTTAGGTTGTTTCCAGTTTGGGCTATTATCAGTTGTGCTGCTATGAACATTCTTGTACGTGTCTTTTGCTAACAGATGTACATATTTCTTTTTTGTTTTAAGTTTATTTATTTATTTGTGAGGGAGAAAGAGAGCACAAGCGAGGGTTAGAGAGGGAAGGAGAGAAAGAATGCCAAGGCAGGCTCCGCACTGTCAGCATAGAGCCCAATACAGGGCTCAAACTCATGAAGGTGAGATCATGACCTGAGCTGAAACCAAGAGTCAGACGCTTAACGGACTGAACCACCCAGGCGCCCCATGTACATACTTCTGTTGCACATATATAAGAAACAGAATGGCTAGATTACAGGATATGCATATATGATGTATGCTGTGATTCATCTCCCAGATTCCCTTTCAGGACTGAAGGATGTGTTTCCCCAACTGCTGGAAAGCCTGCTGGCTGACAGTCCTCAGCTGTCAGCCCTCTCTAAGAAAAGAGGAGCTGAAAAGAGCTCCTTTGCCCAAGATCCGCATTGCTTCCCATTCACCGCCTGCGCCTTCATCCATTCAATGATTTGTTGATATGTGCAAGACGGGGGGCAGGGGGGTGGGTATAAAGGCCCTCTCCTCATTGCCACTGGAATAGCTTTGAAGGATCTCTCTGGATTCAGATTCCAGAGCTGTGCAGAGTTGGGAAAGGCTTTTATCAAGGCCACCTCTCAACCCAACTCCTACCTCTGCAAACCCCATTTCCTTTCTCTTCCCTTACAAGTGTTGATCCTTCTAAAGAAGTTGAACACCCTGTCACATGTTTGTTGGGTCATTTGGTCATTTGTGAAGTGCCTGGTCAAGTCTTTTACCCACTTTTCTACTGGACTGTCTTTCCTGTGGATTTACAGATATTTTTTTCTGTATTCTGGATACAAGTCCTTTGTTGGATATATTTGACACGTATGTTCAGAGTTGGATATACTCAGGATGCCACAACAGTACCAGCACATGATGGGTCCAATAAAAATCAGTTACATGAATGCTTGAGACCCCTTTAAGGAAAGGATGCTTAGAAGGTGAAATCATGTATGGCTTTAACTGGTATAACTGGGTATAGAATACGGAAGGAGAGGGAAGGGGAGGGAAACGGGACCTTAAAGGGAAAGGTCCAGAATGCAGGTAACACACCCTAAAACTTCGCCACTCCCGGCCTGAAGTTTCCGACCACAAATATTCAAACACTCAACTTCTTAAAGGTGATTGTAAATTAACATTCATTCATTCAAAGAGTGCCCATGGAAGCTACCAGTGGGCCAGCCTGGTCTAGGCACTGAAGAGCCAGCTGTGAACAGGAGAGGCAAGAACTGTGCTTTCAGGAGATCTGGAGGGAGAGAGAGAGAGACAACAGCAGGTAAACAAAATAAAATCATTTCAGACACTGAGCCATAGTTGGAGGAGTTGGACGTAGAGGGAGGGTGAGGTTCAATCAGCAACTGGCCCACCGAGACACCAAGGAGATCCCGCCCTCGGCCCCGCCTCCATCTTTGCATACGTTTCCCGATTGGTCAGAGGCGGCCGGCCCCACCCCGCGGAGCGGGCGGCTAGGGAAGCGCGGGGCGGACCCCGCCAAGATGCAGCGGCGGCTCCCGGTGTCGCCGGGCGGGCCGGGGGCAGCGCGGGCCGAAGCCGGGCGGGGGGCGCCCGCCGTGGCCCCCGCGTACTCCTAGTGCCCCAGACGTGCCGGCTGACCCCGGCCCTCCTTGCCGCCTTCCGGCCCGCCGTCTCCGCCCCTCCACCCTTTGTGCCGCCGCCGCCGGGTGCCCCCGGCTCCGCAGGACCCCGGCCGGGCCGGACCGCGGCGGCGCGCCAGCCCCGCGTGGGCGCCCGGTCTGCGGCCGATGGCGAGGGGGCGCGGCGCGGGCGGGGGCACTGCAGCCCGAGTCCGCGACGCGGGAGGCCCGGCCCGCCTGCACCGCATTGTCCCGGGCCCCGCGCCCCGGCCCTGAGCCGCGCCGCCGCAGCGCCCGCCTGCCGCCCGCCGCCCGCGGGGCCATGCGGAGAGCCGCCGTGATGGAGGACTTCACAGAGGAAGAGGAGCCCTGGTACGACCAGCAGGACCTGGAACAGGGTGAGCACGGCGGCGTGGGTGCGGCGGGAAAGCGGGGTGCGCCCTGCGACCCCTGTCCGCTTCTCCATTGTTGAGCAGTATCACCCCGGGGAGGGCTGGGCTGGACCCGGAGCGCCGGACTCCGAGGGTGATGCGTCTGGAGAATGGGGACGTGGAGACAGGGAGCGCTGCCCGAGAAGACCCGGGCGGGACCGGCGGAGACACACAAAAGTGGGGGGAGCGGCCATTCTCTTTCCCCCAACGACAGGGGCATACTTCCCCCAGAGCACCCACCTCATCTTAGAGGCAGGAACTGCCCAGGCGCCCCTACTATTATTGGGGGCCTGAGTACTGGCTAGAAGTCTGTGAAGGCCTGGAGGTGGCTCCTTGGCTATGTTTTGCTGAGAGGAATGGTGAGTGTGTGTGTGTGTGTGTGTAGGGGAAAGTTATCCCATTCCAAATCCGGTGGCACCGTCCCCTGCCAGGATTCCTGAGCTCTAAGGCTCCCAGAAAGTTTCCCCAACTTCTTTACCCTCTACCCAGGGAGGGTATAGGGGTTTGGGGACCCTGCTGGCCAAGAAGCAGCAAAAACTTGGAGTCTCCAAACGGCTCGAGGGGAAGGGGGTCCCCAGGCCCTTTTCCTCCCGGCCTTTGCCCAAATGATTCATGGTTGGAGGGAACCGGGTTTGGGCATTCTGAACAATGCACCAGACTACAGCCTGAGTAAATGGGGAGCCACCTCCCCCACTCCCATCTGAGCGTAGAGAGGGTGGCTGGAAGGGGGTTAGAATCTGGTGATGAGGTGGCCAACATGACATCACTCTGAGCAGGGGGTGGAGCTGTAGGACAGGAAGGAGGAGGAGGCCTAAGAGGGTCAGGGCCAAGGTCTGCTGGAATACAGTCAAATCCACCCTCTCTTCCCCCAAAGTGCCTCATTCTTGGATGGTTAGAGCTGGAGGGGCAAGGAAACGTGTCCAGGAGAAGTGACCACTGTCACCCAGCAAGCCAGGTGGGTGTGTGGACACAACTCTGGTTCAGTGTCTACTGACACCCCATGCTCTGAGTGGCCTATCCATGGGACCCCAGATGCCTAGCTTTGCCCTCATGTGAGGCATCTGACCAGATCCTGGAGCCTTTGATTCCTGGCCCTGACCCGCATCCCCACGTGGCCAGATTTGCTGGTAGATGAGACTGTCCTTGTACTCAGGAGTGTGGTGGGTTAATCGGTCTCTGGGGGACCAGCGTGGGACTGGGGGTGCTGGGCTGAACTCTGCCATATTCTTCGCCCTAGAGTCTAACCTCAGCCTCCCTGACTGGAGTCTGATGTCCAATACTGGCTGTGACAACCCGGTCCCCCATCCTGGGCATTACCCCCCAAATTTTGCATCCCACACACACCCATCAGGCTGACATTTAAGTGTCAGACACCGTCCTGGGAGCTGGGAACAGTCCCAGCCCTGGCCTCCTGGGTGCACCCTGGCAGGTAGAGGTGGGCCTGTAACTAAGTGTGGGTGTTAGGATACAGTAAGAGGGCTTCATGGAAGAGGCAGGCCTAGATGGAAAGATTGGAAGCTGAGCTCCTGGGAAGATGGCTTCCTGGGAGGCTGATGCTGATATTGTTGCTGTCTCATTTCATTCCCGCACCCCTAACAAAGTCTCTGGCATTGTGCCCGGCCCAGATGTGGGAGGAAGGAGCCAGGGAGTAGGGGTGGGAGATACACTGCTTCTGGAGAGCGAGAGGTGTCGAGACTCGAGCGGGGCCAGGCTGCCATGCTCTGGGGCTAGGGTAGGGGATGGCCATGCTGGTCTGCAGCAGCTGGCCTTGCTTTGTAGCCCCAGTAGCCAGGGTCCCTGTAGCCAGGGTCCAGGAACAAGGAGGGAAACCAGAAATGAGGCAGTGTCAGAAGAAATTGGACTTCTTGAGCCAAAAAACACAAATGTCTGCTCGCCCTGGGTGAGGGCAGAAGGCAGTGAGAGCAGAGACAGAGGGCCTTCTGGTGTAAGACTCATAAAGGTTGATGCAAAAGGCCCTCTGAGCTGGAGGGTTGAATAAGGGCTGCCTGGGCATCGTAGGCAGAGTGGATGGCGTACGAAGGCACAGAGCGGCATGAAAAGACCACGTGTGACTAGAAAGTAGGAGCTTCTAGAGTGCCAGGGGTGGGTTCAGAGGAAGCCTCAGGCCCAGCCAGTGCAGCACCACCTCCTAGAGCCCGGCACAGAGAGCTGGATGGTGGGGTGAAGCGTCGGCCGAAGGCCAGCTACACTGGGGATCAGGTGCCTGTAACATCCCCCTTCCCTGTATCCAACCCCCAAATTCTCTCCTGCCCAGCTGCTCCCTGGTTGCCTCTGAGTGGCTCAGGAAGTGGTTTGTTCAGCCAGCTGGGTCTCTCCTCTGTGTTTGTTTCCCCCCTGCCCTGGGGGCAGACCTCAATTTTACTTTCTGGAAGCTTGGCCTGCTGTTTGACTTTGATTCCGTTCTGTCCCAGTGGAGGGAGGCAGTTGGGACAAGCAAGGTCCTAGATCCTCACCATGTTCCTTCCGCGCACTGACACAAGCACCTGTAAAAATAGAAAAAGCCATTGATTGTTAAGCACACTGGCTCTCTCCCTCTCTGCCCGCCTCCCTCCTCGACCTTGGACCAGGCATGGTGGGCCTTTGGTACCTCTTTCCGTGCTGAGAGATGACTGCTGAGTCACAGATGTGAAGCCCTGGGTGCCTGACCTTGAGTCTCAGCCTTGGGCAAGAGCTCTGACATGACAAGGAGAGGGAGGTGACTGGACTCCAATTGTGTGGACCCAGAGTTCCCGACATTCATGCCCTGGAGGTTGTAAGCAGGAACCCCGCAGCCCTGCCAGGTGATAGATCTTCTCCTCTCACCGCCTTTATCTTTGTTCCTTCCTCCCTGTGCCTGTCCCCTGTCCCTTTCCCACCTCTCTGCTCCAGAGTCTATGGGGCCACACCCCAACCCCAACCGGTGGGGACAGTGGGATTTCAGGGTTTCTTTTCAGAGACATCCCCTTGGCTGCCGGCCACTCCCTCTCAGGCCTCTGGGGCTCATGGGGAACACGTCAGCAGGCACTCAGAGGGCAACACTGCCGAAGCCCACCACAGGAGACCCCAGAAAACTCCAGGGCCCAGCGTCCAGGGGAGATGCCCATTCAGACTCGGTAACTTCCCCAGCTTGGTCCAGTGTGACCATTAATCTGGCCATGACAGACTGTTTATTACTCCGATTTCTACTTCCTCCTTAGCCAGCTCTCCCATTCTCCCACCCCCGGGCCTCCCCCACCCCTGGTCCAGGGGGAACCGCACTCCGCCCGGAGTCCGGAGACACTGCCAGGCCTCTGCTAGCTGGTGTACCTTCCCCAGTGCTTGGCTCCAGCCAGTCCCCTGCTCTGCACCTTCTAGACCTCTCCTGTGATCCCTCCTGGCAGCTTTGACCAGCTTAGCTTGCACTGTGATCCAGTTTCCCCGAGACACTCTCTGAGATTTTTCTCCCACCCCAGACAGCTTCTATTGTGCTCCCTTCCTCCCCACCCCTGAGTCATTGGGCGGCCTGGTTACATGCGGAGCCTTTGCAGCGCAAGCTTCTATGTCGCTGGTTTATAGCGTGACTTGCAGCTGGCCCAGCCGGCCAGCGGCAGGAATACGCACGCCCAGCTCACGTGCTCACCTGGAAGGAAAAGCATAACATGCAGTTGTTCTTGACCTTTCCTCACTCAGCTTCGGAGCCTGAAGTCTCGGGCTCTAGGTTAAGCTGCGGGAACGCCGAGCAGATCAGCCGTGGAGCCCGTGCCCCCAATGCCAACACAGGGGCCGGCATCAGTAGCAGTGGCCTCTTCACAGACCCCCCTGACAGTTCCCGAGGGAGAAAACACTGGTGAACGTGGCCTTCTGTTGTTTTTCATTTATACCTGAGTTATCTGATACTGTTTGGGGGTGAGCCAAACATTCACCATCGCATTACAGAGAGTAGGAAGGCGCTATGGCTCCCTCATCGCCAGCTAGCGGTGGTCTCGCTAGGCTCCCGAATTTCCACTGAGCCCTCGACATAGGGCTGCAGTTCTACGACGTTAAACGGCAGACTTCACACTTTGTGGACGGACGGGTCCAGAGGCCTTCACACTTTGTAGACTTCTGCCCAACTCATAGTGAATAAATTCATACTGCAAGTGGCCCATTCCCCGACTGGTCTGTATCAGGCACCTGGTTTTTCTTGCCATCGTCATCAGATGTTAATTGCTCAAAGCTGAAGCTTCTTCTGAGATCTACATGATCGTTTTTCTTTTTTCTTTTTTAATGTTCATTTAGTTTTGAGAGAGAGAGTGAGGGCGGGAGAGGCAGAGAGAAAAAGAGAGAGGGAGACATCGAATCGGAAGCAGACTGCTGGCTCTGAGCTGTCAGCAGAGAGCCTGACACAGGGCTCGAACCCATGAACTGCAAGATCGTGACCTGAGCCACCCAGGTGCCCCCTATATGATTCTTTTTCTTAATGGCTGAGGTAGCTGTTTAGGAGAGCAGCTTGTGTTTTCCCGGGCTAAGTTTTTGCAGTCTTGCTCCAGGATAGCAGCTTTGCACTTGTCTGGGAAACTCCTCCGGATGACATCCGGGCACAGGGCCCCGCGTTCCTGGCTTAGGCCCGGCCTGGAGACTCCACTCTGGCTGTTTCAAAACCTTACCTTTATGTGTGGGAGCAGACTCCAGGCTTGTTCCTGACAGGCAGCCTGGCCTTTTGTCCAGGCCCCACGGCTAGCCAGGCCCCTCGCTTTCATAAGGTGATATCAGTCCTACCCCCAGCTTTGGCTGGCAAAAAGCCTGAGGTCCTGCTCTAAAAATGCCCACTGTGAGCCACTGCTGTCTGGGGCTCTTCTGAGAAGAAAACCCCCTCCCCAGACCTGTCTGGTGCCAAGCAAGGGGCTCAGCTGAAACAACCATATTTATGAAACTCGATAGGAGGGGCTATAGAGACCCTCTGTCCTCTGGGGATTCTTGAACGATCACTGTCTGAACAGGGAAAGCATTAAAGACCTGAATCCCTAGACCACATCACATCGTCCCCAGAAGAGTTGCCCTTGTACATCTTGATCTGGATTTATACCATCAGCCTAGATTGAGGGATGTTTCAAGAAACGACCTCTTGATGGGAAAAAGACTCAAGTTTTCTGGACAGTGTTTTGGCAGAATGAATCAAGTAGGCCTACCCTTTGTCCTGGTAA